>NC_137775.1:185765398-186342898 GCF_963455305.1 Plecotus auritus | reverse complement strand
AACAGCAATCTCTACACTTGAGGTTATCAGGACACTCTGCTGGGGGCTCGGCTTTATTTGTCCCGCCCCCTTGGTGAAATCCTGGGGACTGTCAAATAAATGACAAGGCTCCTTTTACAAGTAGACCAGAAGTCTGCAGTGCTGAGTCCAGCTGATTGCCTATCTTATCTTGAATCATCGGTCTCTCTTCAGGCTTCCACAAACAACTCAGCCCCCGCCGCCTCGGGAGCAAGGCCGGATGGGGTGGGCACTTCCCAGGCCTCTGTTCCTTCCTGAGCCACCGCGGAGGGGCACTTAGGAAAGCGAGGCCTTGTGGTCGGAGCAGCAGGAAGACTCAGGAGTTGGGGTTCTGGGGTGGCTTCTGGGTTCTGAGAATGACGGTGGCCTGACCACGATGACAATGATGATGATAGAGGACATCATTTGGGTTTACCATATGCTGAGTTCTGTGTCACATGCTATTCGTGCATCGCCTCATTGCACCTGGACAACCCTTTCTTGGGATACAGAAACTGAGGTCCAGAGAGGTCGACCAACTCTCCTGAGTTCATACATGAACTAAGTGGGCAGATGAGACTTGAACCTTCATGTGTGGGATTCTAGAGTTTCTTACCTTCCTGTTTGGGGCAGGAAATCGCCTTGTTATCAAACAATCACAATGGATTAACTCCAGAAGCACCCACCCTTTGCCTCTGTCCCACCGTCCCCTTGAAATCCGTTCATCTCTTTCTTCCTGCCACCCTTTACTGCTTAGCACCAAACACACAGACTGGAATTTAAAAAAAAAAACACAAAAAACTAGGTGCTGGCAGGCTAGAGCATAAGAAACATTGAATCAGCCAAGTTTGTATGGAGCTGCACAGCTTCCTGCTCTTAGCAGAACCAGTTCTTCTTTCCTAGGGAGCAAGGGGGTGTCCAGAGGCAGGGCTCCTGGATGCCACCCACTTAAACCAGGGGGCGCGTTACCGTGCAGCAAAGGCCAGGCTCCGGGGCCCAGCCTCTCTTCCCGGTCCCCTGACTCTGGGCAGTGAACCTTGACCTTCTGTAATATCCTCACACATAAGACAGGAATTACGGTAATCCTCGCTTTGCTGGGTTATTGGAAGATTGACGGAGACAACGTGCATGACGCGCTTTGTGGGGTGTCTGGCTGGATAAATGGAGCCTGTTATCTGTTTGCAGAGCAAATATTAGCATCTATTTTATATATCGGCCTGAGATTGCATGTTAACCATCTTCTTTTAAGCTCCTCAGTAGGTGTCTGGTTTTCTTCATAGACATCTTACACATTTCTTACAACGTTTATTACTGGCTTTTGAAGTTTTCAGTTGTTATTTTAAATTGGAGCTTTTCTCTTCTAACTCCTTTAAAGTTTTTTCAATTATGAGATATTTCAAATAGACCAAAACCCCCACGCCCCCGCCCCTTTAAGAGGCAGCATTTCAACCCAAACAAAATAGGTTAACTCCAGCCTTTCCTCCACTCAGAGCGCATGTGCTCGGCTGAGGACCCCGTGTCAAACCAAGGAAGTCATTCTCCCTCTGCAGTTGATCAAGGGGCAGCCCACCCACTTCCTGTGTGGGAGACATGGGCACCCCCTCCACAGTGCTGAGCAGGGTTGCTGGGTTTGTCACCCTAAAGTTTCTCATCCTCCAGTAAAGGCCCTATTTTGCACACCCACAAACACAGGCACCTACCATAAGTACCCAAACTGGCAATCTACTAATTGCTGCCTTGTAAGCTTCCTTTTAATGAATGGGAATAAATGTATTAATAGCAATAAATATCCAAAACTGAATAGTTTTCCATTTGAGAAGACACCAATATTTATTTAGATAAAAATATACTAATACTTTTAAGTTATTTCTGATTTATTTGCATTAAGAACTGCATGGTAATTATGAACATGTATGATTTACATCTTCAAGTTATTTTCTTATAGTTTAATATATGTTCATATCGCAGGATCAAAAGGTTTGCATGTTTTAAAAGCTTTTAATACTAACAAATTGTCCTTCAAATAAGTCAAACCAGTTTATACTCTCACATCTCCACCAGCACCCATTAATATCTAAACTTAACAAAGTTGAGAGCTCTTTTTTTAAAGTCTGACCCAAGGATATGTTTGTTGTTGTTATTTAATTGATTTCAGAGAGAGGGAAGGGGAGAGGGAAAGAGAAGCATCTATCTGAGAGAGAAACATCCATGAGTTGCCTCCTGCACTCACCCCAACCGGGAATCAAACCCACAACCTAGATGTGTGCCCTGACTAGGAATCAAACCCGCAACCTTTCAGTATACGGGACTATACTCCAACTAACTGAGCTACCTGGCCAGGGCCAAAGTTGAGATTTTAAATCTTTGTTAGTATGCCACCCTCTAGGCAGGGGCACGGAACCTTTTTTCTGCCCAGGGCCATTTGGATATTTATAACACCATTTGTGGGCCATACAAAGTTATCAACTTACAAATTAGCTGCTATATTTGGTCAAACATTTAACTAACCCACCCCTAATGCCATGGCAGGGCCAGACCAAATGATTTCACGGGCCTTACACGGCCCCTGGGCCGGACGTTCCCCACCCCTGTTCTGGGGTGTAGGCTGGGTCCATCAGTTGACTCACAGACTTCATTTAAGTCTGCGTTGGTCTAGCTCATGAAGAGTGGGCATCTAATAATGTTTTATATTTTCTTTATAGATTTCATATCTTCTGTTAGATTTACTTCTAGCCAACTTACAGTTTTGTTGCTACAATACATTTTGCTATTAGAATTTCTAATTTGTTATTTCAGGTATAGCGGGATATTGTTGATGGTTGTATGTTGATCTTGGATCAAGTGAGTGTTGAAAGCTTAGTTCTAACAGTTTATTTGTGATCCTCCTCTGTTTTCTGTTTAATCTAGAAATAAAATTATTTTATGTCTTACACCTTTAAGTTTTTACCTTGTCTTATTGCATTGGCTAGAACAGTGTTCGGCAAACTCATTAGTCAACAGAGCCAAATATCAACAGTACAATGATTGAAATTTCTTTTGAGAGCCAAATTTTTTAAACGTAAACTTCTTCTAACACTACTTCTTCAAAATAGACTCGCCCAGGCCGTGGTATTTTGTGGAAGAGCCACACTCACGGGGCCAAAGAGCTGCATGTGGCTCACGAGCCGCAGTTTGCCGACCACGGGGCTAGAACATTCAATACAACGTGGACTAGGAGAGGTAGTAACAGGCCTCCTTGTTTGTGTCTAATGTCTCACCATCAAGTATAATGTTTGTCTTTGGTGTTTGACATGGTAAGGAAGTTCTCTTTAATTCGTGGTTTGCTAACGGCTTCAGAGCGTCAATGCTGTAGAATTTTATCACGTTCTTTTTCTGTATTTATGAAGGAAATTACATGATGAGTCTACATGAATTGGAAGATTATCAATTTGTATGAAACAAGAGTTATTTTCCTTGTAATTTTTGTAAGACTTTCTAGGAATGCCATCTAATGGCTTTTTTGTCAAGGTGATTTTTGTCTTTTAACTTAGTTTGTCTTAAGATTTTAAAAGTCTCCCCTCGTTCTGGAGCTATGACTGCCTTTTCATTCTTACGCCGGTAGCTGTTCCCTTGTGCATTCATGGTCTGAGTCCGTTTGGTTGGGTTTCGTACATCTTGAAGCTAAAGGCTGACGGAAGAAAAGAACCAGGAAGCATCCTGTGCATCGCACTGCAGTCGGAACTGTTTCCCATGCCCCGTGACTTCATTCCTGCTCCCTTTTACTCTCCATCGGCTGTCCTTCAAGGCTCAGCTGTGATGTTAACTCCTCCAAGAAGCCTTCCTTGACTGTTGCCACCCCTAGTGAGCCCAGATGTTCTTCTTATGCTTCCCTCTCTGAGAGCATTAGTCAGCCGGCACAGAAATGATCTGTTTCTCCCATTAAACTGAGCAAGAGGATCCCAGTCATTATTGTACCCCCAGAGGCAGGCAAGTGCCTCGCACTCAGCAAACACTTTCTGTAGAGGTGTTCTCTCTTTTCTGCGTCCAGCACGGAAAAGGAACAGGTCTGGTTCCTGAGTGGAGGAGCTGGGGATTAAGAAATAAAAGAAAGAAAGAGTCCAGATAGAAAGATAGAAACAAAGCTGGGAGCCAGGTGGGACGCCATCCTCTCTGATGGAGAGGCAGGGACCCCGGAGCCCACGCAGCACATTTATTTTATACCCCCAAATACCAGGGAGTGTCACCAAAACTTAGGCTCAAAGGAGCTTATTTGCATTCTTGAGTAGGCCCTAGTATTCCTGGTGCTTGCCTGGATTTACATATCAAAGCCCGCTCCCCAGCACCTGGACAAAGGTAAAAAGTCAGTACTGATAATGCCCCCCACCTTCTTGGGGAGGGCGTAACTGAGATGTGGCTCTGCTGACAACAATTTAAAGAAATGCCCATGTGCCTTCCCAGGCGGCCCTCTACAACTTTCCAAATGAGCTGTAAGCGGAACAGTGTGACATGCAACAGGAAGAGTAGACTGAGACCAGAGGTGCTCCCGAGGGAGCACGTTGCCCAGAATGCATCATTCTCAAACTAGAAATACACCCACCAGGCCAGGCAGCTTGCCCTCAGCCTGTCTCTTGCCTCTCACTCTGCATCAGGCTGGTGCTGGGGACATGGCAGAGTGCCTCATAGCAACAAGTCCTTGGCTGGCTCAGCTGGGATGTCCTCTTGCTCCAGTTCTTACCCCCACCACCACTCCCTCTCCCTTCTTCTCCCTACCCCTGCCCCTGCCAAGAGACAGGGAAACAATGGAGACAATGGAGAAGGTTGGGCTTTGGAGCCGAAGAGTATTTAGTTTAAGTCTTGCTCTTATCCCTCCCAGGACATCCAATCTGGGGCGATGCGCTTCTCCTCTGGGCGCCGCGGCTTCCTTTGTAAGAATAACGCTCGGCTCCCAGGTTTGTGAGGTTTCTGCCCCATAGTAAGCGCTCAACAGCTTTACAGTGTGACACCTCAAGCCCTTCTGATGTTCGAAACTAGAAGTATTACCCCTGTTTCCCACCCCAGCCCCGAGATTTGGACATTGGGGTGCCCAGGAGGCTGCACACGCCCATTCCCGAGTCTCCTGTGGTTGGCGACTGTGGAATAAGCAGGGGGGGCCAAGGATCCTTTCTGCTCTTTGCATCATCCTCCATAGTTCTCTCTCTCTCTCTCTCTCTCTCTCTCTCTCTCTCTCTCTCTCTCTCTCTCTCTCTCCCTCTCTCCCTCTCTCTCTCCCTCTCTCTCTCTCCCCCCAGGTCAGGGGAGAAACATCCCAGAAGCAATTGCATGGTACACTTAATCCTTCTCCTGATTTCTAGTCGGAGAGGGCAGGAAGCCAGGTGCTGCCTTGGTCTTCATGGGGAACTCAATTATGAGAATTAAAAGCTTTGGTTACATTATTAATTTTGAAGCTGGGGCCTCCCACCCAGTAAGAGTCCGGGAGAGCCTCGGCTGCAGATGGTCTGCAGACGCTCCAGCTCCTGGACAGCCACACGTCAGATGACCCTCTGGGCCCTCGCCCATTGGCCTGAGACAGTGAGGGCCCTCACAGGACCCTCAGTGACTTTCACAACAACCCTGTGAAGCGAGAGGGGCAGGTTCCTCTTATGTTTCAGGTGCTCTCCCAGGACACGAGGGTCCCAGGGGCTCAGATAGGTAAGTGACTTGCCCAAGGCCATAGCCAGGCAGTTCAGGGGTGCAGCAGAAACCAGAACACAGCCCGGTGAACATTCGAGCTGGGTTCTTTTCACCACCCTGTGTGGCATGAGCAGCAGCCTGCGTCAGGGGATTCTGTGTATATGATGAGCACAGACTCCACTCCATGGACACGCTTTGCAAAGACGGCCACAGCAACATTCCACCCCACAGCCCTTCTCGATGGGACCTTGCCGCTCCCCCACGCCCAGTGGTTACTGACCCTCTCCTTGATTCTGGGCTGCCCTCGGTGACTTGCTCATAACCTATGGGAGGTGGCAGAGTAATGCCAGGGGTGGGAAGTGTGCAGCCCACGGGCCATAGAAGGCCCTCAAAACCATTTGGTCGGGCCCTGCCAAGGCACTAGGGATGAGTTAATTCAATGTTTGACCAAATATAGCAGCTGATTTTTCACTTGGTAATTTTGAATGGCCCGCGAATAACGTTATAAATATCCCAATGGCCCTGGGCAGAAAACCGTTCCCCACCCCTGCTCGAGAGGCTGATCCGAAGAGGCCATACAGTGTCCCTCGGGCTGTCTTCATTCAGAGCTTCCCACCTGCTCCCTCTTGGAAGGTGCCCTCTTCGTGTCCAGCTGCCATGATGTGAGAATCCGCACCCACAGGGAGTGTGGTCCCAGCTGACAGTCCCAGCTGAGCACAGCTCTTGGCCAGTCTGGGTCCAAAATCTGTCTTCTAGGTGTTCAACTGACACCTGCTAGCTGTGCAACCTGAAGCACAAATCAGGTAAAGTTTCAGGGCCTCAGTTTCATCATCTGTACAATGGGGACAATACTGGTGCTCAGCCCCACAGGGTCTATGTGAAGATGAAATGGGTTAGAACCTGCACAGGAAGTTGACGGTGACTTGACACTGGTTTGGACTGTTAGCACTCTTGTTGTTACCGGTGCTCACCCATGTCCAGTTCTTCCCAGCTGCCTCCCTTCCTCAGATCGGGCCTGTGACTGAAGTTCATTGAAAAGAGGCGCTTAAGTCCCGTGGTTTACTCTGTTTTTATTTATTGGAGGCAAATGGTTTCCTTAAAAATTAAGTGAGTTAGTGATCACTAAACTGGGCCAAACTGGGTCTGGCCTTCCCTGCAATCAATTACTCCCACAGCAGGTGCTGTTGAAAAAACAGGCAACTTAGCTGGTGGCCCAATTATCTCGATTCATTTCTTTGTAGCATCATCTATTTTCCTTGTCATGTTCAGGTGGGAGTGGCTTGCTGACTGGCTGGGACAGTGCCTTTCTGTTAATGTGGGGGGGGGGGGGCGGGGGAAGGGGAGGGTAGAGAGGACTAGGGCAGGACGAAGTACAGGAGACAGGTTTCTGGGTCAGATGAATGATGCCTCAGACCTCAGAGCAGCCCCTGCAGGTGCACAGACAGGCACCCGGAGCTGGCGCTGAGCCTGCCCATCAGAAGGGATTGACAGCCTGGAGCACCAGCTCTCAGTGGCTCCTGGCCTCTGTAGCCCTCCCTCAGGACGTCAGGCTGAGATCAGACACAGTCCCCAGATGCCCAGATGTGCTTTGGGTGCAAAACACTTTGTAAAAACCCCATCGCTTTACCAACACTTGTTCGACGGTTAAGGCACCTTCATATCCAAGCTGGAATGTTGTTGGGGTCACGCTTATTGTCGCCAGGACCCTTTTGGTTTCCCACAAAATGTGTGGCTCAGCCATGCTGGGCCAGACGCCCTGCTCCCCCTGCCTTTGCCTACAGCAGTGACAATGCGGCTCATCATTTAGACCAGCAGATGGAAGGGCTGCCTGGAGCTCCCCACTAACAGGACTCTGGGCTCTGTGAGAAGTCACTCCTTGGTCAATTAGCTATTTCTGCTGCGGGTGTTGGAAGAGCAGCTCATGTAACCCACTGCTGCCCCTTCCCCCGGGGCCTAGAGCACCGCTCTGCTTATACTCACCCAGCCGCTGCGAACCGATGGCAGCTTCCTGTCCGTGTCCAGCCAGGCACCTATGCACGTAGCCAGATTAGCTGTAAGCCCTACCCTGCCCACATCTGAGTCTGGTCTGAGTGTGTGTGTGTGTGTGTGTGTGTGTGTGTGTGTGTGTGTGTGTAGGAGGGGGGTGTCAGGCCTATGTTCTGGGAACAAAGGTGTCACTCTACTCAAGGGAGGCCCTAGGACAGGGGTGGGCAAACTTTTTGACTCGAGGGCCACCATGGGTTCTTAAACTGGACCGGAGGGCCGGAACAAAAGCATGGATGGAGTGTTTGTGTAAACTAATGTAAATTCAAAGTAAAGGAGAGGAGGGGAGAGCAAGAGAACCGGATAGAACAGCCGGATCCGGCCCGCGGGCCGTAGTTTGCCCACGACTGCCTAGGAGGACCCCTAAGCCTCAGGTTTTTCTTAATCTCACAGATGCCTGATTGCCCCCAAACTGGCCTTGTCTATATTCAGACCTGCGCTTCCTTGGGATTGAAAGCTCTCCAGTCCCTTGAAACATGGGGAAGTCATACCAGTCACGCTCCTTGATCAGTCCTCAGCTGCTTCTCCCAGCCCATGCTGCTCTACATTCAAAATGTTCACATCTCAACCAGCTGCAGGAGCTTCAACCCCACCCAGAGAGATGGTGCTACATTCTCTCAGTCGCTCAGACCAGGAGCCTCATTGTTGTCACCGACTGTCCCTCTCCCTCATTCAGCCCTGGCCAGTCCACGTCCATTGGCACCAGGTTGGGAGAGGATGGCTGCTACTAGGGGATTGTACCTTGCACCCGCTTTCCAGACCCACCGCAGGCAACCTGGTGCGTGTAGACCTCCCACCTTTCCATCCTCCTGGGGCCGTGATTGATTGGCTCCGGGGCGAGCATCCGGCTGGGCCGAGCAGAGTTCCCTCCATGGACTTTATAACTGGAAGGGAAAGAGAGAGCCATGTACACTCAGAAATGGCCAGTGGTCTTGTTTCCATGAGAATGCAGAGGATGCCAGTCTTTTGACACAAAAGGAGGATGAAGAAGATGCAAGGAAGATGGGAGGAGGAGAGACAGACAGCACTGGCTCTAATCCCTTCTGAGTCCCAGCTCCCTGCCCTGGGTTTGGTCAGATACCACTGTACCCTTATCACAAAGCCCCCGTTTTTCTTAAATCAGCACCTGGGTATTCCTAATATAACGAAAAGAATTCTGCCCTCACTGTTTGGCTCAGTGGAAAGAGCGTCAGCTTGTGGACTGAAGGGTCCCGGTTTGATTCCGGTCAAGGGCATGTACCTTGGTTGCAGGCTCAATCCCTGGCCCTGGTCAGGGTGTGTGGGAAGGCAACCAATAGATGTATCTCTCTCATATCGATGTTTTTTTCTCTCTCTCTCTCTGTCTGTCTCTCTTTCTGTAAAAATCAATGGAAAAATATCCTCAGGTGAGGATTAAAAAAAACCCAAAATTCTAATTACAGGGTCCCTCCAATTTTTCCTTAGCAATGTCTCAAATCTGAGAGTTGACTTTCATCTTAATTCACCCCCATCTAGAATCTCACTTCTCCACACTTGGACAGTTGCAGTAACACCTTGCTGGCTGGGATTCACCTAGTTGGTCACTTTTATGAGATTATTGTTTTTCTAAAATAAATGTAAAGAGAATAAACATAAGGCATTAATGTCATTCTCCTGCTCAAAGAGAGTCCCAGTTCCCCACAGTTAAGCTCTGATAGCCAGGCTCTTCAAGATTGCCAAAAAATGACCGGTATTTACTCCTTGATGCATAAGTTTCAAGTAACATAAAAGCCAACGTGAACTGGCTTCACAGTAGCACAGGGGATATGGTGGATGCTGCAAACGGGCTCACTCAGTACTCCCTCCAGTGCGCTCCTCGGACCTCCCCTCCCCATTCCCAAGAGGCTGGGACAAGGACTGCACTTCCCTGTGCTCCGGCGCTGCGCCAGAAGCAATGCCTTTCTGGAGGCACAGTCATTCCCTCTACCTCACAGCGCTCTCCGTGACCCAGACACCCCTCCCCGCCCATACAGACATCTACCTGGGGCATCATCGCAAAGGCCGCATGGCCAAGGCCATAAATCTGTGCCCTTGTTTAGTGTGGCATGTCCTCTACCTCTAATCCAATCTCCCCTCTGTGTGTCCTCGGTGCTCGCTCATTCGCTTTGACAGCTATTTAATAAACCTATTTGCTTTCCTTTGACATGAGGCAGAAGTGGTGGGTGTTGAAGAGCCGTGAGGCTCTCATGGACAATGAAACCCTTTCCCACTCAACACTCTTCCAGCTCAGCACAGATAAATTGTGGAGAACTTGAAATTAACCCAGCTATCTTCTTTTCTTAAGGAAAAAAAAATCACTAGAGACCCAAGAAGCGGAGCAAGTATAGTAAGTGAAAGGGATGGCAGGAGAAATCACATTTCCTGGCTCCAAGGTCAGGGGTGAGGCCAGATCAGGGGCCTGTGAGCCCTCCCTCAATCTAGCTTTTATCACTTCAAAGCAGAAGGTCTTAAAGGAATGCCCTTTATGACTGATTCTGTCTTCAAAAACATGAAAGAAAAAGCATATTTTCTTAAGCCTACTTGCTGGAAGCCAGGCGATTTCTCCAAGATGCTTAAGGCACAGACCTCTGCAAGCAGGACACCGTTCTACATGATAGAAACAGCACTGGTCCCACGATCAGCAGACAGGGCTGGAATGCTGACTCCACTGCTCGTGAGATTGATGACTCTGGGCCATTTATGTCTGCTCTCTGGGCCTCAGTTTCTTTCTCTTTAAAGTGGGCATGCTGTTCACCTTATAGGGTTGTCATTAGGATTAAATGAAGGGGCAAACGTGGACATTCTTGGTACACAGCAGTTGCTCAACAAATTATAGCTAGTATGTATTGCTAGGAGTAATAACAGGCAAATCTGCTCTCCATTCCATCTCAAATAACTGCATACCCCTGGTTTTTATTGCTGTATCCCTCAGAATGTGTTTATTTGGTTTTCACTTGCATTGGTGAATCCATGTGTGCAACAGCCACTCAATCCTACCATCCTGTGGTCACTCCTCCTCTCATCCCGCCCAGTGCACCCCCTAACACGTCCCCTTCCTCAGATATCCCAACCACGCCCGTCACCAGCACAAGCTATAATCATCACACCCCATAGCATGCCAAGAACTCCCCATCCTCTGCCTACCACTAGTGGCTGGCTCTCATTGGCCTTTTATCCGGCTCCAAAACTCTCATTCTAGAGTCTATGCCTAGGACCGTTTCTGGTTCCATTTGCTGGAATCGGATGCTGAAGTGGAAAATACGTTGCCGATGATAAACTTGCATACCAGTGAGGAAGGGCAGAGCCATCCATGTTGCTGCAATCGAGGCCATGGCTAATCCTAATGGGAGCTTTGGAGAAGGGATGGCCCTTTAGAGTGTCCCAGAGTGAGGCCAGGGGGTCAGGCCTTCGAATCCCTGCATGGGTCAGTCATTAGTCACGGCTACTTCCAGCAAGGCAAGACAGTTCCCTGCGGCCAAGGCCAATGCCCAGTAAGACATGCGGATGGGTTTCCTAGCTGACAGTCCCAGAGCTGGGGCTAAAGGAACAGACCACAGTTCACAGTCCCAGAGAAGGCTTTTGGGCAGAGCACCACAGTATCTTTGACATCATGTAACCAACATACCCCTGCAGAGATAAAACATTTCCACACCCAGAAAGTTCCCAGAGCCCTTTGCAGTCATCCTCTGCCCTCTCCCCTCCCCTCCAATGCGCACACCAAGAGTAAAGCACTACTCTTATTTCTAGCACGGATGAGTTTTGTGAGCTCTCCAAGTTCATGTGAATGCAATCACGAAGGGAATTGTTTGTAGTGTCTGGCATTCATAATGGATTTTAGATTTAAGCACATTTTTGTGTACATCAAAATTTTATTGCAATATTCCATTATAGCATATACCACAAATTACTTATACATTAACTTATTGATGGACATTTTTGTTGTTTTCAGTTTCTCACTATTAAGAATAGAACTGTTATGGACACCTTTTAAACTTTATTTTTATTGTTGACACTATTTCAGATGTCCCCATTTTCCCCACCTTTCCCCACCTCACCCAGCCCCCATCCCTTTCCCCTCCAGCCATCACCACTGTTGTCTGTGTCCAGGGGCTATGCATGTGTGTTCTTTGGCTAATCCCTTCACCTTCTTTCATCCAGTCCCTCACGCCCTGTCCCCTCGACAGCTGTCAGTCTGTTCCATGTATCCATGCCTCTGAATCTAGTTTGTTCATTAGACTGTCATGGACATTCTTGACCAAGTCTTTGTGTGGGCTTATGCTTTCATTTCTTCAGATACAAGTGGAATTGTGGGTCATGGGGGAGGTGTATTCTTAACAGTTAAAGAATAAATGCCCAAACAGTTCCCCAAAGTGGTTTTACCATGTTGCCCTTCTGCCAGCGTACATGGAGTTCATTTTTCCATATCCGGTTGACATACTTTTGGTATTGTCAGCTAGCACGTGGCTGTGAATTGATAACACCTTGTTGTTTCTGGTTTGCATATGCTAATGAGCAATGATGTTGAGCACTCCGCATGTGTTTACACTCCACTTGTGTGTTAGGAAAGTGTCTGTTCAGGTCTTTAACTTAGCTGTTGTTGGGTCGCTTATCTTTTTATTACTGATTTGTAGGTGTGCTTTATATATTCTAGATGCAAGTTAGACATACATGTTGTCAATATTTCTCTTAGAATTTGGCTCATTTTACTTACTTGATGGTGTCTTTTGATAATAAGCAGAAACGTTGAATTTGGATGAAGTCCACTTTATTTGTTTATTTTCTGGTTAGTGCGTTTTGGATCGTGTCTAAGAAATTGTTTACCTATCCCCAGGTATGCAGGTGTCAGGGTATTTTTTATTTTCTTACAGAAGCTTTATTGCATGACTATTATAGTAAAGTCACTTTTGATGCCACATTGTGCTGTTCAAACACAAGAAATATATTTTTTAAAATATATTTTTATTGCTTTCAGAGAGGAAGGGAGAGGGAGAGAGAAACATCCATGATGAGAGAGAATCATTGATCAGCTGCCTCCTGCACGCCCCCTACTGGGGATCGAGCCCGCAACCCAGGCATATGCCCTTGACTGGAATCAAACCCGTAACCCTTCAGTCCGCAGGCCTACGCTCTATCCACTGAGCCAAGCTGGCTAGGGTAATACGAGAAATCTTTAGTAAAAGTGAGCCGTACAGAATATGGGAGGAGGTGGCCGTGGAGCAGTGAGCTGAAGTCAGCAGATGCCACCTTGACAACCCAAGTCGTCCAAGTACAGGGCACACCTCCTCCTCCCTGGTTGTAACCTTGAGGCTGCTCCTCTCCATTAGAGCCGGGAGGCCAGCTCTGCCGTTTAAAAATGGGACCTGCAAATGGAATTCACACAGTGCCATGACCCTTGATGTGCAGTGTGGCGGGCTGTGGCCAGATTCACGTCCAAGTGCACAGCACACATTCACAGCTGAGAGTTCCCTCTCTGCCCCGTGACACCCCCACTCCCAACAAGTCCATCTCTGCTCGCCCTGACAATGTTTTGATATGTTGGGCTAAGACTCTACAAGGCACCAGCTCACTTTTGGGTTTCTGCACACACTTGTTTGGTGTCTGCAAGGTCAGTCTTGATTCTCCATGACTGTGGCTTCACTCCTTCTCTCCTATGACCCCCAGTCCCTCAAATCTACACCCTGGCCTTTTTTATCGAAAGCCCTTTCAGAGTAACATGAGGGAAGCATGTCCCTGAAATTGGGTCACTGGGGACCCTTCCCAAGCCCTCTTCACAGCAATCTGCTCACCCCAGCCCTTGGCTGCCTGGGCCATGATTTCTGCCCTGTGGTTCCTGAGCCACAGCTCATTGGATCAACATGAGTCACACGACCCAGGACACATGGTCCGGGAGCCCCAAACAGAGGCTGGCTAGCATTCTTCCTCAATGAAAAGATAAGCTCCTCCTATGATCAGATTATTTCTATTGAGAATTTGATGGAAGAATTTGCAAATATGCAATCAGAGGTGAAGCAAGACTAACAAGGAAAGGGTCAGGGGGCTGAGAGGGACCATGTATGAACCTAAGTGACAGAGGAGCGGGAGCCCTGAGCAGGGAGCCAGCTGCTGGCAGAGAATGGAGCGTGGGGCAGTTGGGCAGTTAGAGGTGCCAGGAACGCACACAGGTCCAGGAGGTGCCTCTGTCCCAGATCCCACAAACAGATCCTGCCCAGGAATCTGTCCATCTGCTACCACCCCCAAAGCCATGGCATATCTTGTCAAGGTCTCTGTTGTCATCACCAAACAAGGCTGATCAAAACTGAAAGAGAGAGAGGAGAAGAGAGGGAGGACGGGGAAGCAAATGAATGAAGTAAAGGAGGGAAGGTGGTTTCCATCCACGCTCTAGTAGGAATATTTCCCAAACTGTTAGGGGGCATGTTTAACGTGACCTCCTTCCATCTCCAGGGGCAGCTCCCATGCGGACTCACCTGTGCAGGGCAGTGAGGAGGCGTCCGCAGACCCTGAGGAGGTAGGTGCAAGTCAATGGGCTGGGGAACTGGAGCCACTGGGCAGGGCTCCCAGGTTACCAGGTGTGTGGTGTGTGTGTGTGTGTGTGTGTGTGTGTGTGTGTGTGTGTATGGTGTGTGTGTGTGTGTGTGTGGTGTGTGTGTGTGTGTGTGTGTGTTTAAGCCAAATCTTTTAAGTGCTTACTTCTAGAAGTGTGGTCGGGCAATAAGAGCTCAGAGGAAGAGAAATGTGACTCTTGAACGTGGCTGTCCTGCTGGGATTATGGAACATTCACAGCATCTTTGCAAAATTCGATGGTGTCAGTCCTGGGAGTAAAGTGCTTTTTGAAAAAAAAAAACCACTTAGGAAGGGAGTGACGTTGTGCTAAAGGCAGTGGTCATTTTATGCCCACAGAGCAACACCCCCGGAGCATGGTGTCCCCAGGTTGTGCTAAGGCAGTGGTCGGCAAACTCATTAGTCAACAGAGCCAAATACCAACAGTACAACGATTGAAATTTCTTTTGAGAGCCAAATTTTTTAAACTTAAACTTCTTCTAACGCCACTTCTTCAAAATAGACTCGCCCAGGCCGTGGTATTTTGTGGAAGAGCCACACTCAAGGGGCCAAAGAGCCGCATGTGGCTCGCGAGCCGCAGTTTGCCGACCACGGGCCTAGGGTAACACAAGGAGGAAGGCCTCAAGCTGAGAGCAAAGGACGGTGTTGGAAGGCAAAGGTGCACACGGGGCCCCTCAGAGTCTCCTGTCTGTGTGGGAAGCATCCTCCATCCAAAGAGAGTTTCAGCTGGAAGAGACTTGAGCAACCCAAGCTCAAGTCCCCCGTTCAGCAATAGGTGAGGAAGAGGAGGCAGAGGCCTTTATGTAACCAATGGTTGATTCCAAGTTTATGGGCAGAGATCGTGAATAATGACATTCTGTCTACAGCACCGAACACATGAGGACAGGTACTGAGATAACAGTCGCAAAATGCAGGTGACACCGGAGCATGAAGAGGCACAGGTAAAGGCTGAATGCTGGCCAGTGGCTCCCAGCAAAACACACTTCACGTGCTTATTGATTATGCTTCTGTTTGAAAGTCTGTATCTCAAACTAGTGTTTGTGGGGTCATCGTGTGCTGTGTAGACAGCAACATCTGTGTCAGAGGAAGTGGCTCAGAAGTGCAGAATCTTGGACCCCAGCCGCACAGCTGCGTCACAGCTTGCCCACAACAGGGCCCTCGGGTGGTGTGTGCGCACGTGGTGACGGTAAGAAGCGCAGCCCAACATGTCACTGGCATGGCTCTTTGTCTGGAAAAGAAGGTGCGAGGCCCCCCAGCTCCAGGTCGGCAGCAAGGCAGGCTCCCTGCTGCTCTGGGGTTGGCACTGGGGTTGGTTTCCTCGAGCTGCTGTAGTCAATTCCCACCAATGGGATGGCTTTTAAAAAGGGGGGGGGGTTATTCTTTCATGGTTCTGGAGACCAGAGTCCAAAATCAGGGTGTCAGCAGGGCCCCGCCCGCTCTCAGACTCTGGAGACAGGACTTCTCGGCTCTCCCAGCTCCCGGAGGCTCCCGTGTCCCGTGGTTTGCAGCCACATCCCTGCAGTCTCTGTGCCTGACTACTCGGTCTCTCACGGGTCCCTCTGCCTTCTCTCGCAGGGACACCAGTCACGGGGTGTGGGACCTGCCTGGGAAATCCCAGATGGCCTTCTCTGAGACCCTGAACCACATCTGCAAAGACCCTTCTTCCAAGCAAGGTGACAGTCACGGGTGCTCCGTGATGCTTTGGGGCCACTATTCACCTCGCTACCGCTTTATGGGGGTCAGTGAGGGAGACGGTCTGTTAGCCTTGAGGGCCTGTTACAAGAGAAGAGAAAGGGCTGGGTGCTACGTTGCTGGAGAGGACTTTCAGCTCTGAGGGCCCCACAATTTGTTTTAAATCATTCAGGAAGGGTCTTCGTGGGCTGTAATTCTCAGAGAGAAGCAGAAGAGAGAGGCATACTTCTGCAATCCCCGGGGTCCTCGGAGGAAGAGCAGAGAGGACGCTAAATTAATTCAGGTTATCCGGAGAGCACTGTGCTCGGGCAATGAGATTAAAACCTTGCTGGCATTAGAAGTCGGTCTAAAATACATCTTCTGTCAGCAATGCATTCCCCTCTTGGCCTCCCTATCTCCCACCTCCTGCCTGCTGGGTGCCCAGCCGGCCACTCCAGGCGGGCCAGCTCCGGCCTCCCCCGCTCCACCCCATCCTGAGCAGGGACCGCCTGTCAGGCTGTCCAGATGCAGGTCTCCGTGCTAATTGGGAGCATTAGCACTTGGCCGAGGTGAGCATGGACCCAGGAAAGGCCTCTGTGAAGTGTCCTGGACATCAGGGGTCCTGGGTGCAAGGCTGGACTCTGGCATCTGCTCGACAGACTGGACTCCAAGCTGCCCGCGTGCTGAGGTGAGAGCAGTGTGTCCGTTCTCCATGCAGAGTCCCCTGAGCTCGTGGAGGGATGGCCTGCGCCCCCAGATGTCTTTCATTAATTGCCGAACACTCATAAAGTGTACCGTTTTAACCAGTTTCCTGGGTGCCGTTTAGCACAGTTACACAGTTACACAGTTACAGTTGCACAACCACCATCACCCGTTTCCAGGACTCTCCATCTTGTAAAACTGAAATTCTGTCCCCATTGAACAGCTCCTCATGGCCCCACCTGCAGCCTCAGGCAACCACCATTCCACTTTCTGTCTATAAATCTGACTACTCTAGGCACCTCGTATAAGTGGGATCATATTCTAGCACTTGTCTGTTTTGTCAAGTGTATTTCACTGTCCTCGAGGTTCATCTTTGTTGCAGCAAGCGTCAGAATCTCCTTGTTTTAGAAGCCGAATAGTAAATAACCCATTGATTAAATAAAAGCCCGCATTCTGTTTACCCAGTCAGCCACTGACGGACATTTGGGTTGTTCAGGACACAGATTTTTTAAGTAAATATTCACTTCAAATTCTAAAGTCACTTCCGCAGGAGGAAGACCCTAACCAACCTAAAACTGCGTAGTGCGCAACATTAAGGCCATCTTTGACAACCACTGAAAGCCACTCAGTATATTTGGAAAAGAAAAAAGAAATCACCTTTTTACACATGCAAAATGCCCCCAACATTTCCAGAATGACAGAACATAGCGAAGCTATTGGAACCTACTGGGTTAAGGCACAAGTTGACTGAGTTGTGCCATTTGCACCAAAGAGTCAAAGGGCAATAGAACTCCCCTGGCCATTCACATGGGACCGAGGGCCTGGAAGGAGCTATGGGAGTCGTGAATCCTGCCTGGTGATCCTGGTCCAGGTCTGTGGCCATGGGAGGGGCAGAGAGTGGTTTTCCAGAGTCAGGGAGGTGGGGCCTGCCTACCTGTAGGGGCTCAGATGCCTGGCTGGCCCAGGGCACATACTTTGAGTGACACTGATTTGGATATTAAGTGGCAAGTATACTGCCCTACTAGTGTAGTCTCTGAAATTTGCTTTTAAACATTTTCCCAGGGGAGGCATGTTTATTATTTGTCTTACTTCTCTTTGGATCACTGGTATTTGAAAATCTTGAATTACTACATTTCTAGTTGGCTAGATGATGGATAAAAAGGACTCTATTGTAGAAAGGGAGTAAGAGATGCTTCTCATTTAAAGAAAAAAATTATACATGGTATTTATTTTTCCAATGGCTAACTTGTATTTCTCAATTTTACCAGCAAACATAGGTGAGAAGGAAAACTCATAGTGCTGGGACTTGTGGTAACTCAAGGATTGAGAATTCTCTAGGGGAGCCTTGGGCAAACTACGGCCCGCGGGCCAGATCCGGCTGTTCTATCCGGTTCTCTTGCTCTCCCCTCCGCTCCTTTACTTTGAATTTATATTAGTTCACACAAACACTCCATCCATGCTTTTGTTCCAGCCCTCCGGTCCAGTTTAAGAACCCATTGTGGCCCTCGAGTCAAAAAGTTTGCCCACCCCTGCTCTAGGGTGTGATTTGCTACATTCCATCTGGTGAGAGAGAGGCCCCCCGGGTAATGTTGCAGCAGGAGCCACAGAGGTGTGGCAGCCACGTGGCCGGTGTTAGTGGTCCAGAGAGGGTTTTGAGTCACAACCTGGGAAACTAAACCAGCTCTTTAGTGTCCCCCTGTGGCATCCTACCCAGGCCGGAACACACAGCTAGAAAACACAGCCCCTCCCGGAGTCCGTCATGCTGCGTTAAATACACAACTAGACCCACCCAGGCAGCGGGCTTTCCAAGATCCAGAACCTTCCAGAGCTTAAATTCCCAGAGCTCAGTGTAACCTTCTCCTGTCTTCTATTTCCTCACCTACAAAGCACACATACCACCCACCCTGTCCTGACTTGGGTATCCATCCAAATGCATCCAGACCTGCCAGGTTCTTGGCATTTTCCCCAAACACCGAAGTTCCTACTATTTCTCCACACACTGCATTGAAAAGATACACTGCCGATGTTATTAATGGTCCTTGAGGCACCTTGAGTGGCAGAGTCTGTCCTCAGGGTTCAAAGGGTAGAGAGCATGGGGTCTCTAAGCAACGTTGTGACCCTTTCCGCTGAACCCACGCCATCTCTTCAGCAGCCGGTGGCCAGCAGTGCTAATGCCAGGAGCTGTGGTTGTCGGCACCCACCTTTTTCCTTCAAAATAAACCCTTAAAACCAAGTTTCAGTGAGGGGTTTCACCCAGTGCAGGGTGGGGAACGACGGCCCAAGGGCCCGATGAGGCCTGAGAAACCATTTGGTCTGGCCCTGCCAAGGCATTCGGGGTGAGTTAATTAGATGTTTGACCACATGCAGCAGGCTAATTTTTAAAGCTGATAATTTTGTATGGCCTGAGAATGGTGGCCCTTGGCAGAAGCAAGGCTCCCTACCCTTGACCGAGAGCGTGAGCAGTTGGTGGTCTTTGCTGGTGGTTGCCTTGAGTTATCGAGTTCCAAAATAAAGGAAGCTGGGCAGGAAGGTCACTATTAGGCTTGGGAGTCTCCTCCGCAGACTGCTCGTTGGTTCTTTCTTCCAGCGGGACCAGAAAGGTATTTCCACCTACATCTTTGTCCCCGAGGCTCGGGTGTCTCAGGATAAAGAGGAGCAGAAGAGCGTGTCCCACTTCCTCAGTGGAAGGAAGGTATTTACAACATGGTCTCTTTTCCTCCGGGACTCTGGGGCGTGTTGCATGAAGTCCCATCACATGCCGTTCTCATTTTCACTCTGCTGACGCATTTCTCATTGTAGTAAAGGACCCAGCCCCTAATCCAGGGGTCCCCAAACTTTTTAAACAGGGGGCCAGTTCACTGTCCCTCAGACCGTTGGAGGGCCGGACTATAGTTTAAAAAAAAACTATGAACAAATTCCTATGCGCACTGCGGGCCCAGGACGAGTTGGCGGCTAAGCAGGACAGGCAGCGGCACCCGGCGGGCCGGATACATGTCCTCGGCGGGCCGCATGTGGTCCGCGGGCCGTAGTTTGAGGACGCCTGCCTAATCACACCATTGCTACTCGCTAGAAACCTTAATGATGATGATAATAATGGCGATTGTGGCTACCACTTACTGTCCATCTGCTACCTGTCCATCCCTGAACTGTGGGCAGCACAAGCCTCATCGCGCCCGAGAACACGAGGCTGGACCCACCTGCCCGCTCCGCACCACGGGATCTGAGCGCGGCGTGCGCTTGTGGTGTGACGGACAGTGGGGAACCCGTAGCCGAGTGTGAGAGTGTCCGTAGGGTCTGGTTGTTCCCACTGGGAGAGCCTGAATGGAGAAAGGAGCTGCCTCTCGGATGGCTTTAAGGCAGACCTGCTCCGTCATGGCCACCCTGACGTGCTGCCACCCTCCGCTGACCCCACCTGCCAGCACGCACACGGTGGTGTTGTTACCAGCCGCATGGTGACTCTAGTGCAGGGGTCCTCAAACTTTTTAAACAGGGGGCCAGTTCACTGTCCCTCAGACCGTGGGAGGGCCGGACTATAGTTTAAAAAAAAACCTATGAACAAATTCCTATGCGCACTGCGGGCCCGGGACGAGTCGGCGGCTAAGCAGGACAGGCAGCGGCACCCGGCGGGCCGGATACATGTCCTCGGCGGGCCGCATGTGGCCCGCGGGCCGTAGTGTGAGGACGCCTGCGTGGGTCTGGATCTGCCCTTTAGGGGAATGACCAGAGCAAGACTCACAGTTAAAGAAAGCAAAAGCCGCTGGCCCGGGGGGTGGGGGTGGGGGGCGGGTGGGGAAGCCATCACTTCCAGAGCTCCCGCTCTGCCCGACGAGGGGTGTGACCTGGGCCTGCGGCTCCCGCCCTGCGGCCAGTCCTTCCTTGGAAAATAGAATAAGGTCGATGAAACGAGGCAGCACACAGGCGGCGTTAGCAACTAACATGGCACACTCCCCTTCAAAGCGGAGGGAGGGCACTCCAGTCCTCGGTAAAGCCCAGGACACGCCTTTCCCGGTTACGCCGGCACAGATGCGGTTTCTGAGCTCGGAAGCCCTCCTCCGCCTGTGATGAAGCCAGCTGGGCACCGCGCCCCTCCACCCGGCTCTGAGGACGCCTCCAAAGACAAGGTGGTGGTCTGGCCCTTGGAGCGGCCACTTGCCTGCTGCCCGGCCCGGCCGCTGGGCAGAGAGTGGGCAGGGGGAGCGCAGGTGGCTTCGGGCACAGAGTCCTGTCACCTGCCTGGCCCGGCCGCTGGGCAGAGAGTGGGCAGGGGGAGCGCAGGTGGCTTTGGGCACAGAGTCCTGTCACCTGCCTGGCCCGGCCGCGGGGCAGAGAGTGGGCATGGGGAGCACAGGTGGCTTCTGGCACAGAGTCCTGTCACCTGCCTGGCCCAGCCGCTGGGCAGAGAGTGGGCAGGGGGAGTGCAGGTGGCTTTGGGCACAGAGTCTTGTCACCTGCCTGGCCTGGCCCGGCCCGGCCTGGCTGGGCTTCTCTGTGGCAGCCCCTCGCCCCTGTCACCGCAGCCTTCCTGCCCGGGTGGACGGCGCATCGTCATGAAGGCCCAGCGAGGCTCAGCCTCCCCCCAGCGCCGGCCTGGCCGCCCTGCCCCAGGGCATTGCAACCAGCCGCAGGGTTCGCTGGGCTGGCTAGGGAGGGACTTTTACAAATAAATAAAAAAAAAGTCGTCCAAGAGCAAGCCTGTAGGGGCCTGAGGGCCTCCCAGGGTAGCTAATTGGGAAAACCATTTGCCCCCTCCAGCGTCCCTCGCCCCGCCCGCCTTATCCGGGAGCAGCGCCCTATCTGTGCATGGCCACCATGGAAAATGCGCCGGGCGGGCGACTCTGTGGGAAAGATAGGCAAGGCTCCTAAAAAATCTTCCCGGGGGCTTATCACCTTCTTCTGGCTCCACCGCGGGCTCGGGCTCGGCCTGGAGGAAACTGCCTGTCTGTGAGCCTAGACAGGGTCTCATCAACAACTGATAAGGCCTCTGCGAACGAGCAGGCCAGCAGGCGCTGTGGGCTCCTCGCTCCCAAATGCCAGAGACGTTTGTCGAAGCATACAGGGTCCAGTGACCTCTGTGCCGGAGGCCGAGGGCCAGTGTCGGCCTGAGGGGGAGGGCGGCCCTGCCCCCACCTGGGAAAGGAGAAAAGCTGGAGGTCACTGCGCAGGCCAGGGGACTGGTGGTCAGCTGGGACGTCCAGGCGCTGGCCACGCTGAAACGCCAGATGCACTCACCACAAAATAAGCTCCAATCTGTTCAGGTTCTAAACAAGCACAAGTCTCCTGTGATCAGGGTTTCTGCAACCCTGTGTGAATGACAATGACAATGACGGCCTTTCGGATCAGGAGATCTTGAAGTTCCCTTCCCAACTGCATGACTTCGTTCGACAAGGCACTGGTTAGAAAGGAGAACATCCGATACCCTATTCCGGCCCTGCCCTTTGACTAGACCCCAACACTAGATAAGTCTGTTTCCCCAGGAAAATGCAAATATTTGCTCAGACTGGCTCTTGTTATGTGAACAAGATTTATAAATAAATGGTAGAACACTATATAAATAAAGTAGTTTTGTTAAAAATACACTCCTCAGACGTCCTTCAGGGGCAAGTGCCCTTATGCCCTCTGATCCCCTGAAAATCGCTCGTTCCCACTTAGCATAGCATTCCTGTTGAGCGGAAGTATGTGCAATGGGAAATCACAAAGAAAAGACAGCTCTCACACAGAGAACCGTGAGGTCAGGCATGCGCTGTAACGAACATGGAGACAGGTAACTGGACGTGGAGGTGGAGCTGCAGCCAGCATAGTCTGAAGGCCTTCTCCGTGGGGTGGGGTGCCAGGCAGACGCGGGGCTGCCATGGGCCCCCCAGGCTCACAGACTCCCAGCAGCAGAGCCAAGAGGTGGTAGCTACTCCAAGACCCAGCCTTGGTGGCTGGAAGTGCTCAGTCTCGCCATTGACTGGTTGGTGACTCTTTCTTTGATCTTTCCACTTCCGCTCTGAAACCACTTCCCCAGGTCTTTCCACAATTGGGTAAGGTCTAATTGCTGTAATAAATCTCTTCCATAACTCGGCGGTTCTGTCTTCCTGGTAGAATCCTGACTGACAGAGGCCAGAGACAATCTCAGAAGGCTGGTGCTAACAGGGACCTTCCATGGGATTGCGAGGCAGACTGCGGGACACCAGTTACATTTGGATTTCAGAGAAATAACAAACGACTTTTTAATATAAGTCTGTCCTAAATATGGAATGGGATATACTTATACAAAAAAAAATTTTTTTTGATTCCCTGTAATGCAAATTTAAATAGACATTATAGAAACATATATATTTATATATATTTTAAGCTATATATATTTTGCTCCCCCCCCCCCCCTTAAATTTGTAAAGTTTACCTCATTCAGTCTCCTAACTTACAGAGAACAAATCCTCAACCCAAGGCTGGGGAAGGGACAGGGCTGTGCTCACCCATCCTGATAGTGGCAGAACCAGGATGTGTTTCCCTATTGCATTGAGGAGAAAGCTGATGTCGGGACTGGAGGTTCGCTGTCCTGGTCACAACTGCCCAGGTGAGAGGCATTTAATTTAGTGGATTTGGTAGCATTTGTGGAGATGATTCTGAGACGGGCATCCTGTGTGGCTATGCAGAGTACGTTTCTTGGACAAATACTTTGAACTTTGGGTTGTATGTGTATATCGATTATATTTGCTAAGGACCTCAGTTGCCTGAATTTCTCAGACTAGAAGTTTTGTCACAAGTTTCTTGTCTTAATAGAGGGTCACAGAGGGACCTGTGGGGGGGGGGGGCAGACCAGCCCTCCTCTTGAAGGCTTCAGTGTGTTGAATGGCTACCTTGGTCATGCCCTGCATCCCTGTTAGCATTGGCTACTTCCCGGAGAACAAGGCACCAGGAGAAGGGAGGGAGGAAAGAGAACAGAGAGTGAAGGAAGAAGGGGGAATAGGTTACTAAATGGGACAATGAATGATGAGCTGAGTTTACTAAGATGCAAATGACAGACAGAAGATTCGGCCTCTCTTATAAAAATTGGGGAGGGGGCTGAAGGAGGCAGGGGTAGGAGCAAATGAAAACAAGGATTCTGGTGTCAAGACCCTCCTTGTGGAGTTTAGACTAAGCAGGTCACTAAATGCTTTCTTTGCACACAGATGCACACAGACATCCCACCTTTATATAGTTGAACTATTTTAAAATAGTAAGGGTAACCGTGAGGGGAAGTAGGCATTGTAAGGTGTATGTGGAAAGGAGTCTTGCTGTCTCATTCCCCACTTTGTGAAGTATGAACAGTCATAACCATAATTACTAATCATTAACTGTGCATCGGGCACTCTCATCCACATTAACCTAGACATGGGACACCATGCTTGTTCCCTGATTCCTTCTAAGTGACACTTATAGTGGGACATTCTGTAAAGTAAGTGTTTAGTCACAATCTGGGGGTCACAGTGAGGAAAGATTACACCCAAGTCAAGTCGACCCCATCATTCACGGAGTCCACGTTCAGGAATGCGTGTACCTGCTATAATTTATCTGTAACCCCCAATCCATACCCATGGCTTTCATGGTGATCCATGGCACGTGTGACAAAAAGTTTAAGTCCCCTTCCATGTGCATGCATTCCCAGCTGCCAACAAGCTGACACCCTGCCTTCTTTCAGCTCCCATACTGTCAACAGGAGTCCTTTCTGTGGGCTATTTAGTGCCACACTTTTCACAATTTTCTGCTTTTTGTTGGTGGTGTCATTGCTTAAGATGTATGTCTCGTGTTCCTAAGTGCAGTGTGCCTTACAGAGAAAAAAACATTTCTCTTTCCTAAAAACTTTATTAAATGTATTGGGGTGACATTGATTAATAAGATTATATAGGTATCAAGTGTACAACTCCTCAACACATCATTTGTATATTGCATTGTGTGCTCAACACCCAAAGTCAAGTCTCCTTCCATCACCATATATTTGACCCCCTTTACCCTTTTTCACCTTCCCCCGACCCTCTTTCCCTCTGGTAACCACCATACAAAGTAAGCTTTTTTCAATCATAAGTTATAGTTCTGTTGGCCATGAGTTCAATGTCAACGTTATATTAAATAAGGTGTCTTTAAGCAGAAACGCACATAAAACAAGGTTGTATATGGATTAGTTGGTGAAAATGTTTTGATCAGAGGCTCATAGGAACCTCACCTGGTACTTCCTCTAGGAGCAATCATTCAGAATTAATTAATCCAGGGCTCATAGTAGCTTTATAGAATAGAACTAAGACCCATAGTGAGAATCAACTGTATAACACAACAAAGAACTTCAGAGTAGACGTTAAACGATTCAGTTATTTAAAGTTTCTCGACCATACTTACCCCAGGAACTTTGGGGAACTGTCTTTTCTCTTCAGCTTTCCACCGCCAGCTCTTTCCCTGGGCTGTTTCCCTCTAATCTCGGTCCCCCTCCCCCTCCCTTTTCCGTGTTCTGGGACCTGCTCTCCTTCCGGAGACTGTGCTGGAACCCAAGCCTGGGTGTGTGGGCCAGAGGCACCCATTTCTCTTTCCCTCCCTGGACCTCAGGCCACGCTCTCTCTCTGGGTCTTTTTTTTTACAACAAAATGGTCCTTTAAGGCTTTTCACAAAACAAAGAGATTTTCTCTTGACAAATTCTACCCACTTTGAAATGAACCTTTTTATGTCAAACACCATGCACGTGTCTATTTTTTGATGCTCATCGGAGGAGCCCACTGATGATACTGTAGGCACAATTACACCTTGGGTTTTCCTTGGAAATAAACTTTCAAGAAACACACTCAATCAACTTTGTACTTTTCCAGGGAGAAGAGAAAAAGGCAGTGAGGTGGTAAGAATTAGAGAGCCTCATTTTCACATCAACACCTTTTTTATTTTTTATTATTTTTTATATATATTTTATTGATTTTTTACAGAGAGGAAGGGAGAGGGATAGAGAGTTAGAAACATTGATCAGCTGCCTCCTGCACTCCCCCTACTGGGGATGTGCCCACAACCAAGGTACATGCCCTTGACTGGAACCGAACCCAGGACCCTTCAGTCCGCAGGCCGACACTCTATCCACTGAGCCAAACCAGTCAGGGCAACACCTATTTTTAAAGGAGGCAGGGGGAGGTGATTTAGACAAGGCGGTTTTGCCCCCTGCAACTCATGGGAGTAGCTGATTGGATACTGTTGTTTGTCTTGTTTGTCTAACTAGTCCTGTCACCTAAGAAAAAGTGAACAGTCCCTATCAGGGACTTTATGTCATGACCAAACCGCTCCGGCCTCCATAGGAAAACTGAAGCAGGACTCCAGTCTGCTCACAGACATGACCTCACAGGGTCTCAGATACAGGCCTCATTTGGGGTGAAATGATATTTTTTCTTTTGTGTCTTGCCACATGAGAAATCTGCTCTTAGAATGCATGCGAGAGGGCTGTCTGCTACTTCTTATTAGTGTGACTCCTAAGAGACCTGAGAAAACACGATTACGGCCATTGTTCAACAAAGAAAAACACTGGGTTTAAACACAGTACAGGCAATGGGTTAGGCCAGGGGTCGGCAAACTCATTCGTCCACAGAGCCAAATACCAACAGGACAACGATGGAAATTTCTTTGGAGAGCCACATGTTTTCAACTTAAACTTCTTCTAACGCCACTTCTTCAAAATCGACTCGCCCAGGCCGTGGTATTTTGTGGAAGAGCCACACTCAAGGGGCCAAGGAGCCGCATGTGGCTCGCGAGCCGCGGTTTGCCGACCACGGGGCTAGGCCATGTGAACTGCCTTAATAATGTGAAAAGAGCCCAGCCGGCGGTTCAGCGCCAGCCCAGGAACTGTCACCGGTTTGACTCCCCGTCCGTCCGGGCACATGCCGGGGTCGTGGGCTGCATCCCAGGCATGGGCGTGTTGGAGGCAGCCGATGGATGTTTCTATCTCCCTGTCCCTCTCCTTTCCTCTCCCTATAAAATCAACAAAACATATTTTTTAAAAAAGGAAAAAGAGGGTGAAGAGAATTGACCAGTGAGAGAGCAGCTAAATATTATGAACGAGACGTGTCTCAATGTACACAGCTATGGCGTCTGATTTTTTTCTAATTGAGCGTTTCTCTGCCTTTGGTTCTATGGTCACTGGAGTGTCCTCCGCTCTGCCTTTTCCGTTGTGAAGGGGAGCTCTGTGGGATTGTGGAGGTCGCTGTGGAAGCCAGGGTCAGGGTCGATGATAAGTCAGAAGTCTATGAGTTTTTCTGACATTTTGCAGTAGTCTTTCCTGGGAGGAAAATACACATTTTCCTACAACTTGTTTATCAGTTTTTATTTTGAAAATAAATTCTTTGATATTTGAGAATTGCAAAAAATTCCAGTGGGAGGAACCACAGGCTAGAAATAGATTGTTCTGGGCTTGGAGCTCAGCAAGCCCTCTGACAGATAGTGTCATAGAAGGCAGAAGGGTTTGCTAATTGGGCTGGGAATTCCTGAAGGAGAGGAGTTGGGGACTCTGAAGTGATTTGGAGAGAATAACATGTTGACATCTGAATAAAATGAAACTATGAGTCAGCATGTAATGGTTTTGGAGATCATCAGTTATGCATATGTTTAGATGGGGTGCTATTTTTGGCAACAGCTGCTATTTTTTGCTTAAGTAAATATAAATTGTTTCAAAAATTCTTTATCAACTATCTGTAGCGAGTGCACAGTGTATTTAGTTTAAGCATATTTGTGTATAAGAGTGTGTAGGAGGAGGTGTAAATGACAAAAAAACAACCACCCAGCAATCTGTCTTCATTCAAAATAAATTCTAGCTGGATTTTAAAATAATTCTAAATACACTAGAAATGGAATTCTAGCTCAACATGGTGTTGGCTGATAACTCTGTGTTTAATATTATCTAACTTCTCAATAAATTGAATAGGAATATCAGAAAAATGAAGAAATGATACTGGTAAGAATGGTGAAACAATACTGCACTTTATATGACCCTAGACTCAGAGACTCCAATATGTGCCAGAAACTTTCCTTCAGCTACTGAACACAGCTGGACTCCTCTTCCCATCTGCCTGCAGCCCCCGCTCTCTGTCTGACACCTTCCTACAGTCAAAGAGCACATGCCAGGTGTCATGGGGTGGAAAGCACAGGTGGCAAACTTTCATTGCAGCATCAGACATGAGATAGGTAACCACCCCGAGAAACCATTGTCAATATGCACAAACTTAGGGAAAAGGTTGATAGCCTGGGAATTATGCTTCATGCATCTCATAAGTTCAGGGTACCAGGCAGGTGGACAGCAGACATAGGGAGTGATGCAGAAAAGAGACACCTTAATTGAAAGCCTAGGGATTAGACTGGAAACTGTGCACGTCCATTACTGTAGACTGAAAAGGGAATTAGGTGATCACGTAGGCAGGGAGAAGGCAGGGCCAAGGGCTATTCACACGCCCAATGTCTAGAAAGAGGTCATCTCCCTCACGATTCGTTCATTGAACCAATGTCCATTAAGTCCCTATGGCATGCCAGGCCCTGTTCTAGGCAGTGACTGAGTGAAGAGAAGAAAATCAATGTAAGTTTATTTCTGTAAAGCACTGTAAAACGAAGGAAAGAAAACAATGCAATAATGACTCAGAAGAAAAGTATCTACCTAGGAGAGACCTACTGTAAACTTCAAAATAAAGTTTCAGAAAACGAACTGGCATGTTCAGAAGAGTACAAGGGGAAATCACCTCAAGAAACAGGAACAAATCTATTTCAAAAAATTCAAAAACAGGAGAATAAGATGAGCTAAAAAAGTAATAAAATGAGGTATTACAGACTGCAGAGAAATAATGAAAAAAGTCAATACATATACAGAATAGGGAATTGCAAATCACCATTTGGATAATAGTACTTAACAAAGGAGAGATCCTAAGTATTACATAACCAAAAAGTTACATAAAGCAATAATCAAATATATCAAATAATACAAGTTTTCTGAGCTGAAGAAAGACTTGGAGATTAAATGAACGGACAGCCGGCTAGGTAAACACTATCAAAAATTGGCCCACGCTTCTTGGAAAAATATTGAACTACAAAAATAAAGAAAAAACTGTCATTATCAGGAGAAAAAAATCAGTTTCCTATGGTAGAACACAAATGAGGGTAGCCTCAGACACATATCTAATTCTAGATGACATGAAAGCACATCTACAGATGTTTGAAGGAAAAAATGTTATAACCTAAGAATTTTATACCTAGTTAAGTTGGCTTTTATGTATGACCAACAGAGAAAATATTTCAGGGAGATAGGGGTTCAAAAATTATATAACATATGTATGATTTTCCTTGAAAATAATTGGTTGGAGGCAAACTACCAACATTTAAGCATTGAAACAAAATTAGGTGATTAAGGATGGAGATGTGATAGCATAACAATTAAAATAGTGATGCCCAAGTAGAGGAAAAGAAACAATAAAGACAAGAGCAGAAATTAGTAAAATTGAAAAGAGAAAAACAATAGAGAACATCAATTAAAACCAAAAGCTGATTCTTTGAAACAATAATTATATCTTTAAAGCTATAGGTAGGTTCACAAAGGAGAAGATAAAGAAAATACTAATTACTAACATTAGAAATGAAAGAGGGAATATCAATACAGACTTCATAACATTAAAGGGATAATATAGGAATATTATAACAACCGGATGAAGAAAAGTTTAACAACTTAGATGAAATGGTCCAAATCCTAGGGAGACACAAACTACCAAGACTCTTCCACAAAAATATAGATAATCTGACTAGTCTTATATCTCTTAACGAAATTGAAAATTTAGTTTAAACTCTTTCCGAAATGGAAGATCCAGCATATGGTTTCATTAATATATTCTAACAAAGACTGAAAGAAATTCTACACACTCTTTTCCAGGAAATAGAAGAAAACACGGCCCAAGTCCTTTTATGCAGCCAGCATGAACCTGGTACCTAACAAGACAGATAACCCAAGAAAGAAAACCAAGGGCATATTCCCTTTTGAATACAGACATAAATCTTTAAGAAAACATTACCAAATCCATTCTAGCAACATACGAAAGGAAATACATCACAATAAGTGGGTTTTATTACAGAAATACAAGGCGGGTTCAACATTAAAAAAGTCAATCAATATAATCTACCATATGAACTGACTAAAGAATAAAAAGCACATGATCATATTTCAATGGATGCAGAAAAAGCATTTGACAAACTTCAACACAAAAAAGATGCCAGAACTAATAAATGAGTTTAGCAAGATCATAGGATACAAGGTCAGGATACAAAATCAATTGTATTTCTATATATAGTAATCAACATCTGGAAACTGAAAACAATTTTAAATGACATTTAAATAGTTTGAAAAAAAGAGAAACACTTAGGTACAAACCTAACAGAATGTGTAGGATCTGTATCTTAAAAACTATAAAATTCAGATGAAATATCAAAAAAGACTTAAGGTAAAGAATACCTGAAATTTATAGCAAATGTTATAATAATGAACAAGAAACATTTCTCTCCAAGTTAGAAGACAATAATGCTCATTATTACCAATATTAATGCTGTACTCAACATTACAGCCTGTCAAAGGCTGGGTTCTTTGGAAGCGAATGCCAAGCTGTAAGGTGTGGTGTACAAGATGTCTTTTAGGGGTCACACTCTCTGCGCTTGTCCTTCCCCACAAAGCCTCTGGATGGCACAATTCTACGTCTACAGCAGCATCAAACTTTTTTCAGTAAAGAGCCAGGTAGTAAATATTTTAGGTTTTGTCTGCTAAGAGATAACCTAGAGGACATTATGTAGGCACTTATATAACAACCATTTTGAAACTTAAGAACCAGTCTTGGCTCATGGGTCATACAAAAATAGGTGGTAGCTGAATTAAGACTATGGGTCAGAGTTTGCTGATCCCCATTCTATGACATAGCAATAAGAGAAGAAAAAGAAATAATAATCACAAATGTTGAAAGGAGGAGGAAAAATTATAATTATTTCTGATAATGTGATTGTGTTTCAGGGAAAATCCAAGGAGCTAACTATTTAAATTTTAGAATTCAGAAATATGGGTAATTATAAAGTACTCACAAATTATAAAATACCACTAAACATGACATAGATCCATTTGAAGCCAGTGGACCTCAAATTTTAAAGCACATCTTCTGGGAGGCTTTTTAAATGCAGATTTGGGGCTCCCAGCCCAGATTTTCTAATTCAAGAGTTCTGGGTTGAGGTCCAATGATCTCTGTTAAAAGCAAGCCCTCTAGTTGATCCCAATATACATGGTCAATATATTTGTTTTAAACCTTCATATTAATCTCTTCTAATTTAATGTCCATCGGCCTTTTGGGGGCTTAAAATACCTGTGAGAATTATATAAAAGTTATGGACACCCCACCTCCCACTTCACCTATATACAAAGGAGTGAAATAGGGGAATTTTGAAGGGCAGAGAAGAGTCAGCATAGAGAAGTGGCCCTCCGTAGAGCTGGTCTTTTTGTGCAGACCAATTTGGATCTTCAGGAGGCAGCTTCCTGTACCTTTTCACCTCAACACATCTCCTGATCACTCGCCCATCCGCCAACTCACCACCACCACCACCACCATCCACAACCACAGTCTCTCTGTCCACCTTGTGTCTTACAGTTAACTTCCTCTTTATGTCCCTGAGGGCATGGTCAGCCTGTGAGCAGAAGGTCCAGGAGGAGGAAGAAGTGGCAAATACAACTGGAAATCTTATGAGGTTGGGGACAGAACGTCAGGGGAAAGGTTTTGAACTTTATTCTAAAAATAATGTAGAACACTTAAATGATGGGGAGCTTGGGGGAAGTAGAATGACAAAAAGAGCGTTTCTACGTCAATGCAATGTCTTTTTAACTGAGTAAAGGGACATTTGCATGTTTTTTATGATTATTACTTAGGACTTCCTTCACATCATCTCGCAGTTGACTGAACACTCCCCTCTGACCTCTCCCTCCTCAGGGACCAACTCAGGTTTAATGGAAGCTTTTGTCTCTATCTCTGCCTTTGACAGCTGGGAGATTAGCGGCGACTGGGCTAATTAGTATTTAACTGTTCACTGATGTTCCAGTGGGTTTGTCAATCACAATCTAGTTTAAAATGATTTAAAAGTTTTCAAAATCTTGAAAAGGGACGCTGTGTCAGGACTGATTGGATTTCCTTACAGGATGGAAGCCAGAATCAGATTCATGGGGCCATCCTCTTGGTCACATTCCCTAGCAAAACCATAGTTTGAATTGGAAATATGCCGCAGTCCTCCTTAGGGGTGGGGCCGTGGAGTGAGAGTAAAGAGTGAATTGAAAGGTCTCTATGGAGACATGAGAGCTCATGGGTTTCTGTCTAAACTAGCCCCCAATGACATGCTGTCACATGCTTCCTGGTGGCTTAGGAGACACAGGAGGAGATAAGCCTCCTTATGTGACCTTAGCCCCTGAAGTTCACTAAAAAGTACCACTCAACTTGATTGCCTACTTTTATGCACTCGGCAGTTGGCCATTCAATAAAAAATTTCCCTATATGTGTGCTCAGCAGTGAACTAGTACAGAGATAGAATGGACACTGAGTGCTCACTAAAGGTCACTGCCAGAGTGCTCAACTAATGTTGGTTTTATTCCAACTTTGACAAGTCCACTCGGTTTAAAAGGAGCAAAAGTGAGCTCTGAAGTCAAATACACTTGGGTCCCACCCCAGATCTGCCACTCATTTGCTATGTAAACTTGGGCGAGTCACTTTAAATGCTCTGAGCTTCGGGTTCATTATAAAATGAAAGCAGTAATGACCTCCCAGTGCTCGAATGCCTGATGCATGGAGGCTGCTCAGTAGACAAAGGCTCTGCCTCCTCCATTCCTCTCTCGCACACCTACAGACATGCAGAGCATCGGGCCTGAGTCCGGCCTGTCAGCTGCCCTCTCCGGTCCCCGGGGGAGGAGACACCAGAGTCAGGATCTTTTTTGAGTGGGCCAAAACCAGTCAGATAGAGAGTCCAGGTTCAGCATCTGAAAGGAGAAAGGCAGAGAAGGAAGGTCAGGGTGTAAGTCAAGAGAACACAAACCAGCCCTGGCTGGTTTGGCTCAATGGATAGAGCGTCGGCCTGCAGACTGAAGGGTCCCAGGTTCGATTTCGGCCAAGGGTACATGCCTGCGTTGCGGGCTTGATCCCCAGTAGGGAGCATGCAAGAGGCAGCCAATCAATGATTCTCTCTCATCATTGATGTTTCTATCTCTCCGTCTCCCTTCCTCTCTAAAATCAATAAAATATATTTTAAAAAGAGAGAGAGAGAGAGAACACAAACCAAAAAAATAAGACTATAGCGAGGGGAGCATGGGAGACAGAAACTAGGGATATTCCTGCCACAACGAAACAGGAAGTGATGTCCCATAGGGTAAAGAAAGTCTAATTTTGAAATATTAAGGGACCCTATTAAGCAAGAGATTATATTTTAAAGGCCTGGACCTCGCTCATATGAAATGGATCTGATGTTAAACATAATTTGTAGGTGTAGGCCTGGGAGATAGCTGAGTGGCTCAAACATAAAAGCATCTAATGGTGGGATCTAGGACCTGGTGAACTTGAAGAAGTCTGCCAACAGCATGGACAATAAGCAATTTACTTTGTGAACATATTAATCTCTGATATTTGGTTGCAAGGAACAGCAACCCGCACAAAGTAATCCAAATAAAAGGGAAGTTATGGAAAGCATGCAGCTGCAATTTTATGGCCATATAAGATCAAGGTGGACTTGGATGGTCTCTCTGGGAACCGACGAGGCCTGGACCTTGTCAGCTTGGAAGGAGGCTGCTGCCTTGTCTCACATTTCTGCTTCATTTCCTGCCTCCCTCTACACATAGCTTTTTCTTCTTTCTCCTAACTTATGAGCTTGTTCTTAACCTTAACTCTACGCAGCATATCAATGACATGGTGATGACTCAGACTCTGACTCCACAAGTCTTTTCAGTTCAACTGTCCATATATTACAACAGTGATTTCCAAGTCTCTTAGTTAAATTCTAGAGGTTGAAAATCTTCTCAGCTCAACCCCAGCCTAAGGATTGTTTTCCTGAGGTAATGTCTACTAGCAGTCTAATGCTGTGAATGCGAGGTAGGGCAGGGTCACAGAGCTCTGTGGATAACTGAACCTTCTCCTATTCTCCTAAATTCATGACAGTAGAAACAAGAGTAAGCTCAAGGCTCATAGCTGGATAGCTCCCATAATCACCAGGACTGTTATTCCTACCACGACCATTCCCTCTATCACTACAACCACCCACACCATGATCACCACTATAACCACAGCCACCATCACCACCACCTCCATCCTCATCACCACTCTTACCACCATCACCAACATCTCCACCACAATCATTTGCTACTATCACCACCGTGACTACCACTTCCTCCATCATTAAAACCATCCATACCTTCACCACCATCATCACACAACCATTACTACCATCATCACCATTTCTAGCACCACCATCACTGCTGCTGACACCACCTCCATCACTACGACCACTATGCCTGTCAACATCACCACCAGCACAACCACCTCCACTACTTTGTCCCACTCCCATCACAGTCAGCACCTCTAACACCATTACTTTCACCTTCAACATTACTACCAGCACTACAACTGTCATCTTCCTTCATCACCACTACCAACATTACCACTACCACCATCATCATTACCACCACCACCACCACCACCACCACTACTATCCCTACTTGTAAAAACCTAGACTGGGAAACAAGAATTGTACTGTAGACAGCCTACTCTTTTTTTAAAAATTTTTTAAAATATATTTTAATGATTTTTTACAGAGAGGAAGGGAGAGGGATAGAGAGCTAGAAACATCGATGAGAGAGAAACATCCATCAGCTGCATCCTGCACATCCCCCCACTGGGGATGTGCCCGCAACCAAGGTACGTGCCCTGACCGGAATCGAACCTGGGACCCTTGAGTCTGTAGGCCGACGCTCTATCCACTGAGCCAAACCGGTTTCGGTGACAGCCTACTCTTAGTAGAAAGAAGGTTGAAAGAGGGGAGGTGCCTATGACTTTTCCAACTCCACCTGTGCCCATAAGTCTCCATAGTTATCTAGCTCTGAAAACTTACAGGCATCTTGTCGCCCCTACCCAATCAGTTACCAGGTACTACAGATTCTTATTTCTAATTTGCCCCTATCTCTTCCTACTTTCCCATTTCTGCTGCCATCATCCCTCATTTCACAAATGGATGGTGACTGCTGTTTCCCACCTGGCCCTCTGCCTCTAGTCTATCTCCCTCCAAAGCATATCTCGTGTCCTGCCAAATGAATCTTTCTAAAATATTGATTTAATTGCTTTTCTACTCTTCTCAGTACAGCCAATTTTTTTTCCATCCAGAACTAAAAGCTCTGGATCCAGATTACTTTTTATGTCTTATTTTCTGTTACTCCCCTTAGAACTTTGGAATTCTGCTTGGCCAACATGCTCATTATTCTTCAAACCTAACAGCCTTACCCTTCCCCATTGTTACATGACTGCTCCAACGTGTCCTCAGCTCTGTCTTCTATATTCCTCTGTTTATGTACAAATTCTACTTATTTTTCAAAACTGGGCTTAAACATATTCCATGGCATTTAAGGGATTCATATATATATTAAAAGGGTAAAATGCTAATTAGACCGGACGTCATTCCAGACATCCTTCCTGATGAAGCTGGGGCCAGAAGGAAGCCAGCCCAGGTCCCGGGTGCCGGAGGGAAGCCGGTACTGGCAGCTGGGGGAAGGAAGGCCTACTCTTGCATGAATTTTCGTGCATCGGGCCTCTAGTATATATATAATTGATTTCAGAGAAGAAGGGAGAGAAAGATAGAAATATCAATGTTGAGAAAGAATCATCAATTGGCTGCCTCCTGCATGCCCCCCATTGGGGATCGAGCCCACAACCCGGGCATGTGCCCTTGACCGAAATCAAACCTGGGACCCTTCAGTCTGCAGGCTGACACTCTATCCACAGAGTCAAACCAGCTAGAGCAGGAATTCTTCTTAAGCACATTGAAAGACATGACTGCAGGATGGCAGACTAAATCCCCATTTCCATCTCCTTAGCCCTGAGAAAAATGATCGTAAAGCAACTAAAAGACATATACCTACCATAGCCAGTGCCTAGAAGGCTACTAGCTAACAGATCAGAGAACTGAACAAATTTCCAGGTGGTAGAACGTGAATGCAGAGGCATCCGTGGCTGGAAGCAGAGCACGGGAAAGAGCGACTTGGAGGAACGGGGGGTATTGGAAGCAGCAGAAGCCAGAGCCTCTGGACTCTGGGGAACACATACACACAAGAGTGGGAATAAGAAGCAGGGCTGGAGACCAGGGAATGAATGAGGATCTATAAACAAAATAGGAAATGCCTCCATCCTTGCTCAACAGTCAGACAAGCCGGCATTATTCCCCAGCCGAAAAACAAAGGCATTTTTCTAAAAATGAAAGGAAAAGTTCCAATATGTTTGAAGTAAATTAAAGCAACCACTGTAGGGATTACAGTAGCCGTCTTCCTCCTGGCCTTGGGAAGGCCTTCAGCATCATAGTTAGCTCCCCACCTTTTCACCTCAAAGAGATGCCTGCCCATAGCAAGCCCTCGCGGTGCAAGGAGAATTCTGATTCGCCTTCCTGATCCACACTCTTGAATATCAACGAACATTCAAAGGTAGTCAAGCATAATAAGATGTATATGAAGACATTTTAGGAAAAACAGCAGTTTGAAAGAGAAAGTCCAAGAGAGACTGAAGAGGACATAATTTATCCTTGAATGAAGCCATCTCACTACAGAAAGCGTCTGAGCATTTCCGTGTAGCTCCCTTGCCCCCATCTACTCCTGATAGAACTGCCCTTGCAGATGCATCCACTGGTGTGCAATGAGGCCGCTGGCCCAGTGAGCAGAGGGTATCTACAATGTCAAATAGAGTGGGGCGTGCTCCCTCCTCCAAGGATGTTGGTGAAGTAACACCACATTTTGCTTATGTGGTGTTCAGGAGAGATGTGTTTCTGGTTTGAGTCTCAGGAATAGCTTCTATCGAATTGTTTCCTTCTCCTGTTACTGACATAGAACTGAATAACTGACCTGGTCTCCATGTGCATGGTCCTTACTAGGAAGCTTAGGGCTAAATCTGGGGAGCACAGTGTTCAGGATAAACGCAGGATGTCCAGCTCCAGAGAACCAGGCTTCACCACGTTCCAGATAAAATGGCTCGTTCCTCATAAAGAGCTCAGAGCAGTGGCTGGTACACATTAGCAGCCTTGGGCAAACTACGGCCCGCGGGCCGGATCCGGCTGTTCTATCCGGTTCTCTTGCTCTCCCCTCCGCTCCTTTACTTTGAATTTATATTAGTTCACACAAACACTCCATCCATGCTTTTGTTCCGGCCCTCCGGTCCAGTTTAAGAACCCATTGTGGCCCTCGAGTCACAAAGTTTGCCCACCCCTGCGTTAGAGTTTAACAAAATAAATTCTTCAATCTCCATTTCTGTGCTAACCTCACTCACAGGTCCTCGTATGTTCTTACCTTTGTTCTATCCTTTTTCTTTGTCATCTGATTTCACCATTTCAATGGTTAATATGCCATTGCAAATACATAGCTATGTTTTTTAAACACTTCTCTTCTTGGATCTTTAGGTTGTTAGTAACACTTTCCTATTGCATATTTTATTACGGGTGGCATCTTTGTACATCATATCTTTATATTTCTGGTATTTCCTGGGAGTAGAATGCTGGGGATTGGGATTACTGTGGCAAAGGGAATGAATGCATAGGAGGCTTTTGATTAGCATTGCCAAAAGTTTTATCTATTTAATATTCTATCAGCAATAAATAAATGTGCTGATTTCAGCACATTGCCATCAAGGTCGAGAATTATATTTTAAAAATCATATAAAAGCAGAGGTTTTTTTTAAAAAAGACTTTCCTCTAGTGTGGTCAGTGTTGGTCTTCCCAACTTTGGAAATGCCAAGTATCCAGAACTTTCTTTTGCTCACCTAAAAAGCTATGTGTTATTCAAGAGCATGTCCAAAGGGCAGGGAACTCAAAGACAGTGTTATCAATTAGCTGTTTATATGTACTATTATATAACATTCGTGTGCTATTATTTTCTAACATTACTATTAGCATTTCCAGAGATTCTTATAAGCATTTTGGGCGGGGGCAGGGGGGTTGGCACTAATGGTATAACATTGCACCAGATGAATACATCATATTTTACTTGTCATTCCCATGTTGTTAGTCAGTTTATCCAGATTGCTGTTATAAATAACACTTCAACAGACATCTTTGTGCATAAAGCTCTTCCACTCCGTCTTCTACTTCATCACTCTCACCAGGTTGTTGGTTTTGAAATGTCACGGGTTTGCCCTGGCTGGCATTGTTAAGTGGTTAGACTCAGCAGGGGTCCTCAAACTTTTTAAACAGGGGGCCAGTTTACTGTCCCTCAGACCGTTGGAGGACCGGACTATAGTTTAAAAAAAAAACAACTATGAACAAATTCCTATGCGCACTACGGGCCCGGGACAAGTCGGCTGCTAAGCAGGACAGGCAGCGGCACCCGGCGGGCCGGATAAGTGTCCTCGGCGGGCCACATGTGGCCTGCGGGCCATAGTTTGAGGACGCCTGGTTAGAGCATCAGCCTGTGACCCAGTCAAGGGCACATACATAAATGAGCCCTGGTCAGGTTGCATGTGAGAGGCAACCAATCGATGTGTTTCTGTCACATCAATGTTCTTTCTCTGTGTTCTCTCTCTCTCTCTCTCTCTCTCTCTCTCTCTCTCTCTCTCTCTCTCTCCTCCCGTTTTCCTCCCTCCACTCTCTCTAAAACCAATGGAAAAAATATATCCTTACTCCTTAGGTGAGTTATAAAAAATAAGAAAGAAGTGTCATGGGCATTTTGGGAGTATGCCTAAGAGGGAGTTGAGTAATTTTGTTTGTATAATGGCACATGGTTTTTCTTAAAGACAGCCTCTAAACATTGTACACATTTTCAAGCCTCCCAAAACCTGCATCTGCTCCTGAATTTCTGCTTAAGATAGGTGAGTTGGGAAATGCCAGGATCCATAAACTAAACTCTGTTTAGTTCGTATTCCCAGCCTAGCAAAGTTGGTTTTGAGAAAAGTCAAGAGCTTTGCTGTGGACCAGCTCTTGGGTGCAAGAGCAGGATAAATGCTCTTAAAGCTCTAGTTGTTGAAAGCTGGCTTTCCTGGACAGATGGAAAAGTCTGCCAGAGGTGGACCTCGAAGAGGAAGGGCGAGGCTCCCTCAGGATCCTTGCTCCGGATTCCAAGAACAGGATCCAAGTTCCTTTCATCTGGGAGGCTGTGCTCACAGCCTGCGACACCACTCCTATGATCGGCCTGAAGGCAGGGCTCACAGAGGCACCACGGCAGGGCCAGGATTCAGTGGCACCCAGATGCCAAACAGACATCAGAGAACTGCCCTAAGGTGGCTGGGATGCTCAAGGCCCAGGATAAGTCAACTGGCACCTACCAACTCCATCCTTTAGGCCTTGATTGTGGAAAGGGAGTGAAGAGATGAAAACATTATATTCTCACAAACAACCCTCTCCCCCATCCAAAGTCTTTTGTTTTCCCTTTGCTGTTGTAAAAAAGTAGGTGTGGGGGTAATGACAGAATACGGAAGAGAAAGTGAGGCTCTGTAGAAGTGCAAGGCTGGAGAGAGGCACTTAAAGCTGGTCAAAGGGCAAACATATGTCCATGAGTCATTTCTTAATGTTCCCTCCTGTTGTTTTGATTTAGAATTCTGAACCATTGGGACAGGTCTCACTCCTTCACAGAGTCCCATCTTTGATGTTGGGGGGAAAAGACCATAAAAGAAAGAAGATGGGATCTGAGGTTGAGGGGGAAGAGTAGTGAGGGGAATAAGAGGAGGCTGAGGCTTGGGAAAGAGATCACAGTCTTCACAGAGTATAGCCAGAAAGCCGCAACTTCTAACTCTTGAGTGTTGATTCATACAGTGAAGTGAAGAGAGACTTCGGGTCTTTTAAGACAGAGCTGGGCATGTGCACTAATCGTCAGTGTGTCTCTCTCTGCCCCTGCCCTCAGTGGCTGGGCTGCAACACTCCAACGCCATGTCTAAGGGAGAATCTCACCCCAGACTGGAAGGACGCTAAATTTCTCCTGGTCCTTGGAATGTAATTACCATTAAGGTTGAAAAATGAGGGCGATGAACAGTAGTGGCAGGGTTTTTCAAGTTTACATAAACACTGGCTGAGCAGAGACAGCTGGAACATTGGAATCAAAGCATCCTTGTCACATCAGTGCTTTAAATCTCTAAGCAACTCCTGGAAGATGATCTGGTCTCTGGGAACACAGCAGCTGATAAAAGGGCCCCTCTAAGCTCACTTCTTATCTGCTCCCACAGGCACAGCCTGCCCTAACGCTGCGTGCAGGGCAACCCAGCCAGTGGTGCCTGAGAAGCTCCTTCAAACCGTAAGACAGGGCAGACTGCTGGGGCAGTTCCCGCAGGTGTGCGGGGCTCATGACAGACTGCACACTGTAGGTTCTCGCAGGTGAGGTCAGTTTAATCCCCTCCTGGGCCACATTTGTTATACACGGTCAGATGAGCTCCCAGGGCTGCAGAATAGCCTGTAGAACTTGAACTGTGGATCAAAAATAGGTGAAGACGTCCATTTCAACATGGCAGGCTAAGCACACACATTTACTTCCTCTCTGTGAAAATCTACTTGAAATGACCCAAAGTACATAATTAAAAAAAATAAATTCATAACAATCTGAGAAACAGGATATAATCAGTAGGCCATAAATATTCTGGGGAATTTCTAGAAGTTAAAAAACGAATAAGGTCAGATTAATTAAGAAACCAGAGCAGAAAAAGCTACAACACAAAACGGAAGTGGAAAAAGACTACTTCAGAAAAGAGAGCTGTTCTTCCCAAGAGTCTAAAATCTTCCAACTCAGAGAACACAAACACAGAATGGGAGGAAGCCTGGTCATGGGACATCCTCAGGACGATTAAATCAGGAACTGCCTGCTGAGCAGCTGGGTCTGTTGTCCCTTCCACCCCTGCATGTGGGCAGGCTGCCATGGTGTTTGCCTCCAGGACAAAGCCTTGAGAACACTTTCCATGGGTGATAAGTCCCCCTTTGGAACTCTGGGGAGCGGGTGTACTGATATATATATATATTTTCAGTTAAGAGAGAAAAGTAGAACAGAGCTCCAGAAAATTCTAGTCCTACATAATGGTCATGCAGGGAACATGGGTATGGAAATGGAGACTCTTCCAGGAATAAAAACACTAAAGTACTCTGTCTAGTAGCAGGTAAAGTCTTCCTTCTTTTGACAAGCTATGGGACCCCAACCTGTCTTCCTCCTCTGCTCTAAAGAGAAATATTCCCATAGGCAAGCCCAGCAACAGTCATGTCTTCCACTCAGGGGAGAAACCTGTTATGGAAACAGCTGTGCACAAAAAGGGAAAATCCACACCAGCTTGACCACGCACCATCCTACTCTTTCATTTATAAGTGCCAGTGAGCAATTAAAGACCATCAGACATTTGAGAAAAACCAAAAGTAACCATGAAAGAGCCAATGTAAACAGACAGCATGATCAATGTTAAAGAGAACAAAAGATATGAAAAATGGAAAAGAAATTTAAAATTTTAATTAGCGTCCTCCCAAGAGGATATTTCATTCATGAAACAAGAGCAAGGTGCTATGGGTGACAAAGCTCTAAGGAACCTTTAAAATATCTAAATTTACAAATAATGGACTCAATTGTGCCTCCATTGGTTGGCTATTCGAGTAATTTTAATTGTATTAATATTTTTTTTCTTGTGAGGAGGTCAACCCATGGTTAACCTTGACTCCTTTAGTAATGGGACTCTGATAGATATTTAAGGACCCCATGTCCCATTCTGAAAAATGTCAAATGCCTTGTCCCCTTCCTGTTACTGATTTATCACAAGTATTATTATCCCAACAAGCTCATGATCGATAGGAACATCTTCATTTGTGTGTAAATGACAACCATCCTCTGGGGCCAGTGCTTTCTCTCACTCCTACACCTGCAGGGACTTAAAGAGATTAAGTGGGTCTTCTCAGTACATCCCATGAAATATTGATTAAAGGTCTAGTTGAAATAAGTGTATTAATGTAGACTTAAAGCACTCAAGTGAGTAAGAACACCCCGAGGGGAAACATCTCTACAGAGCAAGTGAGACAAAAATTGGATCCTTTGGAAATGGTGAGAATGTTCCTGGTACACAGATCCTTTTTGCAATGTCACACAGCAAAGTAGGACTTTTATCAAATGATCCCAGTGATAAAAGCCTGGCTCTTGGAGGGAGAGCTAAGGTGTAGGAGGGGAGGGGATGTTAAAAATGAAATAAACAGGAGGCAAGCAATGACATCATAAATTCTTTCTCATCAAACTCACTTAAAATCATGAAACTTTTTCCCCTCCCTTTGTATTTTATCTCATTGCCATTCCCACCCAATATAAATAAGAATAAGCCCTCTTTTTCTGAGGAAAAAAGTATGAAGGAAAAAGATTCACACCAGTTCTGGGGGACCTGAAGGGCCTGCAATTCACCACCTACATTTAGTTTCTTTGGGGAAAATCATAGACTTAGCTTTTTGCTGTGGTTTTGGGGGTAAACTTACTCTCTTTTTTAGAATCCAGGAAGGCCATTTATATTTCTTTTATATAGACATTATAGATTTAGTGAATGTAGGAGCTGAAAGAGATCTTTTAGAACTGCCAATCCTTTTAATTGTTCAGATCGAAGGGAAAAGACTTATCTGGGGACTCAGTATTAGTGGCAAAGCCCAGTCTAGATCCTGGATTTATGAACATCTACCAGTATCCCCATCATTTAACAGAATCCTTACTCTATCCCAGGATATAAGGGACATCAAAGATGAACAAGAGGCAGGCTTATTCATGGTGCTTGGAGCCCAGGTGCAAGAGATAGACACATCAACAGGTACAGCAGGACATCAGTAGTACAGTGGAGATGACACAGGGAGCTCTATCAGCCCTAAGCATCAGCTACAACGTGAAACACTGGAATCATGCCATCAGCTTTTCCAAGCTGGGATGGGGAAATGTTGTCTCCTTGGCTCCTGGATCGATGCTCAAGCGCTGAGCCACACCTGGCTGGGCTTCTTCCTTTTTCTTTTTCTTTCTTTCTTTCTTTCTTTCTTTCTTTCTTTCTTTCTTTCTTTCTTTCTCTTTCTTTCTTTCTTTCTTTCTTTCTTTCTTTCTTTCTTTCTCTTTCTTTCTTTCTTCCTTTCTTCCTTTCTTCCTTTCTTTCTTTTTTAACTTTTAAAAAATATATGTATTTTTATTGATTTCAGAGAGGAAGGGAGAGGGAGAGAGAGATAGAAACATCAATGATGAGAGAGAATCATTGATTGGCTGCCTCCTGCACGCCCCCCACTGGGGATCGAGCCCGCAACACAGGCAGGTGCCCTTGTCCGGAATTGAACCCAGAACCTTTCAGTCCACAGGGCTGATGCTCTATCCATTGAGCTAAACTGGCTAAGTCAGTGGTCAGCAAAGCGTGGCTCGCGAGCCACATGCGGCTCTTTGGCCCCTTGAGTGTGGCTCTTCCACAAAATACCACAGCCTGGCGAGTCTATTTTGAAGAAGTGGCGTTAGAAGAAGTTTAAGTTTAAAAAATTTGGCTCTCCAAAGAAATTTCAATTGTTGTACTGTTGATATTTGGCTCTGTTGACTAATGAGTTTGCCGACCACTGGGCTAGGGCAATGTTGTTATCCTCTAGAAGGAAATTTTCCTTGGATAAACACTTCTCTCCTGCATCCCTGCCCCATCTCTGCACAGAAGGTTGAGAATCTGCACATGGCCACTTCGCTCCCCGTCACTGGGATCCGAGGAGGAACGGAACACCCCTCAGGGCATCCTGGATGTCTGGGCAGTCGGCCCTGCCATTTGTCCTGTAAGGAGCCAGGGTGGGTGGGGCTGAGCTGGCTGGCCAGGCGGGGCATTCCTGCCTCCTGCTTTAATGTGCTCCCTCAGATAATAAGGATCTCAGAAAGAAAACGGAATGCCTCCGAGGGTTCTGTCTGTCTTATGACTGGTCTGGGTACTACCTGGAGACACAGGGAAGGACTTCCCCAGCCACTAACTACCAACCAGTCTGACTGTCTATAACCCCAAAGCCAAGGTAGTCAATTAGGTCTAAAAAAATTTCTTTTTACAAATTTAGTCATGTTACTCTATTATAATACCTCTTACTGGATAAAATGAATAATTTATTTTACATGTGCATTTTATTGATTTTTTAAACAAAGGCATCATGGATTTTCAATGGGGAAAGAAAAATCTTTTCAACAAATGATTCTGGAATAACTGATAAACTAAGTTGGATAAAATGAACCTCAGTCACTACTTCATTCCACACACAAAGTTTAATCAAGATGGACTGGAGACCTTCATGTAAAAGCCAGAATTTTAGAGCTTCAAAAGAAAACATAAAAGAATAGCTTCCTGAGTTTAAGCAAAATTTTCTTAGATGGGACATGGAAAACAATACTTACTAGTACAAAAGAAAAAAAATGAAGATAAATTAGACTTTATAAAATTTAAATCTTCTGTTCACTAAAAGAAACCATTAAGAAAATAAATAGGCAACTTACAGGGTAGGGAAAAATGTTCACAATTCATGTATCTGACAAAAGATGTATATCCAGGATACATGGAGAATTCTCACAAATCAGTAACAGAAAGATAAACAACCCACGTTTTAAAAGATGGGCAAAAGATTTGAACAGATAAGTCATCAAAGAAGATATATGAATGGCGAATAAGCACATGAAAATATGCTCAATATTATTTGTGACCAGGGAAAGACATTAAAACTACAGTGTGATACCGTGTCAAACCCAGGCAAATGGCTACAATTAAAAGCCCCCAATGATGGGCAGGATGTGGAGCAACTGGATTTCTCTTACATCACTGGTTGTAAACGTTTGGTTTTGTTGATCCTCCCTATTGGATCTGTGTTTTCTATTTTACTAATTTCTGTTTTCACATTTATTTCTTTCCTTCTATTTATTTGAATTTATTTTGATGTTATTTTCTCACTTAAAATTCACGTCGGTTTAGGTCAAACTGCTTCCCAATGCCCCCTGAAAAGAATGTTGTGATTTCTGGAGAAAGCCAATTACAACTCGTCTACCTGGGAACTGAACAACATGTCAGCTGGTTCAACTCAAGTTAAAAGTGTTCATCAAGAATGTTATTCTTTCCCGAAATAGTTCTATTATTCTAAGAAAGTAGGGTAAAATAAGTGATATAAGAAGACTAAAAGTAAATTATCCTTCACCCCAGTCTGAAAAAAATTTAAATCAGAAAAAAAAATAACAAGACCCCTTCCCCCCAAAAACAAATCCCACAGGAAACATCACTAAAAAGCTCAAATTCCCAACTAAGAAACAGAATGCACCCTTTGGGCACAACAGGTATATCAACGAGTCTACCACAGTGACTTGAAGAAGGAAGCATTCTCCCTACCACCCCATGAACATGAACATGAGATTATTTTGGGACTCATTTGTGAATTTATGGAGACAAGTGACCCACAGTTTAATATGAATTCAGTGTTCAATATACAGTAACACCAAGTGCCTTCTTAATCGTTTCTTAATGATAAGAATAAAAGGCACCACTAAAAGCAGATGAGACTGTCTTTTCCAAACAGAATGAGTCATTTCCCTTGACTCCTGATAAATTTCTAGAGGTGCCTAAATATTGCTAAGGTCCTCCACGTCTTCTAAGCAACCAAAAAAATAAGCACAGTTCTTTCACATTGGATAATTGCCCAACTACCCATCTGCTGCAGCTGAAGGAATAAAAATCAATGCTACAGAAAGAGAAACTGAGAACTCTGAAGATTCCACAGCTTGTCACTTAAGCTTTGAAAACTTAAGTTCCCTTCTCCTGGAGGTATTCAGTAAGAAAACATTCCTTGGGTGTCTGTAAAAATAAATAATTTCTGCTTGAAGGATGATATATAGTTGAAAGTAAGGACAGAATATTATAAATATTTTAAGTATATATTTTATTGATTTTTTTTAAAGAGAGGAAGGGAGAGGGATAGAGAGTTAGAAACATCAATGAGAGAGAAACATCGATTCGCTGCCTCCTGCACACCCCCCACTGGGGATGTGCCCGCAACCAAGGTACATGCCCTTGACTGGAATTGAACCCGGGACCTTCAGTGCGCAGGCCAACGCTCTACCCACTGAACCAAACCAGTCACGGCGTGGACAGAATATTAGAAATCTTGTTTTCAGCTTTGTCACCACCAAATTACAGCATCAGTGTATTCGTCAGTAGAGTTCTATGAGCTGCTGTAAAAAACAGCTCCCAAAATCTTGGTAGCCTAGTTCTCTTGGCTATACTGTATATTTCTCGGCACTATATTTCTTGGCTATGTCACAGTCTAATCAGGTGTGCAGACGTCAATGTGATACTTTAGGGGTACTATTTTATCTGTAGAGATGCCAATTCTTCCATCTTCTAAGATATCCTGAGTCCACCACAGGATCCTTAGCATTCAAGCAACGAATGAGAGAAGAGGATTGTATCAGGCTTACAATGGCACAAATCACTTGTGTTCACATCCCATGGGTAGTCACATAACTCTGACCTGACCACAAGTTTGGTAAATGCAGTCTTCCTAGGGACCCAGGACAAAGAAATGAGACAGATGAGCTCCTAGGCAGTCTGGCAGAGTGAGAAAGTGCATCATTCAAGCACTCTGGCACTCAGTCTATAATGATATATAAAACTAGAGGCCCGATGCACCAAATTCTTTTTTTTTTTTAAATATATTTTATTGAGTTTTTACAGAGAGGAAGGGAGAGGGATAGAGAGTTAGAAACATCGATGAGAGAGAAACATCGATCAGCTGCCTTCTGCACGCCCCCCACTGGGGATGTGCCCACAACCAAGGTACATGCCCTTGACCGTAATCGAACCTGGGACCCTTCAGTCCACAGGCTGACGCTCTATCCACTGAGCCAAACCGGTTTCGGCATCCGATGCACCAAATTCTTGCAAGAGTAGGTCTTCCTTCCCCCAGCTGCCGGCACTGGCTTCCTTCCAGCACCCGGGACCCGGGCTTCCCTCACAGCCCCGGCTTCATCCGGAAGGACGTCCAGTCTAATTAGCATATTATGCTTTTATTATTATAAATGAGCTGATGGAGCAATAGGATATCTAAGTTCACCCCCCACCACCACCCAGTTCTGGTATTCTGTGACTTTCAAATAGGACAGTAGCCCTCGCTTGGTTTCACAGACACAGTCTGCCCATAAGAAGTATATTACCACTTCGCTATTATCTAGAATCATCTTCTTCTTCTTCTTCTTCTTCTTCTTCTTCTTCTTCTTCTTCTTCTTCTTCTTCATGATTCTGGGAAGCATGGTGGTCAGCATGGGAGCATGGGGGCTGGGCTTTTAAAAAATATGTTTGTATTGATTTTGAGAATGGGAGACAAATAGTGAGATAGAAATATCAATGAGAGAGAAACATCAAACATCAGCTGCCTCCTGCATGCCCCCTACTGGGGATCGAGCTCACAAACTGGGCATACACCTGACCAGGAAGTGAATTGAACCAGTGACCTCTTGGTGCACTGGTTGACGCTCAACCACGGAGCCACACAGGCTGGGCAAGACTTTTCTCCTAGATATGGCATTTTATTATCTTTAGCACTCTCAATGATGCCCCCCAGAAATGAGGGGATGTACATGATAAAACTGCCTGAGCTATCAACAGTGAATCAGGGTCTCTTCCAGCCCTAAAATTCCAGGATCCATCGAGTCATGCTCCTCATTTAGCAGAGAAGTTGTCCGAGAATTCCTGGGACTGGAAAAACCAGGCAGGTGTTTCCCCTGGCTTCAGCTTTCACATAGGCTGAGCAACATGGTTGTTGCTACAGCTGTAAGAGAAATTAAGAGGCTAATGATGTTACTGCACTTACTGTATGTGTTCTTCTGAAGATTTCCAAAGCCTGGTTGGCAAACATCGCTGAAATGAGCATAAATTAAGACTCCATCATGGATGTGTATCTGACTATCAAGATGTGAACAAGCATTTAAATCAGTAATAAATTTGAAATAAGCTGGTTAACTATCATATAAATCAGCCCAAGACCATTTCCCTTGGTGTCTTTTGTTTTCCATCAAGATAAGAGATATAGAGTATCAGTCCTCATGATTTTTCCCACTTTGCTTTATCATAATAATTAGTCCAGCTCTATTGTTAACATATTCTGAAAGTCAATCTGAGGAAAGTTTAGATAAGACACCACATTTTTTAAGCTGGTATCTTGTGACGAGAAACAGGTAAATGCATTTGCTACTTAGAGATCAGATGCGAGGTTTCCACAGCTAGAACTGTAAATGTGTGTCAGAAAAAGAAGTTTGATATATAAATATCTTACTAAGTGGTTAATAAAGGTGCCATTTGGGAAAGGTAATTGCTAACAGATCTCTTAGAAACCCCTTTTATATTGTCTCATTTTACAATTAGACCTTAAAAAACAACTCTTTTTGGAACAGCAGTTGTTCCTACAGCTGAGGCACAGAAACTGAGATTTCCTTTACAAGATCCTCTCCAGGTATCGTGCCACATTTCCTGTTCGTGGCCTGGTACTCACCGTGTCCTGCTACCTCTCTGTTCCACATGCTCCTGTAACAGCCTCCCCCCACCCCACCCAGTAGGGTGGGTGCTGTACTAGTCTGCTAGGGCTTCCTTAACAAAATATTACAGACTAGGGTGGCTTCAACAACAGGTTTCTTGTCTCATAATTCTGGAGGCTAGAAGTCCGAGATCAAGGTGTTAGCAGAGGTGGTTTCTTCTGAGGCCTCTCTCCTTGGCTTGCAGACGGCTGCCTTCTCGCCGTGTCCTCACATGGTCTTTCTTCTGCGTGCGCATGTCTGCAGCCAGTCTCTCCTCATCAGGACACAAATCGTTTGTGTTTAGGACCCAACCCTATGACCTTATCTTACCTTGATTACCTCTTTGAAGGCCCTAACGCTAAATAGAGTCACATCTGACGTAATGGTAGTTAGCACTTTAACATATGAATCTTGGGAGGGCACAATGCAGCCCATGACAGGTGCCATTCCTGGGTCGAAGTGCCCTGGGTCTCTCTCAGTCAGTGTGCATGGCACTCTGTATATGCAAATGGGATACGTGTCTCCCCTACTAATCTGTGGACAATTTGCAAACAGGAAACGTGTTTTGTTACGATCAAAGAGTACTGCTCCTAGAATTCCGTGGAAGCTCAATGTTGAGTGCATGGATTATGAAGTCAGAGGACCCCACCCGGAGCCTGTGGTCTCATTTGCCAGCTGTGCGCTTGGTCACTGAGACACATGGGGATAATGGGCAGCTCCTCTGATTTTGGTGCAAATTCAATGAAATCTGTCCCTGGCAAAGTGCCTAGCACATAAAGGAGCTCCATAAATGTTAATTGAATCTGAGGTTGTATCTTCTTCCAAGATGTCTATAAAAAACTAATTAATAGCAGTAATTACAAATGCTGAGTAATTAAAATGCTTTATAGAAACAATAATAATGAGGCATGCTAACCCAGACCATGTATTATGTAAAGGATTTGCCATCAACAACAATAGTCCATAAATTTTATCTCACAGGCTGAAGTCAATTGCAAATCTAGGTAATTAAAAGCCTTTTAGCCAAGGACTCTGTCTCCTCTTGGCATGCCGTGGAGGACGCTGCGTGACACTTCTTGGGCAAAATAATGAATAAAAGAATGCCCCCTAAGGGGTTGGGTCTGTCACATTTTTCTCAGGACATTCTAGGCCTGGGTGCTGCCATTGGCAAAGGACATTTTGAAACTTTAATGCTATTCAAGGAAATGATCCCACTTTAGTTTCAGTCAAAGAGACGTGTTTAAGGTGAAAACAGGTAAAGCTCAGGACACAGCAAAGATCTCTGGAGGCACCAAAATCTCTTTGCCCCATTATATATGAGTTATCTGTTGCCCCAGTAATGCTGTGTAACAAACCAGCCCCCGCCACTCAGATCTCCAGCTGTGGGGAGTGTTCTGATTTATGGCCTCAGCTGCTGCCCTTGTGGATCATCCCCAAGTCAATGAGGCCACCCTTCCACTGACTGGCCACAGTGGGGTGCTAACGCAGGCCTACTTCGGTAACACGTGGGGTTCCTTTCACAACGACGTTGGCTCAAAGACTCCCCATCAGGCCGTCCAGGACTTCCTTAGCCCTGTGCTGCAGGCTGAGACCCTGCCTATTCAATCCTTCCTTCCCCCTTTCTTCCACAGAGTCTCAGTCTAAAGGCTTCCCCCACCTTCTCTGGCTCCCTCCTCTTTTATTCTCCAACAGCATCTCACCCAGTCAATCTCCCGGACATCAAATTCCATGTTGGCATCTGCTTCTCGAGGGACTTGAACTAGCACACACTCCAAAGTTTAAGTACTTAAAACAATGATCGTTTTCCCCCTCCTGAGGCCACAGACCGCTAGGCTGACTTCTGGCCGGAGTCAGGCTAGGCTGACCTCGACACGGCTGGGTCTGCGAATGCATCCCAGTCGGGTGGCAGGTGAGCTGGGTACAGCCTGAGCTAGGATGGCCTCTACTGAGAGTCCTCACCCTTGCTCCTGTGATCGCTCTTCCTTCCACTTGCGCACATGGCATTCTCTCAAGCACATAAGTGCTCAGGCCTCTGGAGACCTGGGCTTGGAACTGACTTCCGCTGCCTTCATTTAGTCAACGCCAGTCAAAAGGAGCCCAGGTGTGAGGGTGGGAAACAGCCCACCTCTTGATAGGAGGAACTTTGCCAAGGGCGGGGCTGAGGGGAGGAGTGAAGAATTGCAATCATTCTTGCAATCAGTCTCTCACACCCCATCTCCAGTGTTATCCCCTTAGCACATGGCCGTGCTGTGCCCATGACTGCGCTGGCCGTTGGAGAACTACCCAGGCCGACTTGGCCTCTGCGCTGGGGCTTAGCTGCCCGTCCCAGAGCGAGGCCACGGTCTCCCGGGCAGGACCCCAGCGGCCAGGAGCCGCGTTAAACACCCTAAGAAGCCGCGCCCAGTGGCCCAGTCCTCCTCGTGGGGAACTGGCAAAGGTTTGCTCTGAGTGCACCAAGGGGTCTCTCCGTCTGTCCCCTGTCGGCCCGCATCAGCTTCAGGTCAGGAATGCTGAAGAAAGCAGGGCACGTAGCATTTGAACTCAACCTTACTTTTCCGAGGAGCGAAGGGACAATTAGGAGCAGGACCTGCATCAAAAAAGAGCAACCCAGCATGAGGCCCGTCTAATTAGTCATATGAACGGAGAACTTCCCCTCCGCTTCCTCTGGAACGCACGCTTGTCCGGTCTCATAAGGCAGGCTCTGCCCCGACAGGCCACTGCGAGGGGTCTGGGTGCAGGCGGCTCGGCAGGAGCGCCACAGGCCCCCTCTCCGGGCACCAACGTCCCTCTGAACGTCCCTGGTACGTGTCCTCTGGCCTCCTCCGCTGCAAACGAAGCGGTGAGGGAGGCCTTTAATTGTGCCGCCGAGATGGACCCACGAAGGAAAGCAAGCCGCTGTCTCTGGTTCAAATGCCGACCTTCTTAACGCCTCGCCTCGCCTTAATGGGAAATTGAGCACGATGAGGGATTCAAGGTGAAGGCTGGACATGCTCCGCTAATCCCGGGGGCTGGACTGTTTAGGCTTCTGCACTTTATAGTTTTCTTCCCCTAAAGAGCGTGTGCCACGGAGGTCACCAGCCTGTCATCAGAACAGATTAGAGGAGACGTCCACCCGCACCTTGCTCCAGGCAGGACAGGGGGACCCTCCTGCTAGGCCGGCTCGTCCAGCCCAGACCCTGGGGAGGGCGAGCTCTCCTGGGTGCGCACTTTGTGTCTCGTTCCTGCCTGGACCCTCGCAGCGGGCTGGCCTGGCTTTCCACCCTGTGGCTGCCTCTCATTCCCGGCAAGTGCTGGCTTTTGGGGCAAGCCACACCTCTCTCTGCAGGCAGCTCCTGGCCGGGCCCATCGTGACCATGTGACTAGGAATGTGATCCCAGGTGCTTAGTGTCCTGTTTGGCGGCACTGACCATATGCATGAAGTGGCCTCTCTATTCTAGCCGCACACACACAAGCATCTTTTATTTTCTCATCAAATAGTTAAGCAAAGATGTATACGGTGTGTCCGTGTCCGATAGCCCGGAGCACAAAGGAGCAGCGCTTCCTCTGGATGCCCTTCACCTTCCTAACTCTCTTTCTCTCTCTCTCATCTGAGAAAGAACCTCTTGTTTCATCAACCAGGTGGCTTTGTTGCTTCGCTGGGTTAGGAACTCCTACCCACTCTTCAAAACCTTCACTTAGGAAGCCTTCCCAGGCAACGTTCCCACACCCCCAGCCCCATCCTATAGGACAGGGATGGGGAACCTTTTCCTGCCAAGGGCCACTTGGATATTTATAACATCACTAGAGACCCGGTGCATGAAATTCGTGCCTGGGGGGGGGGGGTGTCCCTCAGCCCAGCCTGCACCTTCTCCAATCTGGGACCCCTCAAGGGATGTCTGACTGTCCTCTCACAATCCAGGACTGCTGGCTCCCAACTGCTTGCCTGCTTGCCTTCTTAATTGCCCCTAACCACTTCTGCCTGCCAGGCTGATCACCCCCTAACCACTCCCCTGACAACCTGATTGATGCCTAACTGCTCCCCTGCCAGCCTGATTGCCCCTAACTACCCTCCCCTGCAGGCCTGGTCACCCCTAACTGCCCTCCCCTGCAGGCCTGGTCCCCCCCAACTGTTCTCCCCTGCAGGCCTGGGTCCCCCCCCCCCCAACTGCCCTTCCCTGCAGGCCCGGTCGGCCCCAACTTCCCTCCTCTGCCAGCCTGGTCACCCCTAACTGCCCTCCCCTGCAGACTTGATCGCCCCACTGCCCTCCCTTGCAGGCCTGGTCCCTCCCAACTGCCTGCCCCTGCTGGCCTGATCGCCCACAACTGCCCTCCCTTGCAGACCTGGTCCCTCCCAACTGCCCTCTCCTGCTGGCCATCTTGTGGTGGCCATCTTGTGTTCACATGGGGGCAGCCATCTTGTGTGTTGGAGTGATGGTCAATTTGCATATTACTCTTTTATTAGATAGGATAGAGGCCTGGTGCACGGGTGGGGGCCAGCTGGTTTGCCCTGAAGGGTGTCCCGGATCAGGGTGGGGGTTCCCTTGGGGCGTGGGGCAGCCTGGGTGAGAGGCCTGTGGTGGTTTGCAGGCCGGCCACGCCCCCTGGTGACCCAAGTGGAGGCCCTGGTATCTGGGGTTTATTTATCTTCTACAATTGAAACTCTGTAGCCTTGAGTAGAGCCAAGCCTCCTGCTTGCTCTGTGGCTGCAGCCATTTTTGTTGGGATTTATTTATCTTCTATAATTTAAACTTTGTAGCCTTGAGTGTAGGCCTGGGCTGGCCAGGGCAGCAGGGAAGCTTGGCTTCCTCCATTGCTGGGAAAACCCAAGCCTCCTGCTCTCTCCGTAGCTGCAGCCATCTTGGTGGGTTAATTTGCATACTCACTCCTGATTGGCTGGTGGGCATGGCTTGTGGGTGTAGCAGAGGTATGGTCAATTTGCATATTACTCTTTTATTAGATAGGATTCTCAGGCCATACAAAATTATCAACTTAAAAATAGCCTGCTATATTTGGTCAAACATTTAATTAACTTACCCCTAATGCCTCGGCAGGGCCAGACAAAATGATTTTGTGGGCCTTATATGGCCCCTGGGCCCAAGGTTCCCCACCCCTGCTCTAGGACATATGACCTGGCTGTGACCATTTCCTTTCACACCCAACTCACCTGTGTGCCCAGGAGACCGAGCCTCTGTTGAAGTAGCTGCACTCCCTGGACACGTAGAGTTGCTCACCATTGCTCAGGCAGGAAGGGAAACTGACTTCATTATTACTCCAGAAGCTGAGGCTAGGAGGAGAAAGAGGGAAATGGTCCGTGACTGGGTGTTAAAATGGTCATGTAACTATTACAGTCTAAACAAACCGACTTACACCTTCCAAAATACATTTTGTTAGAATTTATCATTCTCAAGGGAAATTTTATATCCTCTATTTCACTTGTATCTCACAAAGGTACCACAATTAACAAGAAGGGGAAAAAATACCGTGCAGAGTGCAGGACAGAAGTTTTTCTCTGCCTTTTGAAGTTGAAATGTCTGCGGCTCACAGACCTGCGGAGCTGACCCAGGAGTCCTGAGAAATCGGTCGCTGACTCCCAGTCTGGCAGGCTCTTCACTCCACTTTGCTGCTTTATCTTGGAAATGTAAACAGATCCCAAATTCATTTGGTTTTTGTTTTAAACCAACACCTTGTGAAGGGCCCCAGGTGGTTATTTTTATCGGTGTAAAATCACTAATGTAAAATAAGACTTGCAATTGGCCTCATCGATTCTCTTTCTGAAGCAATAGTGGTTATCTCCCTCTTAAGAGGGCCAGTCTGTGTACTTAACAAATCCACGTCATTTATTCTGAGAGGTCTAAGGGGATTTTCATTTCCAGGTTTCTTTTACTCTGGAGCCTTTCAAACTGGAAGGCTAACCGCTGTGCATTATGGGAAGTCGTGAGTCAAGAAGGGAAGGCTCTCCGTCTCCACCACCCCAACCCTGACAAGGAAGATATCTGGGGTGGTTGTTGTGGGTTTGTTTTATTTAAGGAAAACATTGCTTTTCTCTATCACCATGACTTGGTTAAAAAAGAGTTTATTTAAGAACATTTGAAATAGCCCTTCTAAAAAATAATCATCATTATTCACTTTAATCTACTGGTCAAAGAGTTGGTCAAGATCAGAATCATATAGAAACTTGGCTTGAATTGGAGGATCTGCTTCTTAATTTACATTACTTAGAAAAGAGTTTCTCTTCAAATTTTGCTACTTTTAATGAAAACAAAAATACCCAGCAGGGTCCAATGTGAAGCCCTAAAACTTGAGTTAATAATAGATCAGTATCTCCTCCAGATGCCCTGGACTTCGCAGCCTTTGAACGGAATATTCACTTCCCCCCGCCTCCTCGTTCCCGGTGGCCAATCCCTCTCCCAGAAGCCGAGGGTGCTGGCAGGCCTGGATTCTATGACCAAGTGCAAAGATTGAATTAGGAAGCCAGCTTGGAGTCATTAGCAAGTGAGAAAAAGAAGAACACAAATGGTGCTTTTCCACTCAGGGGACCCACGGCGTCCTGAGTGCTGTTTGAACAGTGTGGGTGACGACGTGTCTCACATCACCTTGCAGACCCCCCACTCAATCAGGGCCCAGGCTGTCCTGTTTCTACAGCCCCCCAGCCCCGCCGTTCAGGGCTCTCCGGTGCTGCTCCTTGCTGTCCAGGACCTGAGTTTTGATTCGCATTCTGTGAGCCCCGAAGCTCACGTCTGGCCAACACCTCCCCCCCCTTCCTCTTTTCTTTCTTGGCTCAAATATAAAAGCTGTGTGTTTCTGCAAGGTTCTTTCTTTGAAAGTTTACTAAAGTTAGAGACAAAGATAAAACATCCAAGACGGATGTCCATCAAGGAAAGAGGGAAGGGAAGAAGAAAAGAGGAAGCCAACAGAAAGAGGGTTTAATGGGTTTTCTAGACACTTTGTCTTGCTACTGTATACAGAATAGATAAAAGCCCAACCCTGCTCTTTAAGCCTATCTGAGCATAGAGACGGATCCTGCAGGTCATAAACGCTAAGTGAGGAACCGAGGGTGGTACCAGTTGGCTAGCCATCAGTATCCCTAAATGGCTGCCTTTGTGTGAAATCAAGATGCTATAAACAGCATTCACTCCTTTATCAGTCACCTGTTGGAGATTAGCCAACCAAAAAAAAAAAAAAATAGTCTTTATTCTATAATAATTAGATGATTCCTGGCATTTAAAATACATAGTATCATCCTTTGCTGAACAAAAAAACAATCAAAGTCGCACCAGCTCTGAGGATAATTGTTTGGCTACTACCCAGGCCTCAGCGAATCAGTCACTGAATCTCTGTTAAAGCATCTCGATCAAGGGTTCTCTAAGAATCCGCCTGCGAAAATGATTCTAATTCACGTGGGGGTGGAGCAAGAGAGGAGTTCCACTGAGGTCTCTTCTCTGGAAGATCCAGAGGAAAATTACTGGAAACACCTCCAAAAGTGGTCCACCTGGGAAACTGTTGAAATGCAGACTCTCTGCATTTTTGTTATTATTAATCTTCACCCGGGGATATTTTTTCCATTGCTTTTCAGAGAGAGTGGAAAGGAGGGAGGGAGAAACCAAAGAGAGAGAGAGAGAGAGAGAGAGAAACATTGATGTGAGAGAGACACATCGATTTGGTTGCCTTCTGCATGGAGCCCTGAACTGGCCGGGGATCAAACTGCAACCCAGGTACATGCCCTTGACTGGAATCAAACCTGCAATTCTTGGGTGCAAGGGTGGAATCTCTAACCATTGAGCAACACGGGCTAGGGTAGGTTCTGTATTGTAACAAGTCACCCTCCCAGGTGCTTTGTATGCAAATTAAAGCTTGAGAAGTACCCTTTGAGAGGAAGGGGCAGCACACTTTTTTGGTAAAGACCCAACTAATAAATATTTCAGGCTCTGCAGGCCACGTGGTCTCTGTCCAGCTCCTCCGCTCTGCCTCTGTACTGTAAAAGCAGCCAGTAAGCCTGGGGTCTGCAACGGATGGTCCGTGGGCCACATCTGGCCGGTCACCTATTTTCATACAGCCCACTAGCCAAAAAAATAAAAATAAAAAAAAAATGATCTTTGCATGTTTAAATGGTTCAATGGAAATTAAAGCATAATATTGTGTGACATGTGAAAATTGTATGAACATCAAATTTCAGTGTGCATAAATAAAGTGTTATCAGAACCCAGCCACATTCGCTTGTTTACGAATTGTCGGTGGCTGTTATGATGTTACAATGGCAGAGTTGGATATGGTGACAGAGACCATATGGCCTGCAAGCCTAAATATTTACTGTCTGACCCTTAGCAGAAAAAGTTGGCCAACCCCTACAATAAAACTTCGTGGGCACTGAAGTTAGAATTTCAAATAATTTTCTCATTATAAAATACGACTCTTCTTTCGGTTTCCCCCTCCAACCATTTGAAAATGTAACGGCCATTCTTAGCTCTCGGAATGTACAAACACAGGCACCCTCTGAAGCAACCTGGGTCCTGCAAAGCCTCATTTGGGGAACACAGTCCAGGTTTCCTGAGAGGAAAAAAAAAATCTCCTTAGGCAAGGTTTCCCAAGCTCGAGTATGGCCAGTAGCAATCTTATTTTTTCTTAATGAAGTCACCCCTTTCCTGGTCTCTCAGTCGTGTGGTTTGGGAGGACTTCCACACCCCCAACTCCAGGGGTAGAGCCCCAAGCTGGTTAAGCCAACCAGGGTACCCGAATCCTTTGATCATGGTTTTGGGCTCAAGGCACATGATCCCTAAACCAGGGCCAAGGAGATGTCAAGACATTTCCTGGGCTCCTTTCTCTGCAGGTGCAACGGAAGGAGAGAGACTATTTCCTCACAGGCGCAAACAAGGAAGGACCTCTCCACCAGGAGACCTGCTCATCGTCCTCTTGTGACCCCAGGGGAAAGCTTGCCCCCAAATAGGAACAACACCAAGAAACCAGAGATGGGAAATACAGATTTCCTTTGCATCTCGGATCACAAGGTTCCTGAAACTATACCTAAATTATGTAAGTGGGTGGGCCAACACATTCCCTTTTGCCCGACCCCGTATCACTAACATTATACAATATAAAAAGCATGCCATCGTTTTACAAAAAGGGAATCGTGCCATAAAGGGGAAGGGACGGACAAGAAGTCACCCTGCACAGCAGAGGCCCTCAGACCCCCGCGTGGGATTTATTGTCTCCCCTCCTGCTGGAAGCAGACAACTGGCCGACGTGTTCTGTTTGTTTCTGGACTCCCCGAGTTACCATCAGCTGTGAGATGTTTGTAGAGGAGCAAAAGAGCAGGGGCTAAAATCCGGGAGATGGGGGCGTAGGAGCCTTGGAGAAAAGCAGGCAAGAATTCAAACCTGTCCTCCACCGCCTATTAGCTGTGTGCTTTACAGTAAGTTACACAACCTCTCTGCGCCTTACCTGCTTATCTGTAAGGTGCGGGGACTAAAATAGGATAATACCCGTAGGTGCAAATCAGGTAACCGGTATTATGAGCCATCTGCCCGCCCTGCCAGAGGAAGAACGTCCTTCTAGGCTTTGGGGGAAACTGGAGGGCTGCGGCCCGAGCTGGCTCAAGTGGAGCACAGTCCCCGGGATTGGGCCGCGGGCCCAGCACATCCCACTTAAGGGCCATTCGCAAACATTCGCTACTTAGAAGGTCACTTTAATAATTAGTCTTGCTTTGCTAATTACACTTTACTGATTAGGAACGGACCGACCCACGATGGACAATACTGGGGTTTCGGCGAGTGCTAATCTTTTAGCAGCCATCAGGAAAATAATGGTGACTGATTTTGCTGTTGAGCTTTTATCTTTAAATGCACTGTGTCAATAGGGCATTGTGATGGGAATGCAAAGAGGAAAGCCCGGAGGCCAGGGTGATTCACACTCCCTTTCCCAGCATTCGCAGGCCTGACGTTGGGCTCTAAACCTGAGCCCCTGGACCCCTGAATATCCCTGAGAATCAGGAGACAGTAGCCAGCTTCTAGGGAGTTGTGTTTGTTTGTTTTTTAAATCTGAAGTCTGTGGTTTGTAAAAACATTTTGCTAGTAAACCATAGCATTAGCCTGTGCTTAAGGAGAGCCCGCTCTGGGCTCAGCATCAAGAGTAATGGATGCAGGCGCTCGCGTTCTGTCCATTTTACAGGTACGGCCAATGAGGACAGAGATGAAGTGGCAGGTCAGACTCCAACCCTGTCAGTCGTGACTACAACCAGCAGTTCTGTAAGGGATCTTTGGATCTCTTTGAACTGTTCAACCTTGTTTCCTCTCTTCGCCTCTTGTTTAACAATAGTAATAATAATATAATTAACAGCCTTTTAAAAAGCAGATACAATTCTAGTGTGCTAATAGCAGTAACACCAAGTGTGCGTGTTAGGTAATCAGCATAACAATGTGCATCATTTTAGCTAATGTTCATGACAATCTTAAGTGCCCATTTTACAGATGAGAAACTGAGGCTCAGAGAAGTTCCGTGATTGGCTCCAGCGCCACAGAGAGAGTAAGGGTCGAACCGGGAGCCAGGAAATTGAAGTGTAGTGAACTGGCAGCCGGAGAAAGGTTGGGCTGGAACGGCCCAAGCCGCGCCCTTTCTCAAAGCGCCCAGAAGCGCTGCAGCTGCGGCCGGGCAGGCGCGGCCTGGGGACCCAGCCCCCACCCTGCCCTGCGCTAATGGGGGTAAAGCTCGGACGGCGCCATCCTGCAAGCCGAGTCTGATAATAGCCCTGATTAAACGGCAGGGCGGCCAAGAGAGGGCCCCGCCGCCGCCAGCCCGCGGTCCCCGCGCCGACTGAGCCGGGACCCATCCGCCGTGGCGGGGGCTCTGGCTCGGACATCTGCGTCCCGGCCCCAGGGGCGGCGGCGGCGGCCGGGTCCTGGGTGGGAGCCTCGTGTGTCGCGAGCGGAGAAACGGGTTTGGGTCTGCTTGTCCAAAAACGTATCTTTCAAAGAGACCCCAACTGTTCGCCCCGGGAAGAGTCTGTAGGAGTCGGAATGCCCCTTTAGCGTCACCAAGTGGGGGCAGGAGTGGAGCCGGGTGTAGGGCGCCGCCGTCCCCTTGGCCTCTCCAAGGCGAACGTCTGGGACGGGCGACGGCTGCTGGGATGGGGTGGGCTGGTGGGAGGGCGCAGCGGACCCCAGACGGGAGAGGCGGGAGTTCGCCTTGCAAGCCCCAGGGCGGGACGCGTCCGCGCCGCCTGGTTGCGGGAAGGATCCGCTTCCTGCCTGGCATCGCCCCAACTGCGGTCGCTCCCGGCGCGCTCTGCTGGCCTCAGGGCCCCGTGCAGCCTCCCTCTTCACAGCTCGGGAAACTGAGGCTCAGAGCAGACCACACAGCTCAGGGGCCCACGAACCTCCAAAACGTGGCCGTCTGCCTCCAAAACGTGGGGTTTCCTCGGGCAGTGAGCCTCCCAGACTCCGGCCTCTCATTGCCCGGCCGCCTCCGTGGCCGCCGGCAACCTGGCCCTGACGCGGTAGTGGCCCCGTTAAAGGAAAACATCCGCCAAGGCCGCCTGAGCCCGGTCCTCGGAGGACCTGCGCGCGGCCGGCCTTGCTGCGGGGCGCGCCAGGAGGCTGCGCGGGGCCCAGTTCGGAGGCACAAAGCCCCTGGTCCCGGTGGGCAGACGACAAAGACGCGCACGTGTTGCCTGCCACTGGGTGGGGCTGCGATTTACAAACAGGCCCAGAGAATTCAGCCCTCGCCGAGCTGCCTCTGCTTCCAGACAGCAACCCAACTCAAGCGCGTTAGTGCTAGAATTCCCTATGGGGTGGCGGTTACGCTAGCCTTCCGAGCCTCATTTTCTGCAGCTGTGAACATGCACCTGCTAATGCGACCCCGACTGACGCTCTTACCAATGTCACTTATTTCTTGCAAAGCCTAAGCGCAGCGCCTGGCACGGATTAAGCGCGCAATGGCTCTGTGTGACGCACTGAAAAACTAGCATCATCCAGAACTTGAGATGTACTCCAAGCGCCTTCACGCTGCTTCAGTTCACAGGAGAAAATGCAGCGGGGAGGCCGGCGGTGGGCCTCTGCCTTTCAAAGCAGCGAGTGTTCGTAGCAGAGGCCTCGTTGGAACATGGGCGAGGACCTGGCCCCCTCCTCGCCCGCCATGGCACGGGAGTCCCTGAGTGAGACCCAGAGCATCTCAGGACCCAGAGAGAAAGCTGTTTCTTACACTCTTAGAGCTCTTGAGCACACTTGGTGATCAGATCTAATGGGTATCAGCCCTAAATCACAAAGGGGTTTCTTCCCAAGTCCCAGGGTTCTTTGACCCCACGGGGACATTACTCCGTTTAATCTTCACAACACACTCTTGACGTCGGCATTGTCCTCAGTAACCATATTTTTCAGATGTGGAAACTGAGAGAGCACAGCTTGCTCCAAACGGGTGTTTCAGATGCCAGACCCTAGCACCTTCCTCTGCAAGGCTTTTTATTCGTTATCAGCTGTCTTATTTGTGCTTCACATGGAGCCACGATGCCCCTGCATCCCAAGAGTTCTTTTAGCTCAATGCTGAGGAGAATGAATGTGTGTTTTTTTTTATATATATATCCATGCTATTTTATACATCTCCAGCTGGGCTTTGAATCCTTGCTGGGCAGGGAGGATCATATGCAAATCATCCAACCACATCCCCACCCCAGTAAGCCAGTGCCTGGTCCAGAATGAAGGACTGCCCCAAGTAGGTTGAGTTTGCTCTCTCCGCTCCTTGTTTTCTCAAGTCTTTGTTACAGTTTCTCTTTCTTGCGGTTTTTACAGGCTTGTTAGTGTCTCCCTCCAGTTTGTGGGCTGCACAAGGCAGGAACTTTAGGGTTCTGATGGCTGGTCTGTTCCCGGAACCTAGCACAGTGCCCAGCCCGGAGTACGCACCAGACAACACGGGATGGATGAACAAGTACTCTGCACGCTCTACCTTTCATTCGGTGCTCGTGTCTTTGTTCCCTTGTGTAGTACATGCTTCAAGTCGTCTGGAGCATGCTGGCTTTGGGAATAGGCACCCAAGCCCTGCCTGGGTAGGTCTTGCCCTTGGCAGGGACTAGGATGAGCTTTCCTGGTGGCTTCTGGGGCGACTCACAATGGGAGCTGGCGGCAGAGGCCTTGGAGGGCTACTTCCTGTCTGTGACTTCCTAGCCTTGACCTTCTAAACCTCTGGATAGGCAGGATGGTTTGTAACCAAGCAGCTCCACGCCAGCTCCCGAAGGCCCAAGGCAGTGGTGCCCCAGCAATCACCCGAGAGGACAGGGGCAGCTGGCTGGTGGAAGGCTGGTCGTCTTCCCAGGTGCGCCATCTCTAAGTACAATGGGTGACACCTCCAGAACTGGCGCCACGTTGTGGGAGGAAGACGGCTGTGGTTGCTCTTCTCTCATCTCGTTCTGAGTGAGCTTTAAACATCTGCGAACCTGCAGCTCAGGAAGCATGCTGGACGCCCGTCCGGCTGCAGCGGGCCCCATCCAGGCAGGCCCCACGGGTCTGCCCTGGAGGGCTGGGCTCCCACATTCCTCTTCTGTCCGCTTCCTTCCTCCCCGGGGGAGTTCCCGCTTCACCGGGTCAGTGCCCGTGTCATGGCGGGAGAGAAGCTTTGGAAGCTAGAAATTTGCGTTGGAATTCCTTCTCTAAGGCTTAGCATCAACGTAATTTCGATCAAATCCTAAACCTTGCTGATGGGGCCGGGACTAGGGTGAGAGCCCAGAATTTAAGGGGGGGGGCAAAAAATTAAGTAACAATTAAATAATGTTTTAAGTAATTAAATATTTTTAATTAATTAAATAATATTTTAATGCGGTAATTTTAAAAAGCAAAACTTATGCAACTAATTCACAACGGACAAACGATCTGAGCTTGAATTAGAGACAGGCTCCCTAGCGGCGGGAGTTGGTCGGGGAGGCAGGGAGATCCCTAGAAGAGGGTTGGAGAAGGAGGAGGAGGGTTGGAGAAGGAGGAGGAGGAGGAGGAGGGCGGGGGAGAGCGGTCAGCATCCCTCGCTCACAGGGACAGAGATCTTTCCTTGTCGTCTTGGGATGGTTTTATGCCCCGTGTAGCGCACCGGCCCTTCCCGAGTGTAGCGCACCGGCCCTTCCCGAGTCAGAAAGCCTGCGGCGCCTGGAGCTCCTGGGAAGAACCGGGAAGCGAGTGCTCGCGGGGTAGAGCGGGAGGGTCGCAGCCCAGAGGGAGCATCCTGGGTGGAGGCTCTGGGGCCCAGCCGCCTGACCTCTGCCCCCAGGCCCAGGACTGCCTCGGGGTGGACCCCGGAGGAGGCCCAGGGCTCCGGCCACCAGTGACGTTTCCCTTCACCACCTGAGGACAGGGGCCTGGACCCGGTGCGACCTGCCTTGGCCCGCAGGACATCCCTTTCCTGGGCCAGATGGCTGGATGCCAACGTGAGGTGGCGGGCGGGATGCGCGCACACAGGCCACCTGGGACGGTCAGGTGACAAATGCGGGCCGCACAGAGGAGCTGACCTTTGCCTCGCCCTTGCACCCGGCGCTGGGCCAGGACGCCACGCTTGGCCGCTTGGGGTGTCAAGAAAACGTAACCTCAGTAGGGTGTGCGTGAGCGCCTGCTCCCCAGCTCCTCCGAGGAAAGGCTGGGACCCGCCCTCTCTGCGCACCGTGACATCGAGGCGCGGGGGGCACTGCCCTGGGTGAGGGGGCGGGGAGCACGGGGACCTGCAGAGAGGCCTGGAGAGGCTGCGGCCTCCCTTCCCCCTTCCCCCCTCTTCGGGAGTCTCCCCCCTGCGGCACACCGAACTGAGAAACCCAGAGGCCCATCACTGTGCCTTTTTTAAAAAAATATTTGTTATGATTGATTTCACAGAGGGAGGGAGAGGGAGGGAGAGAAACATCACTGATGAGAGGAAACCACTGACCGGCTGCCTCCTGCACGCCCCACCCTGGGGATCCGGCTCGCACCCTGGGCACGTGCCCTGACACGAATTGCACGGTGACCTCCGGGTTCATCGATGATGCTCAACCCCTGAGCCAGCAGGTGGGGCCGTCACTGTGCTTTGGAAGCGTCCACCAGCAAGGAGGGGCGGGATGTCTGCCCTGGTGCTGAGAACCCGTCTCCTCCCGCACCTTCTGTCGGGGGGTCACCCGCAGGTGCCTGATGGCCTCTGGGTCCGGTACCCTGTCCCACCGCCCCGGCGCAGCTCTGGCTCCCAGCGCCTGCGGCCGTCCGCGGCACCCGCGGGCCAGTCCCTGCCCTGTCAGCCAGGGCTCTGCTTTAGCAGCTAAGCAGGGACCGCTGGCCAACAGCCGGAAGCCTGTGACTTCCAGGGCGGCTCTGGAGCGGACTGACTTTTGAGTTGCGGAAGCTGCAAATGAGAATTTGGAAGGGCAGCGAGTGTAAGGCATCGTCCAGTCCTCCGTATACTGGGAGTCCGTATGATCAAACTCAGCCGAGTAACCAAGTTTAAATCCCTAGCCTCCACAGCTCAGCAGGGCTTAATGCTCCCTTCCCACCACCCAGGGACCCCAGTTCTCTGAGCACATTTTCAAAACGGTCTACAGCTCTGTGATGGATCGCGAAATTGCAGTTCAAAAATTAAATGTAATAAAATTCTGTACTTAATGGTTTACTTAAATTGGGGTAACTGTTTAAGTTGCTTAATGGTGTAGGCGCTTCACGCGCCCTACCTCACCCAGCCGCAGCGCCCTGTTCCCGGCAGGAATAAGTTGTTGGTCCCATTTTAATGTAGGTGAGGGAAGGAGGGGTGCCAGGAACCCACACAGGCAAAGTCTCGGGGCTAACACAACACGGGTTGCAGGCAAGACAAAGTCTCTTGGCGTCCAAGGCGCTTTCCGTGTCCAAGCAGCACCCACGTCGGGCCTGTCCTCAGCCTGAGACGGGCCTGGAGGGAAGTGTTACTGGGGTTGCTTCGTTCCAGCCCCTTTGGTGGCTTTGCCTGTCAACCTGCCCTAACGCGGGGGGGCGGGGGGGGGTTGGAGGGCCTCGGAATTCAGCCCTCACGCCTCGGAGTCACCTCCTGACAAGCACCTCTCTGCCGGCACCGCCCGGTTTTTATAGCGCTGTATTGATTTGCAAAGGCAATAAATCCAAGGAAGGGACACGGTGCCCGATAATTATGTTGTAGTGTATACATTTTCCTGCAGTGATTTCAACGCCGGCAAGATGCATAGCTTGGTAGGCGGCCCCGAACAGCCCACCTCTGCGCCCAGGTTTGTTGAAAGGGGCCGTTTCCACTCCCCGGGCTGCCTTCCGCCTCGGTGCCCGCTGAGCTTCCTTCTCCTTTCCCCGGGGACTGGACTGGACGAGCAGCCCGGTTCCTGCTGCAGGAGGCCCAGAGCTGCCACCACTGGGTCAGCTTCCTTCTCGGCCAACTGCTCCACCAATGCCTTCTCAGGATATTATTCCAACTCCAGTCTGACCCATTAAGACAACTGAGAAAAAATACGGCATTCCCTGTGTAGAAAAAGCAATGGCCAGTTTTGTTTTTTTTTTAAATTGAAGTAAAGTAAGTTTTTGAAAACTAATACCAGCAGAGCACATATTAAATTCTACACTAATCCTGACAGCACCGCCCTAAACACACACACACACACACACACACACACACACACACACACACACACAAACAGGAACACACCCACCACCACCAGCACCAAAACTCTCAACCTAAGTCTTCCTTCCTGGTCAAACTCTTAAGCATGTGAGGCAGGAAAGGAGCCAGTGTGCGCCTTGCATTGGAAAGAGGGGAGTGTCACTCTTGAATTGAGGTGGGGTTGTGGGGGAGGTGGGAGCCTTGAATAGCTGAAGGGTCTGGGTTGGGTCTGGGTTGTCCCCAAACAGCAGTGGAGCAAAGACTCAAGAATGGAAACTGATCCTTAGGCGCCCGGTTGGCACCGCGGCTTCCTCGGCAAGCCTCTGCTCTCAGCCCGCGTTAGCCCTACTGTCCGCCCCGCAGGAACAGCCGAGCGGCCGCAGGGTCGGGTGTCAGGACCGTGGCCTGGAGTGCGGCCCCGGGCTCCTGTCAGCCCTGAGCCGGCTGGGCCGACTGCACGGGAGACACGCCCTCCGCCGCGCCAGACCCGGCCTCTCTCCCCAAAAGGAGGGAGAGAGAGGCGCGGGGAGGGGGGGGGGGGGGACGGCGGAGCCCCCTGCAGCACAGAAGCCTGTGGTTCTGATGAACCCCCGAACACGTACGCATGCACACGTTGCACAGGGAGGCTGACTGCAGAACACGCGTCTCAGCCACCTCCGTGCAGCACCTCGTTGGAAACGATGGCCACACGATGACAGGACGGGCTGAAACCGCGACTCCCAGCTGGCGTCCTTTTCCTTCCCTAGACGTTCTCCAGCTTCGACTTGTCGCTTTCCCCCACCGGTTCGTTTCAGGAGCCAGGGAGGGGAGATGCGGCCAGGAAAGTCAGAGGCTGGTGGGAAAGAGGGGGTGTTTCTCTTTTTCCCCGTAAGACCCACCAAGAGGCTCTTACTCGCCAGACCGACCGGCTGAAAAGGAGCGCAAATATTTACATGTACAGCCCAGTGTGTGTCAGCCCGAGTTTACCCGGCTCCCTCCGAGGGAAGCGGATTACCCTGCGAATTCGGAGAATTTGAGTTATTTAAGCTGAACAAGGTCAACACGACGACCCCCCTCCCCCACCCCCCCGCAAGGCCGTGGGAAGTCCGGGTCGCCGCCGAGCCTGCGAGGGCAGAGGTCCCGCGTCGGCCAAGCCCGCGCGCTGTGGGCCCGCACGCTCCCGCCACGCCTCGCGTGTCCCCGCACAGCGCCCGCCCCCGCCTTCCCAGGGGTCGAAGCCCCGTCTTCCCGAGTCCCTAGCAGAACGGGAGCCCGGGGACGAGGCACCCCGCTGTGCAGCACGAACCCTGGCGGCGAGTGCGCCATGCTTTGCGCAAGGTTCCCAGCACCCCCTTAGCGCACCTTTCGCTGGGCTGCGCCTCGCCGCCCCACGGTCCAGCAGCCCGATGTTGGAGACCACCCAGTCCCGGGACCCAGCCCTGGGGGCGACCGCGAGAATGGGGCCGGCCCGTGGGCGCCGGCTCTCCGGCGCCGCTTTCCTCTCTACTTAGCGTTTCCAAACGTCCTTTCGGAACTTGGAGCGCCGGTGAGACTAATCTTTGTCCCTTGGACGCAGCGGGACCTCCCGAGTCTCCCTCTGGTCTGGGCTCACGCGCTGCGCCACTCCCGGGATCTCGGATTTTAGGTCGCGAAAAAATGCCCCCTCGCGACAGCGCGCGCCTCCCTCTAGCCCCGAGATCAGCGGGGTGGGGGCACCCCTTTTCCCAAAGGGTGCCAGCTTTGCGGCGGGTGCGGCGCGAGGCCACGCGGGCGCTGCGCCCCGGGCGCGCCCTCCCCCTCGCCCGGCGGCCCCGCCCCCGGCGGCGGGACCAGGAAGCGGTGACGTGGGGCGGCGCTGACTGGCTGCTGGCCGCGGGGATCGGCGCCGCCAGCAAATTAAGGCGCGGGGCTGCGAGCGCCGCGGCGCAGTGTCCTGGGGGCCGCGCTGCGCGGCGATCCGGCTCCCTGCTGTCGCACCCTCTCTTGGACTCCCTGCAGCTGGGGCCCCTCCGGCTGTCCCCCGCGGGGGAAAGGGAGGCAGGACGCGGTGGGGGTGCTGCCCTGGGCTTTGCGCAGCGGGTGCTCGTCCCCAGTGTCTAGCGGCGCAGCCTGTGGTCCTGCCGCGCGCGCCGGTGCCTGCGCGCCGGGTTGAGCCCGAGTCCACCTCCCGTCCTCTCCGCTGGTTCGAAGGCTCTGCGGCTCCAGCGCTTCGCGGTGCCGGAGTGGGGAGGCCGGTGTGGCGCTCTCGGGAGGTCGGGACGGGCTCCCCTGGAGTCCCCGGCTGCGCTGTGATTGCACTCGGAAACTTTGCGCCGCGTTTCGGCCTTTGTCTCCCTTGGGGAAGGTGGACGGCGCTTCGGCAAGCCCTGTCCCTGGGCAGGACCGCGTCCTGGGGGCCATGGAGTTCACGGCGTCGCCCAAGCCCCAGCTCTCCTCCCGGGCCAACGCCTTCTCCATCGCGGCGCTCATGTCCAGCGGCGGCTCCAAGGAGAAGGAGGCCGCGGAAAACACCATCAAACCCCTGGGTAAGTCGGCCGCCTCGCCGTCCGCGGTGGGCAGAGGCGGGGAGCTGCGCGTCCGGCTGCCCCTGCCCCCGGGCTGCGGGGGGCTCCGGGGGGTGGCCGCCTTTCCCGGCTCGCGCGCGGCAGCCTCTGACTCGCAGGCCACGGCCCTAAGTCGGGGTGGGAGAGTTTTTCCTTTAACGCCCACGTTTTCTTTGGGGGGGGGTGCTTCAGAGTCTGAAATACAGGCGGTTTCGCATCTCGTTCAGGCGGTAGGTGCTCTCCCTCTTGGCCTAGAACCCCAGGGGGGGTGGGTGTGGTGCATAACTCTGTTGGGATAACGACATCGAAGGATATATAATAATAAAACCCATTTTTAAAGACGCAACAGGCTTTACGATGCGGGTAACACCTGCTTATGCATTTGAATCTAAGGAGTTGCAGGCGACTTCACAAGAAACTGGTTTAATTTTGTTTTCCTTCCGACTGGATAGACTAGATTAAACGGGGTTCGTTCTTAAAACCACAGTCGAGGGCTGTAGGAGAAGCCAGTTCTCCCCGCGTGAGCCATTTTCGTCTCAGAAGTTCTGGACTTATCAATAAGACATCATTTTATAAGTGCCGTCATTTCAGTAGAGGTTGGCAAAAACATTAGCCAGTAACCATTTCCCAAATTCCTCAACTTTTAGCTATACTGTTTATTTAACAACCTTTACCATTTATAGAAGACTCGAGGCTGGGAGGAAAGGGAGGAAAGGGATTATGGTCCCCTTAGCACAAGGGCATTATGTGGTTTCACTGTCCCTTTACAACTGAGAAAGCAGTGTTCTCATTGTCACCTCTTGGGGCCCCAGGAAATAATTATTTCATATCCCGACCAGCTGGTAGCCCTAAAACAGTGAAAAACATCAAATAGCAAGCGGATAATATTTCTTTTTAACTCTCCCAATTTTTTCCTTCCTCCCCCAACCCCCCATTTTCCCAACAATTTAACATCTCACATCCAAAACAACAACACTAATAGGAAAAATGAAGTCCTAGAGATGAAAAACAAGGGGCCTGGGCAGAAAAAAAGAGAATTAAAACCCCTGTAGCCGCTCAGAACCGAGGAAGAAGAAACCGGAAGGGCTCCAGAACACACAACGTCAGAAAGTCTCTCCTCCACGGCTCTCGCTTTTCCCTGGCTTTTCCCACCCACCCTCCCATCTAAACCTAAACCTGCCAACGGAATGGAAACGAGCGATCGAACAAACCCAGGCCGGGCAGGGAAAAATATTAACCACCAATTCCGAAGTTGTGGTTGGGGGACTTGCCCACGGTGCCCACTCCTGTGTGGGGGCTCCGGATCCTTTCTCGCTGCCCCATCACAGTTTGGTAGCCGGCAGGAAAGGACCATTTCAGGTTAAAATTCCTCCCAGAAGGACAGACAGCAGCCTGGGAAACAAGCAGGCTTCAGCACCACTGTCCTTTCCACATTGCCTCCTTGTCTATTTATTTTCCTGAGAAAAAACACCCGATGTAAATTCTAAACAATGCCCAGCTCACAGAGCCCCCACCCCCTCCCTCTGTGGCTAAGCTTCCCCCTGGAGGAACCAGAAGTCGTTCCGATCCCCGTTAGGGGTCAGTGCCACAGAGCACAATTGGTGACTGTGAGCCATGGACTCCCGGCCAGAGAAAGACGGGGTTCTGTTAAGAGAGAATACAGTATGAAACCCCACTGGGCTGTTGAAGCCAGGGTGGAGGCCAGACGTGTCTCCTGACCGCCCATTTAAACCCTGTAAGTCTATTTAGAACAGGGGTGGGCAAACTTTTTGACTCAAGGGCCACAATGGGTTCTTAAACTGGACCGGAGGGCCGGAACAAAAGCATGGATGGAGTGTTTGTGTGAACTAATATAAATTCAAAGTAAAGGAGCGGAGGGGAGAGCAAGAGAACCGGATAGAACAGCCGGATCCTGCCCGAGGGCCGTAGTTTGCCCACGGCTGGTTTAGAAGCACAGCCTCAGACTTTTCCTTTAGAAAAACTTTTTTTTTGAGACATAATTGACGTTGGACATTGTGCGAAAGCATTTCCGTGTCGTTTTCTTCTTCCTCCGCTTCCTCCACTTCCCAGCCCTGCTGCACGGGTTAGTCCGAGGCTTAGCGAGTTTGCATTTTCAGCGGTCAGGAAATAAGAAAATTCCCAAGGCTCCTTCTTCATCCCCTGTGAAGACGTTACGTGAACGAGCTTCTGAACATATTCTTAGAGGATAAGATTTCCCCCGTAGCACGAGTCTCTTGTTTTGCATTTGAAAATATAGGGATAAGATAAACAATTGGATAATTTTTAATTTAAAACCTTCCTAGGAGTTGGATTGTTATTGTAGAAGAAGAAAAGGTAAAAATGCTCTATTTGCTGCCCTAAGTCAAGGAGAAATACAGACGATAAAACATCTTCTACGACGAATCTATGATGTACATACCTACAATTTAGAACTGGTTTCAGTTCCTGGGGGGCACTTAGAATAGAGTTGTTTGGAGGTCAGTTTCACATCGCAGATTCAAGTAGTTTCTTTTTTAAGGGCTGCAAGATAATTGGGATAATTACAAAAGTCCCCCTGTGCTCCATCAAAGTGACTGGTGGAGTCCCAGGCCCTTATCAGCTGTGGGGGGAGATGTTTGGTTCCTGGTAGTGGTATTCCCGCCTCCTGGGGGATGGCAAAGCCTCCTTCCTACTTTAACATGCCGGCCAGCCTGGGGCTCGGCGTGGTTTCCTCAGTTCTAACACCTTTCTGTCCAGAAACGGCCCAGAGCGCACACTCCTGTGATTTAACAAGCCAAATGCTAGTCTTTCGTAAGATCTCAGGCTGGGAGGGACATCGTACCGATGCTCTAATCTCACATCCTAAGGCCTATGAAGCGAGAGGCAGGCAGAGAAGTGAAATGCCTTCATTTTTTACTTTTAACCGCCCCTCCGCTCCCACCCATGTTTCCTTTTTCTGTGGAGAGGGGGCTCCAGGAGGAGGGGAGTCCCTCTCAGCCAGAGGAAGGGCTCATCTCTTCACTCCCTGGCTCTCCCTGGACAGAAGTCTCTCTCGGTTGTCAAAGGGGCAGCGCTGGCACCAGCTCCCACAGGCTGTGAAGTCTAGGACTTGGGAGGGATGCAAACGGGAACCCTTGCTTTTTATGCGTCGTGATCACCGCCTTTGCGGCCCTCACATGTCTGTTCTCCAGTGTGGGCCTCAGTGGGGCTAACAGACCCTGCCTCTGGAACTCCCTCGTTTGGTTCCCTAAGCAAGCCGTGGGCGCGCCGCTCCCCAGGAAGCGCAGGCTTGATGTATAGGATGGTGGGTTCTCAGCTGCCTTCCTGGAGTTTCTGAGCTTCACTTTTCCAAGGGCAGATCGGGGCCCCTATTTCAGTTGTGCGGCTCTCCTCCCTGCATCTCCGCTCACAGCCTTGGCTGTCACGGTCCATTCTCTTGCAGAACAATTTGTGGAGAAGTCGTCCTGTGCCCAGCCCCTGGGCGAGCTCACCAGCCTGGATGCTCACGGGGAGTTTGGCGGCAGCGGAGGCGGCAGCAGCCCAGCTTCCTCCTCGCTGTGCACCGAGCCGCTGATCCCCACCACCCCCATCATCCCCAGCGAGGAAATGGCTAAAATCGCCTGCAGCCTGGAGACCAAGGAGCTCTGGGACAAATTCCATGAGCTGGGCACAGAGATGATCATTACCAAGTCTGGCAGGTAGCGGGGCCTGGGCGGGCGAGGAGGGGCCGGGGGGGTGCTCCCCGGGTGGCTTGGCGGCGTTTCCCGGAGTTGGGTGAATCCCTGCGGGTTCTGAGCCCAGGGAGAGAGCTGCTTCGCTCGCTCGCTCGCTCGGGGGAGGGCTTCTTCCCGCAGACTTACTGCGGAAAGTGCTGCTCAGAGAATTCCCAGGCGTTTGCTTTCTCAAGATCTGGCCGTGGGAAACCTCACCTCGGTCTTGATGAGCAGGGCACAGGGACCAGGAATGTCTGCCCCCCCCTCCTCGCAGCCCAGGAGGGTTTGGGGGTGCAGGCTCGGCATCTGGAGGGAAGGAGGGACGGGGGGGGAGGGGCGGGGCGCGGCTGGGTGCTGCAAGGCAGGCAGGGAGCTTCCTTAATATGGGCTCAATCTTCAGAAGCTCCAGTCCCCACTAAAGGAGAAGGAGGACCTGGGCGGTGGAGTGAGGTTTGTAAGGATGGCCCTCTGTAGGAGGGGCACTGGCTCCGAGGCCCTTGGCGCGCTGCGGGGCAGGCTCAGGGCCGGCGGGCAGCCAGGCTCTGGAGGTTGGTGGCCCTGGGGCCCAGCTCTCAGGACTCTGGGAAATACAGCCAAGGTCCCCCAAGCCCCAAACGGAGAATCCTGCTCCGCTCTCTGCGGCAGGAGTGAGTTTTCTCCCAGCAGCCCCGGGGAGTTGCAGGGCTGGGTCGCTCCGGAGACCCAGGGTCAGAGCCCAATGGGCTTGCTGAAAAGCTAGGCTTTTCCATAATCACAGACGTTGGGCATCCAAAATGAAACGAAACACAACTTTCCCCAGCCGGGAGACTCTTGTAAGATTATCTAGCACGTAGGTCTCCCAATTCACATCTCCGGCTTTACAGGAAACAGAAAGGGTTTGGGGGCCTCTGGGAGTGGCGGGGGGGGGGGGGGCGGGGTGGTGTGTGTCCCACCCTTTCCTTCCCTTCCCTCCCCTCTAACTCAGCGGCTCTCCAGGCTGTGCGAGCTCAGTCCGGTCTTCCCTGTCTCCCTGTGTCAGGAGGATGTTTCCTACTATCCGGGTGTCGTTTTCCGGCGTGGATCCTGAGGCCAAGTACATAGTCCTGATGGACATCGTCCCCGTGGACAACAAGAGGTACCGCTATGCCTACCACCGCTCCTCCTGGCTGGTGGCTGGCAAGGCGGACCCTCCGCTGCCGGCCAGGTGTGTGCCTCCAGACTTTTGCCTGACTAAACATGCCTTTGAACCCTGCTAGCCGAATGCCTCCTGCCCTGGCGGTTTGCGTTTTAAAGCAGGTCTGTTTTTAAAGCTCTGAGCTCTGGTAGGATTCCCCGCCCAGACACTCCGGGATCGACTGAAATGCCAGCTCGTCTCTGAGAAGGGCAGAGTGTGTGCCTTTCCCTCTGAATTCATGTCAGAGTTCCCCCAAATGGCAGTTGGGATGTTCGTTAGAGATCTGGACCCGTTTCATACGCCACTCATCATTTCTAGTTGGCTGCTTAGCACTAGTAGGAAGTGGCTGCCCTGAAATCCCGTTTTTTAAAAAGTGCATTTTGGTAAAGTGGTTGCTTATAGTGAATATTTGTTAACAATGTGGTTCTATCTGCACATAATAAATACCATTCTGGTAAAATGTGGTGGTTTTTGTCCAGAAAGCGTTCAGAGATTTTAAGTTGAAAATTTAAGTGGCTGAATGGAATTCAACATCAGGTTAGCTTTTTTTTTTTTTTTAACATGAAACATTACTCAATTGGGATATTAGGGATCATACATGTTTATTTTTGTGCTATTCATTCGTAATAACGTTTTCCCAGTAGAACCCTGTTTAAAAATCACACAGGTAAACCTTTATTATTGCTGCTTTGCCCAATTGGGCTTGGGCGGGGGGGCTGGGCAAGGGGGGGTTAGACCTCCTGTTCACATATTTGCTTCTGTGAACAATTAACAGCTATGGCGATGGGCTGCGTAGCGATAGTCTTAACACAAAGGCTACCAGCTGACCTTACACTCAGAGTTCTAAAGCCGAGGCGCACAGCTTTCAGGTTGTTTTAGGGCTAATGTATGGAATTGGCTGGAAGTTCCTATCAGAGCTGAAACTTTTATTTCGACGGGAAGATTTAGGAACGTTGAAGGTCCAGCTGGTTCTTGGTACGTGTGTAGTCTGGCGCCTTAGTCAAGGCACAGAACCTACACAGACCATTTCCACACACGGTTCACACGGAACCTTAGCTGATTTGGCAGCTGTGCCACTACTGAGCCCACAGGGTGCTGGGTTCCCGAGGGGAGAGGAGAGAGGAGCCCCTCAGAGCTTCCCATGCCCCCGGAGACCAGGCAGGAAACCCCCATCCCTTCCAGCTCAGCACGTTAAAAACATATTAAATGACTAAAGACATTTTTAAAAATTGTTACTCATTTTTTAAACAGTTTACAATAGATATTAAAATGAATATAATTAGTATTCTCCACTATTTACTACTACTACTAAATAGCTTTTAAAGGAGAGATTTTAGCAGATTCCTAACCATTTTTACAAACAAATCTTTTTTTTTTTCCTTCGAAGTCTTTCCTCTGAGAAGTTAATCACTCTGACTTAGCATACGCTTTCTTCCTATCTGAAGGGAAGGGGAGCGGGCAGGCCAGCAGGACTTGGGGACTAGGACATGCCTTGTTTATGTTACGAATCTGCTCTGGTTGGAGAAGGAAAGCATGTCAAATACACTATCTTAGCTGAAGCATGTGTAAGCTATTGCTGGAATTTTAAGTCCCAGGGACCTGGAGAGAAGAGGGGCTTCCTGTATGTTTTTTCATTCATCTTAGTTCAGCCTATTTATATTGATACCAGGTAAAAACACCTAGTGTAGAAATATTCAGTAGGATAGCAATAGGATAGGATAGAAATACTTGAGGTAATGTAAGCAACTATTCTTTATTATTATTTATTTAAAAAAGAAATAGTGCTATATTTTCTAGCTCCATAAGGAAAAGGAGGGGAACTTGGGAGGGTGATCTATTTTGTACCGATGGTGGAAATTCCTTGTGGTTCTAGTTCTTGGACACATTTTATTTCAGACTGAACATCATCAGTCCGTTGTTCCTAATCAGAAGAAATACTGCTTGACAATGTCATTTGACCATCATAATGGGCAAGACTTTACACGCCATCTAAAATAGTGCTCTATTTTCGCGTAGACTGTTTCCTTTTCTTTCAAGTAATTGATGTTTAGGTGTGTTACGCTTTATTGATATGACTGCATTGGGTGAATTGATACTTGAAGGGAGAACATTTCAGCAGCTTCTGGGACTTGACATGTTCTGGAGCCGTCTTTTTGGCAGGGAGGCTGGGACGTGGGACTGATCAGTAAAACAGATGCACCAAAAAGGTGTAGCCTTGGATGGGTGACACGTGAAAAGCCATGATGGTTGTGTCATCAAAGAATTCTTCAGCTGAACGGCAGTTTTGAGCACTCCTCCTAGAAAGAGCAATCCGACATGCAGGCAGGCAAGCAGACTCCTAAAGAAAACCTCCCGGGCTCTTGCCTGGGTCCAGGAAGCATCCTTACGCCTGCAGCCTTTCCTGGGCTCTGCGTCTGGGGGCTTGGTTTCAGCATGTGCACCTGATGCTTCTATTCTCCATCCCCTTCCGTGACAGACCACGGCACCCACTTCTTGTCCTTCAGGTGGACACTGCAAGGAAAGGTTTTGAGACCTTTTCCCTGGCCTTTGCCCCAAATGTAATGTTTACATTTAGCTATAGTTACACTATCCTATAGAAAATTGATCTGCAAATAACCTGTTACTGCCAGGAAGGAATTTGTGCTGTTGAATTGACCACATCTCCTTCCCCTCTCATTGGTTCTGTGATCTCCCCCGACTTCAGAAAAGCTTATGTCAAGTGGTTGGGATTGACAAAGAGCTGTGCTTAGTGGGATCCGCGGAGACAGGACAAATGCTGTGCATTTAACTGTGAAGGATTGCTTTGCACGCAGCAGCTGATCAATAGATGATAAATGCCTGATAGGTACATTTTTTTTTTTTTTTGCTTGGGCTTTTTACACATGAATACACTGAATAATTTGAAGCTTTCTCAGCTTGTTTTCACTCTCATCACTTAACAACGTTATGATGTGTGGACTGTTAAAAGTTCCCAGGTCCCTGTATTAAAGTTACTCTGTCCTATATTTATAAAGAATATAAACTTTAAATTCAGTCACCTTCAATTTTAAATGATTGGAGTCTTTAGAATTCTTTTTTTTTTAATTCTTTGTTTTCATTGATTTTTAGCAGTGCGTATCCTGGGAACTTATTATGCAATTAGTATAGCCTAATCTTTCTTTTGAAAATACCTATACCACTAGATTTCATATTTTACAGAAGTAGCCCAGTAGCCTATGAGATAGATAGGAAAAAACCCATCTTTAAAGATGGCTTGCTCAACCGATGATAGAAAATGTATTAAGTGTTACCCCTTTTAGAGCATTGTATGTGAAGAAACACATTTAGAGGTTTTAGAGTTCTTTTGGTATTGCTCTATTATTAAGTTTGACATTATACAGGGTAAATAAAATTCACCATTTATACAGGGGTTTTGTGTTCCTTTGGAATCAGAATATTTTATAACCCACAGAGAGCATGTTTTTTAAAAAATGCCTCAATGGAATCTCATAATTTTCTCAGGTTGTATGTGCACCCAGACTCCCCTTTTACGGGTGAGCAGCTACTCAAACAGATGGTGTCTTTTGAAAAGGTGAAGCTCACCAACAATGAACTGGATCAACATGGCCACGTAAGTACAGCACCTGGGACTGTGTGGATTCCCGGGACGGGACGGGGTGGAAGGGAGAAGTCACACAAAACTTCCTCCCCCAATCTCCCCCTCGCCCTCTGCCCCTCCCACCCTCTCCCTGCGAATCCTCTGTGAGAACCTCCAAGTATTCATCTTGTCAGGAGGCCATTGTTATGCAAGGGGGCCGGGCCTTCAGCACCAAGGATTGATTTCCCAAGACTTCAGCAACTGCTTTGTGCCTTTGCCCATTAAACAAAGAGAACATGCACGTTGCAGGCTACTACATCCCCTTCTTGGGTTAAACATCTGAATTCTGTCAGTGGTCTGTCAGATAATGCAGCATAAAAGGAATGGGGATGAGACCACCCCCCGCCCCTTGGGGATTGCCCAGAGCATGTTCCATTGAGCACACTCACGTGAGATGCGATAGAGCCACAGGGTTTATGTCCAGGTACGTTTGAAACCTGTTCACCTGCTTCCAACCGCTGAACAGCGCCCCCAGCAGGGCTATGAATGAACCCGGTCACTCTGACTGGGTCGCGATAAACAAGGGCCCCTGGGGCCAATGGGTGTTGGCAACGCCAGAAGCAATTTATTTGGTTTCAGGTCCAAGCCAACCATTTGGAACGATGTGGAAAGAAGTTTGGGAAAGTGCTTTTTACTCATTCTGTATCCCCTATGTAGAGAGTCTTACAAATATTAGAGCACAGAGAAGCCTTGCAATTAAAAACAAAACAGTTTGATGATTTTGGGTCAATAAAGGCGGTCATCAAAATGTGGAAAAGGAGAAACTGGAGTGCTGAGCTCTTAGCAATAGTTACTAGAACAAACACCGCTGACACAGGCCTCTTCGCACGTCTGATAAGATTTCTCTTTAAGGAACTATCTGTGATGTTATTCCGTGCTCTTAAATAACGAGCCCTTCCTATTTGCTGTGTGATTTACCAGGGTTACATCCTCTAATCCCCACCACACCCCATGGGGTTAATACTAGTTTTGTATTTGAGATGAGGTTTGAAGAGGTGAGATCACTGACTCCAAGATTAAAGAGCTAGAAAGTGGCAGATTCACTATTTTAACCCAGGTCTGCCCAATACCACACCCCCGTTAATAACAATCTGTCCGCCTAGCATATGTCATTTCTTCCTTTGGAAAATGTAGACATATATCCTTTGATCTAACCAGACTAACAAACAAGAAATATTTTAAAGACTTGATTTAAAAACAAATGTATTCTCCACATGACTTTCCCCCATCATGTTAGAAAAGATCTTCAGAAAGATACTTGCCCTGGATTCTCTGCAGTTGGTGTGATGACATGTGATTGACAAGGATGACTCTGCAGTGTCCTGTGAAAATGATTTGCTTTAGGAACGGAATAGGGTAGATCCTACTCTTAAAAAACTGGATTTGAAGCTGTAGACTTTGGGTTCTTTGTCTGCCTCACTGCCGTTTGGGCTGGTGAGCAACGTGAACACCTCACGTTCAGTACTCCCCCGTTCTTTGTTGCAGATCATTTTGAACTCGATGCACAAGTACCAGCCCCGGGTGCACATCATTAAGAAGAAAGACCACACGGCCTCGTTGCTCAATCTGAAGTCTGAAGAGTTCAGGACGTTCATCTTCCCAGAGACCGTCTTTACGGCAGTCACTGCCTATCAGAATCAGCTGGTGAGTGCCCGTTCACAGTTCATTTCCTGAATAAGATAAGGACTTAGGAGGTTCTTCCATTTTCCTGGGGAGAACAAGGATCCCAGACCTTGAAATGGAAGTTCTCTTTGGAGAGCGCTATTGAGTATCAGCCAGGGCCTCTACGTGTGTTGAGTGAGCCGCACTCAAGGTTATGAAGGTCCGTGTTGCACCATCTTTTCTAGAATCTGTATACTCCCGGTTAGGTTGTTCACTGCCCACGCTCTGACCCAAACCTGCCCCTGTCTGGCTTCTTAAATTTTCTTCTCGAGAAATTACCGGCTTCCTTTTCCTCTTCCTGATAGAGCCTCCTAAGGTACATAACCATACACTCGTTGTTGCCCCATAAAATACAGATGTTCCATTTTTTTTTTTTTTTTTTTTTTTGCTAAATTAGCACACGTATTCTAGACTACTGCCCACACTACTGATGCTTTTGACACTTTCTGAGGCATATTCAGCTGTAATTTAGGGTGTGATCATTCTCGTAGAATGATTTTAAATGTCTCTTTACATAATAAACTGTAGTAGGCAAGCAGTGTGTATTTAATTAACATCAACATTTTAATTTATAATATTGAGTTATCTATTGTCTACTCTCTGTTGTACCTCACATTTAAAATGTGTGCATTTTTTTAATCCATATGGGTTAGTTCAATTCAGTAAATATTTATCAAAGTCTTAGTAAGAACTGGGTGCTGTTAGACACTTCCCCATATATTTCTTCTCTCACGGTGAGCATGACCTTGCAGACCGGGGTAATAGTGACGTTCTGCAGTGAGGAAGCCAAGGCTAGAGAGGACGAGTAACTTGCACGGCCGGGAAGGAACGGCTGTGCTTCCTTGTGCTGTGTGTGCTTCAGGCGGAGGAACTCACACCGTCAGGCTACTTGACAGGTTCGGTGGTGTGCCCCCCTCGCTAGGTCTTCGCATCTTGCTTTCATTTGAATAGTTACGGGTCACCAGGTCTCTGGCTCTGCTCCTGTCTTGATGTTACATTTCGGGTTCCGAGTGAATGACTGTTAGTGTGGGATGGTGCATCGGAGGAGACAGGGTGTTGGGTCTCTCGGGAAAAGCAACAAGAGGGAGCTGAGCCCCAGCTGGTTTGGCTCAGTGGAAAGAGCGTCGGCCTGCGGACCGAAGGGTCCCGGTGCGATTCCAGTCCAGGGCATGTGCCCGGGTTGCAGGCTCGATGCCTGGTAGGGGGTGTGCAGGAGGCAGCCGATCAATGATTCTCTCATCATTGATGTTTCTCTCTCTCTCTCTCCCTCTCCCTTCCTCTCTGACATCAATAAAAATATTTAAAAAGAGACCAAGCTGAAAGCCCAGATAGCCCTGCTCAAATAAGGAAGTGGGAGCCCAGAGCGGGGATGTGGGCCGATGGCCGGGAGAGCGGTGACTGTAAGGTGTGAGCACCTGTAATTCCTACACAACGTGGAGGAGGTTTCATGTCACCCTACGGCTGCCGTTTTCCTCACCTGTGACGGGGCAACAGCTGCCCAGACCGTCTTAGCGAAGTCCCGTGAGCATCCAGGGAGAGACTGGGCATAATCGTGCCTGGACACCCTAAGGCAGTCTAAGGGAGGCGTGTGGTATCAAGGACTGTCTCTGGAATGTCCGAAGAGGACCTGTCACCACTGGCATGTTAAAATGTCAGTGGCATGTTTTTTAATGAGATATGTGAATGCACAAATGTTATCAGACTAGTCATCTTGAGGTGTACAGGCAAAGTTAAAGGACGTTTCGCGGGAGAGCATCTTAGATTAGGTTTCCTAAGTGAAGGAGCGACCCTGAATGAATGCTAGCAGGACCTCTCAGACCAAGGTTCACGCGACTAGGAGGGGCTTGTTTACATCATTATAACAGCGAATATTTGGGCACTTGCTGTGTGCAAGGCACCGTTTAAAATGCGTTGTTTCTGTGACTTTATGCGATAGGAACAGCGGCATTTTTGTGTCACCTTCTAGGGACAGCAGAGGCACGGAGTTAAATAGCTCACCAAGGTGACCTTCCCGCATGCCTCTCTGTGAATCCACGTGTTTAGGGGCAGCAGTCAGTGTGCCCATCTCTTAAGCTTCAGGTACCGGGTGTCCTGTTGGCTTGTGGCTCTGACGGACTCCCAGACATCCTTTTTAGAGGATTTCGCCTCTTTGTGATCATTATTTTCCCCTTTTCAACAAGTGCTCACTGCTTACCTGCCAGTGTAATGAGATGGCAGTGATCTTAAACGGGCGGTCAGAACGGCCACTAGCGCTGGCTGCACCTGGTAGCAGCCGTACGTTTGTTAGAAAAGGTCAAATATGTAAAAGGTAAACGAATGGTAAAGTGAACCTCACGTACTCCACCCAGATTCAGAAATTAACGTTTTGTCACTTTGCCTCCCCTCCCCCATTCTACCTCTGTATGTATCCATACTTCCTGTTCATTTCATCGTTGGATACGAAGTTGCATGCATCATGATACTTTACCTGTAAATACTCCCGCAAGTACATACTGATATGAGTGTAATTTTTGTAACCATAATATCTTTATCATAGCTATGAAAATTATTAAGAATTATTCCTTAATATCATCTGAAGTTCAGTTAATATTACAGTTTTCAGGATGGGCCAACAAATGTCTTTTATAATCCCCTTTCCCTCTCTGAACTAGATAGAATCCAGCTGAAGTTCATGGTTTGGATTTATTGCTTTTAATTCCGAAAAACCTCTCCACATTTTTTCCTCAATATCTCATTTAAGTCTGACACCCCTGAAGAAGGCCCTCTGAGCACCATTCTGTAGATGGAAAAACAGGTTCAGGGTAGTGAATACACCTGCCCAAGGTCACACATCTGGATCTTCATTCCTCCTTTTCGGTGGCATCACGCTGGATTGCAGGCCAAGGACATTACCACTGACAGTGTCAAGGTTTGGAAACTGAGTTTGAAAATGTTGCCCAGTGAAAATAGTCAGTTTATTTCTATGCATCTACCTTTACCTGATTCCCAGCACAGTGCCAGGTCTATATTTGAAATTCAAGTAATGGTCAAAGACTTGATTTTCAAGCCAGATTGAATGGTTTATAAACCTCATAAAACCCATCAAAATTCATGTTTAATAAACATTTATGGGGTGAATAAATCAATTTGAGGGTTAATATTTACTTTAGTCCTATACAGTTTTCTAAAGTTATCCTCGATTCTTTCTAGGCCTCCCACCTCTGCTTTTTCATTATTATGTCATGTTTCTGTACTGGCCTTCCTAAAATAAATATAGGGTGTCCCAAAAGTGTCTATACACACTTTGAATACTAGTAATTATACAGACTGTGTTTATTAACATACATTTCATTTTCAAAATTGAGCTATCAGCTGTTAAAGTGTGTATATATTTTGGGGACACCCTGTATATAAGAGATACAATAAATATTTACTGAGGATAGTAGAAATATTAGAAGTTTTCTATGCACACACACACACACACAAAAAAAGCAGAAGAGAGAAGAAGAAAATTTGAAAGTTTGCATTCAGGATCACCTTCGTATGTCTCAACCTTTAGCTAGGACTGTTATTTTTACATCTATTAAAAGCCAAATCAGAGTTTTCCAATTTGCGAAAAAGCATCTCATTTATTATGGCTGGTAGTTTTGTTTATAAGTAATGAAAATGGGACTTTTACAAATTATTATCTTTTTGCCTCTGGTTTTGGCGAGGAAATGATCACATTTGTCTGCATTATTAGATAAAAGCTAAATACATTATACTTTCAACAAACTATTTTATAATTTAAGATTTAAAGGTCATACATTGTTTTTAGAGCGGCAGGCCGCCGCCGTGGAGTTGAAGTGTAGGTCAGGCTTCCTTTTTAAATGCCTGGGGACAGATCTTCCCCGATAATTGGAGAAACGGTCTCTGAGGGCCAATTCCACCTCGCGCCTGGGAACCTCCGCTCTATGCAGCGACCCGTGATGTCACGTGGACAGTCAGCCCCTGGAAGGTCCCCTTCTCTTTGGCACAGCTGGTCGTCAAACTCTGCCCTCCCGTCATGCTTACATTTACCCACAGGAAAGGGGGTGCTGAAAGAGTGAGTGCGTTGTTAGGACATGCATTGTGTTCTGTTATTAAGATCAGATGTGGCGAGGTGCATATGTTTTGACCTGAATTCGTTGGTGATTTGCATATACGTGCATGTACACTTACCTACAGGATTTCTTCAGCACAGTGTGCTGTCCTTACCTGCTAATGCATTTTCCTCACACCCAATATAAGAGACTGCTGCTTTTTAAATTTGTTTTTGCATTATAAGCCATACCTGCGGTTTGGCTAATCAAGACTCTACATCCTATGTTTACTGGTCGACTAGTTTTGGATCCTTGCCTTTGACATGGGTGACTCTGTTCAGTGGCGTTACAGGCTGCAGGTGTGCTATGTTAGGGACAAACAAAGTGATGTCCAACGGGATCACTGTCTGTAACTCAGGTCCCTTCTCTCATCAGTTCTCAAATGCGTGACTTCTCCAGTCGTCCCAAACTTCATGCAGGGATGGAGAACCACACCTTCAGAGATGAGTGTCTGTGTAATGACTGGTTTCTATGTACACAGCCACGGAATGAAACCTGTGCCTGATCTTTCAAAATGCATGATTACCTGGAACGTTGACATTCTACCTAAACATTATTATTATTTTTTTAAACATATTTTATTGATATTTTACAGAGAGGAAGGGAGAGGGATAGAGAGCTAGAAACATCGATGAGAGAGAAACATCGATCAGCTGCCTCCTGCACACCCCCCACTGGGGATGTGCCCGCAACCCAGGTACATGCCCTTGACCGGAATCGAACCCGGGACCCCTCAGTCCGCAGGCCGACGCTCTATCCACTGAGCCAAACCGGTTTTGGCTATTTTATCTTTAAGATAGAAAATCCAGTAAAACGCTTTCTTTTCTTCTGTAAACGGAAGAAGAGTTCGTTTAGTCTCTTACCTGGTAAAAAGATGAAAAATATTTCCGACTGCTTTCTCTGGAAGCGAAGTTCAGCAAATGCTTCTGGCTGATGCTTGCTGACAGCCCAGGAGTCTGGGAGTCGGGTGTAGCGCACAGTGGCTGGTGAAGAACTGGAGCCCACGTCCCTGTGCTGCTCACAGCACTCCTACAACCTGTCCAAGATGGGAGTGTGAATCCAGGGTCCCCCGCAGTTTTAGTAATAAGAGCTCCCCGCCCCAACTTCCAAAAGCAGCTGTTTTCCCTGGCCCTAGATAACATGGGCCATGGAGGAAGTAAATAGCTGGTTATGTCTCCAGCAACTTTTCTAACGAGTGCACGCAAGTTAAATCATGGCTGTGGCCAACTGGTAAGTCGAGGTGTATGAGAGCACCCTACATTGTTCTCTAAGTTATTGTTTGAAATTATATCAAAAAGTAAAGAAAAAAGTGACCACTGATACTCCTAGGGCTCATGAAGGAGGGATTTAAAGACGATTGGAAGTAGAGCCTTCCCGTAACGAGAGGAAATCGCAAAGAAATCGGAAAACTGGTTGAAGCTAATCCATTTTCTCGTTCAAAGCTAAGGCGGGAAGATGTGGCGACGCGCCTGTTGAACATTATGTGTTGGGAGTATTTATTCTCCACGACAACGCTACCAGCATCACCCTTACCTTTTGGAACTATAGAGACCGACAAATACAATGTTCACAATGCTTTTCAGGGACAAAGTGGGTCAAAAGTCTTTCTTCAGTTATTATAACAGATAGAGAATACGTCCTGTCCTTTTAGTTAGTAAATACCCAAAGGTCGCTTAATGTTTCACATTTTAGAGGGATGGTGTAAAAGGACTTCTTTCCACGTCCTTGGTTTTTCTTTTCTTTTATTATGTATTAGTTTCAAGTGTACACATTATATACTTGATATAGTGTTCCCCTCAATATTTCCAGTACCCCAACTGGCAGCATATGTAGTTAGCATAATATCATTGACTATATTCCTTATGCCACACTTACTTCCCTGGGACTTTTTTATACCTACCAATTTGTGTTTCTTAGTCCCTTCACCTCTTTCACCCAGAGCCCCAAGCCCCCTTCCCCCCCGGCAACCATCAGTCTGTTCTCTATCCATGAGTCTATTTCCATTTTGTGCGTTCATTTATTTTGTTCTTTAAATTCCACCTGGAAGTGAAATCATAGGTTATTTGCATTTGGTTTTTTCCAGCAGATGTATTATCTGCCAGAGTCTCCAGGAAATTTCCTTCATTGGTAGATCCATTTACCTTGTGACTTTATAAATGAGCTTGGCCTGAGTCATTGAGCTTAGAAACAGACTTCACTACATCGCTCTGTCGCACAGTTTCAGTTTGAAATTTCCACCTGGGGTCGGCTCACCCTGCAGGTCGCTCACACGGCAGTGGGTGCGATGCCACTCTCTTTACTGGCCCTTGAGTCACCTCGGTCCTGCTCAGCCCTGTGTGCCTCTGCCTGCTCCATGGCCTTCTAAGCTCCATTAGGGCAGGACCATGTATTTATCTTTGCACCGTCCAGTGGTTCGCGTGGGACATGGTAAGCAATCCATCTCTATTAACTCTTTGCTGATGAGTTATTGTGGCAGCAGTGTTTCATGAACTATAAAGCGCTTTAGAAATAAAAAGTACTTTAACATAATTATCCAGTAGAAAGAGACAGCTCCTGTCTTTGAATTTAAAATCTTGGCGGTATTATATCATCTTAGGACGTACTGATTGCTTCGGCGTTAGAAGATGTTTATAAGTTGATTTCAAACAAATACAAACGTTCTCCTTCGTCCTGGAAATTGAGCTTCCAAAGGAAACCCTGCTCTGAAAGACGGGCTCGGACTGTCCCCCTTTGGGGTCCGCGGCTGAGTGAGAGAAGGTTCTCCCCAGACACCTGTGGCCACACCGGAGCCACCCGGGCCTCCTGTGTGTTTCTCCCTCTGCGTCCTCCACGTGGCTGCTCCGGCCCCCCCCGGGAGCAGGTTTCTCCCGTACTTAGCTTATTTCCTTCCCTGTTTCCCCTTCCCACGAACTAAGCTGAAAAGGAGATTAGCAGATTTGTGGGTGTGGCTGCTCTAGAGTGAATGGTCCTGGGCTAAAAATGAGCATTTCTCAGGCATGGCCAGGTGCCTGACAGGGAGGTGCCTTGTTGAGTCAGGAGAGTGTGGGAATCTCCACTCTGAGTGGGATAAGGAGCTTTTTCCAGCGTGTACACTGGTCAGCTCACGTAAGAAAACGAGTGGGGGGAGAGACTCACCAGAGAACTTCTCTGCATATGTGCACAGCCCGTGGACAGACAAGACTGCGGAGGAGGCCTGGGGCGGGGGGCGGAGTAGGTGGAGGGGGCCGATGGGGGGAAAATGGGACATCTGTGATACTTTCAGCAATAAAGATACATTAAAAAAAAGAAACGTGGCAATCAATAAGTACTTTAAAAATTTGAAAAGGAAAAGCCTTTATTTTGTAATAAGAAAAGCAGTTCTTGAGGTGCCAGTGGCTTGAAGTGAACAATAGATACACGGATCTGAGGAAAAGTTGCTTTTGGCAAAGGAGCATTTCATACTCCTCTGATGGTGGGATCGCCTTACTTCGAAAGAGGAGGACGCGCCTCAGCCCACAACTTTCCCCAGGTTAAGACTGTGTGTGTGTCTCTCTGAAGATTGCCGTGGGTTCTCGTAGTGATACGGATGAGCTGTGACTCCCTTAAAGGGCCCCGGTCCTTCTTCACACACCACATAGCGGGGTCAGTGCTAGATTCCTGCCAGCTCTGACACTCAGGCCTTCTACGAGCATCTTTTAATCAGTGTTTCCTTTCTTTATTCGCTTATTTTTTGCTCCAAACCTAATGTATTATTCTTGGGAGATGCAGTGCGTACGGTTTAATAGATCTTTTCACATTAATATGAACTCTGTGGGAATTAGGGCTAGCACAGCGTAGACAACTAATGCTTCAGACCATGGTTCTTAGTAGAAAATAACTCCCCCCCCCCCCACCAATGTAAGCATAGAGTCTATCAATAACATTGCATGGGTGGACAACAAAAGACTGACTCATTTGAGTCTAATTTAGTAAGATGGAAGGGGGGGGGTACTGGGGTAAGTTTATATTCTAAAAGCTTTATAGCATCTATTTATGTCATGTATCTCAATATAGAATTAAACATGAAGCTATTATTGGCCATTTAACCTTTTTATCTATTATGGTATATACTAGTACATATGTGCCCATGGTATTAATAAATGATGTTGCCACGTCAGCATGAGGCAGTGTTCTTATTTTTGTTCCCCATTCCCCACCGGTGCTGGCCTTCCGGACAGCTGCCCCCCCCCCCCCCCAGTGGAGCCCTAGCCGATGACGATGACGACTGTCTGAATACTTCACACTGTTCACGAGAGGCCCACCCCTAATGGTCTCCATCCACTGACCCGCCGCCTGTTCTCTGATACCGCCTTCTCTCCGAGGTTTTCCCCGACCATCCCCTCGCATCCATCCCTCTTGTGAACTCTCTAGCAATTGCGACCTTTCTCCCGATACTGACCGACACTGGATGTTCTTACGGAGCCGGGATGGAAAAGGGACGAGCCCTTTCTTTCTGCTTTTATTTTCCGGACCTCAGAAATGACCTCGCTGTGTCACCCGTTCTTCCCCTTCCAGATAACCAAGCTGAAAATAGACAGCAACCCCTTTGCCAAAGGATTTCGCGACTCCTCCAGGCTCACTGACATCGAGAGGTAATGAGAATTTTCTGTTTACTTTCTTTGTCCAGATAAGATAAAGAGAAGAGCGAGTCTGCCCGGGCACACTCCTTTCAACGCCAGAGAGCCATGGCCTCCCTGGACACAATCTCCCGGTCTCTGTCCCCTTCCCCTCCCGCTATGAGCCTGTAGATACAGGAGGGCTTAAGCGGCGACAGCTGCGCAGCCGCATCTCCTCTGTGCTCAGCTTCTCCGTGAAGCGGTTCCTTTGGTGGGGACATTTATTCAGCTGTAAGAATAGGGCGTTGTTATCCAAGTCTTCGTCCCCTGGATGCCGTTAAGTTCCACGTCTCGAGTGGCATCCGCAGAGAAATGGAATCTTGATACCTCGGAACTGGGTATATATTTGCGAACACCACGAATACAAGGGCAGTTTGGGATTTTGGAAAAAGAGAGGTGTCATGTAATTCAAGGCACACTTTTACCCAGAGCTTAGACTGCTGCTGTTTCATAGGAGAGATGTCAGGTCTCAGGACCTTTAAGACGACAGGTGACAAGCATGTGCCTGGAACTCACCCCACTTTTAACTTCATTCAGATGGTTCACACCGTGAGACCATCTATGTGATCGGAAATGACGACACTGAGATCCATGGGTTGCTCAACAGGAATGTCAAAAAAATGTGTTTTTCAGAGAGAAGATTTTTTTAACCTGATTGTTTATATCTCTTACACATACTATGTAACTTTCTGTACTTATTCTGTGTGTTTTGTGTGTGTGTGTGTGTGTGTGTGTGTGAGAGAGAGAGAGAGAGAGAGAGAGAGAGAGAGAGAGAACACTTGAATTCTACTCTATTAACAAATTGCAGTTATGCAACAGGGTCATCAACTCCAATCGCCATGTTATCCATGAGACGGTCAGACCCTCCTCATCTCCTCTGCTTGCTTTTTTATGTGGCCTGAAGTCTTTATTGACAGGTGGGGTCCCCTCTGCTTTATTTTATCTCCAAACCTTGGTGTGATTTTCCCACCAACTGCCACACTTTGCCACACTCTTCATTATCTCCCACGTGGTCGCGTCCTCTGACCTTAGCACTTCTTCCTAGCCTGTGTTGGCAACTCAAATTAAGGGATAATGACACGTTTTAGCAACACCTGTCCGGTCCTTCCCTCAGCCTTCCACATGGCAGGTCGTAGAGGGGTGGCTTTAATTTGGGGGAGCAGATATAGAGGCTTTGTGGGGAGGCATTGAAGCCAGTAGGAGAGGCCGAAAGTGGGCAGCGGCCGTGGGATGTGAGGAGGAAGAAAAGATCCGTTAGTTGGAGAGGGTGAAGAGTGGTTGGGGGTGTTGAGATGAGAGAAAGAAGCTGGAGCTTGTGGTTGAACATCCAGTGCAAAAGCAGAAAAGGCAGTGGGTGACCCTCCGGTTCGTTGGGACATAGGGGGGACTTAGGCCTTGAGACCCACCTCAGTGACCGTGGGTAACACGTAAGTCCGTGCACAAGGGCTACTCAGGAGGCATGACCTTTTTAATCTGTTTCTGGAGGGCCAGAGGCGCCGGTTCAGATTGGGGTTCTGCAGGTGGCGTTGTAATCAGTGCACCTTCCTCGGGGTTCGTCTGGGGTCAAGCCAGAATGAAGATGGTGGCTCAGTGTGGGCGTTAGTGATGTGTTTTCATGGCATAGGCCATACCTTCTGTCTCACATCAAGGGTGAACATGGTGAATTGGGAGACAGAGTCATGGGTTAGAGTCCCAGCTCTGCCTCTGAGTGGCTGAGGGTTCCTGGAGAAGTCACCTGACCTCTGAGTCTGTTGTCCTCATCTGGAAAACAGAAAAATCCCCCTGCGGCTTCGCAGGTTTCTTATGAGAACCAAGGAAAGTGGCGTTTACGCAAGCAGCTTAGAAATGCAGGTTTCTTATTTTACTAGATGAGCGTGGTTTTTGCCCCATCCAAGTCTACTTCTAACGGTCTTCATGAACTACTCCTGGAGCGAGCATAGCCCCTTCCCTGCACACGTGTTCATGAGCTGGGAGTGTCCAGACCACCTGCCCTGTAGAACGACAGACTGGCTGATGCACGCGCCACATTTTCCGCTTTCTGAGCCAGCATCCCGACTTCAGGGCACTCACACGCACACGGCACTCGGTAGCTCTCGGTGGTCTGGAGGCTGTGAGAGCGTCTTGTGTGACTTAACTGGAAATGTGCAAGATGACCCAAGTTGTGTGAAATCGGCCAAGGTTTTGGATTTCATTTCCAAGTATTTTAAGTCTGAATTTTCCCTAAACAGCCTTTGGGGATGGGACAAATCAGATCAATTGATCTTTAGAGACCTAAAGGAATTAAATTAGTCTGGAGTCAGTTACTGCACTGAACCACCTGATAATTGAATTGCTCCTTGTAACTGATGGAAAACAGCCCCATCTGTAACAGCTCAGGGAACTTCTCTTTAGAAGGGATCTGAGAGAAAAATGCACTTTTTTATGACACGATGACAGAATTGGCACTTTTCTAACCTAATTGAATAGGATGGTGTAAGTATGTGACCTCGGTGATTTCCAGTTTCCTGTTCCAGATTTACAACCGTGGGACACCCAAACAAAAACGCCTGTAAGGGTGTTTGCCTTATACCTGCACGCTCATCGTTTTGAGCATCCGTCCCTCTACAGCGGCATGAGCTTTTGGGGTGCTCTGAAACAGCAGGCGTCACCCTTTGCGCCTCATGGACCACCAGTGGCCCACGGATCACTGGTTGGCAACTGCTGCTCTAAAAGGCATTAGGTTTTCTCGATCTTACTTGACGAGGTTCAGTTCGGATACTGAATGTCTCACATACTTCACGTGGCGCCTTACTCTCAGGGACAGCATCTCCCTCGTCGGTGAAAGGAAATCCGCCTTGTGTGCCAGAGTAGGAAGTATTTTCGTTAGGTGCTTTGCACATACACCTACAATGGACAGCTAAGAAGCGAACCAAACGCCCAAAGAGATTTCTTAAAATAATGTAATTTACAGCTATTTTACTTCAGGGAAAGAAGTATCTATCTGATGATCCCATAAAATAAATGACCTATGGACAGTCTATTGGCATTTTCTTTTTTCTTTTTTGTGGCAGGGGAAGGGGGAAAGGACACTTTTGTACTAAGAGTGGTTTTTTTTTTTGTTTGTTTTGTTTTTGCAGGAGGGAGAGGACTTGCTTTTGAAAACAGAATTTTTTCGTTAGAAACCTGCCCAGTTTAGTCTGTAAAAAGCTACTGATTCCTGTATGTCTTTGGCATCCTGCCATTTTACTGAACTTAAAAATAATGGTTTCAATAATTTTTCCTTTTAGTCTGTTGAGTTTTCCAGTTAGATTGCTATATCATTTATAAAAATGATAATTTTATATTTTTCTTTTCCATAGTTACACTTTTAAAAACGTCTTTTTTTTTTGTTTGTTTTATTGCACTGACAAAAATTTCCAGGACACTACTGAAAAGTAATGATAACAGCATTTTCTCTTGTTTTTGACTTCTTTAGTAATGCCTCTAGTGTTTTCTCATAATCTGTGATTTCCGTTGGCTGTCGGTTTCAGATGGGTATCTTTGTGTTGAGGTAATGCCCTCCCGGGCCTAAATTAGGAATTTTATGTTATCCTGAATGCTACTTGGCGTTATATTAAATGCTCTTTTAATACCGAATGAGACCCTTTTAGTTACTTTTGTACTTTTAAAGAGCAGTGTAGTTCATGATAGTCATATTGTCTATGTTGAGCCATTCCTGTGTTCCTGGAATAGATCCTGTCTGGATTGTATCTCTTTTTCTTACAGTACATTTCTAGCTTTCATCTACTGATTTTATTGAAGACTTTTTATGTCACTCTTCATAACGGATTTGACTTCGTTTCTTCTTGCCTTCTCTGCGAGATTTTGGTATCTGGTTTCGGCTAATCTGTTTAGATGAGCTGAAATACATTTTCCTTCTTTTTATTGTCTGAACCAGTTTAAATAGCAAAGATGTGATCCTTTACCTGAAGATTTTACAGTCTTGCTCATAAATGCCTCTGGGTGCAGTATTCTTTTGGCGAATACTTCTTTATTTTTTTTAGTTTGTCCCACAGTTTATCAAATAGATATTGAACGTCTATCCCACTTAATGCTTTTTGTCTTAATTCTACTTTGTCTAAATCTTATATTGCTATCCTTACAAAATGGCTGCTTTCTTTTACTTGCTTTTTAATTCTTAAAAAAGTTTTGTCACTCCTTCCTTCTCTTTGCATCATCGCATGTCCTGACGTTTCTTGCATTAAGGAAAAACACCTTCCTCTTGATCCCATTTGTCTCTTGAGTTAGATTCTCCCAGCTTTTGCTCCTTCTTATAGTAAAGCTCCTTGAAAAGAGTTGTGTGTGTGTTCTTCTCCAATCCCTCTCTTCCCTTTCCCTCTTCTGCCGTGCCCTTGAGACTTCCACCCCCACTGCTCCACCAGTCCACCCTTGTCCAGGTCACCATGGCCTCCCCATTGCTCAATCCAGCGGTCAGTCCTCAGTCCTCATCTTATTGACCTATCAGCTAGGTCGGACACAGTTGTCCATTTTCTCCCTCTTTGCTTTTGGCTCCCAAGAGTGCCCCACTCTGCTGGTTTTTATTTTTTTATTTTTATTTTTATTTTTTTTATATATTTTATTGATATTTTACAGAGAGGAAGGGAGAGGGATAGAGAGTTAGAAACATCGATGAGAGAGAGACATCGATCAGCTGCCTCCTGCACACCTCCCACTGGGGATGTGCTCGCAACCAAGGTACATGCCCTTGACCGGAATCGAACCCGGGACCCTTCAGTCTGCAGGCCGACGCTGTATCCACTGAGCCAAACCGGTTTTGGCATCTGCTGGTTTTTATTCTCCCTCATTGGCTATCTTTCTCTCTCCCCCTTGTTAGCTCTTTCTCTTGTCCTCCACCTATTTACCGTGATGTGCGCCAGGCCTCCATCCTTGGACCACTTCTCTTCTCAGTCTGCTTCTCCGTGTGGTGATTTGACCCAGTTTCATGCCTTTCAATACCATTGTAGGCTGACTACTATTAAATTTGCATCTCTGGTTCTGGCCTCACTAGAGTTAAAGCTCTGACTGGCTGTTTCTTTTACTTTTCCCTCTCCCCATACAAAGACCTAAAATCTCACACATCTAAAACACAGATGCCCATCTCTCTTCTTCCATACCTCTCCTCCCTGCAGTCCCTGTCTCAGCGGCTGACAACTGCACCCTTCCCGTTGCTCGGGCCCAAATGTTGGGAGTAATTGGGGCTCCTCTCTTCCTCTCACTGCCCACATCCAAACTGTCAGCTAATCCTTCACACTATACCCAGAGGAGTCCCGCTACTTCTCACCCACTCCCTTACCACCACCGCACTTACCCAGGACGCTCATCTCATTCCTAGAGAATTACATTAATTTCTAATTGATCTTTCTGCCCTTCAGTCCATTTTCAGTACACCAATCAGAATGATCTTGTCAAAGAAGAAAGTTGGATTGCATCACTCTTGCTCAGAACTTTCTATTTTGTTAGAAAACCTAAGAATTGGCAACACATGGGAATAAATTTGGATATATATCATATCTGAGTTGAAATGTCATTATTAGAGATAACAGTTTTAGCTTCTATTAGACCAGAGAATGTAAAAACTTACCCAATATTCTCAAGAACAGCAACACACTCAATTTCAAAATTCCCACTGGATTTCTTATAGCCTTGATGGTTGTGTTCGTGGGCTAGATAAAAAAAAAAAAAAGTATGAACAGAAAATAGGAGAATATGACTTTCCATAAATAAAAAATAATTGAAATGCAATGTAGATTTTTTTTTTCATTAGTGTTTGCAATATAATCAAGCCCTTTGAATTGAAAACTCAAGTCATTATTGGGCTCAGAAAAATTTTCTCTTTTTTTCCCTCCTCCTCCTCCTCGTCCTCCTCCTAATCCTCCTCCTCGTCCTCCTCCTCGTCCTCCTCCTCGCCCTCCTCCTCGCCCTCCTCCTCGTCCTCCTCCTCGTCCTCCTCCTCGCCCTCCTCCTCGTCCTCCTCCTCGTCCTTCATGCTTCTAATTAGTCCTCTCTGTTCAGAACTTATAAAACTCCTATTATACATATGTTACATCTCCTAACTCTATTCCCTATTTCTCTTATTTATTGTTTAATATTTTTCATCTCTTTCACTTTTTACAGATACTGGGAGAATTCCTTTTGAATCTGCTAATTTGTTGATTTTGTTTTCTGCAGCATCCAGTATTTACTGCCTTTACTGAGTTCTCTTACAACGCAGTGACTGTTCTCTCACCATTCCCAGCTGTACTTCTACATTTCCAGATAGTGTCCTTTTCATGACTACAGTCCTTGCTTTAACAGTACAGGGTCTTCTTAAAGCTGCTCCAAGATCTGCCTCTATCAACCTCGGCTGCTTCGGGGTGGGGTTCAGTGAGGCTGAGGCCTTGTCGCCTCTCCCCTCCCCCACCCCCCCAGGTAGCTCTGCTTGTCCACAGATGAATGGCATGCTGGCTGATGCTTCCCTCCTTTCTTGCTTGTGGCTCAAATACCTGAATAAGCAGTTGGCACTCTCCCCCATTTCCTGAGCTCCCTTTGCTTTCTCAGTCCTATCCGTGGGGCCGAGAATTAAATACATAGGCTTATCTCAGCACATTGGTTCGGAATTCATACTGAGAGTCTCTACAAAATATGTTTAAAACGCCCTGGCATTGAATAACACTTTCAAACACATGACATCTGGACATATGCCCAGTGAGAATCAAGCTTCTTTGCTCCGAACTCAACAACACCGTGTTAGTTTAGATGAGGAAGGGAAACTTCAGCAGAGTGAGTTGCAAATCTACTATTCCGGGAAATGATAGAAGTCTTATCTACCCCCAGCCACGGAGCAGCAAGCGTTTTGGCAGATTTGATAAAGAGGTTCACAGTGTATGGATCATTCTAGGCCTTTCCTAATGCCTGAGGTGCTACAAAGAAAGTGGAGTTGGGTTCTGATGCAGCGCTAGGCTGGCTTGTGGAGTAATGGGGCCAAAGGATTTAGGGGTAGCGTGGGGTCAGTGGGCACACCTCTGAGCAGGTACACGGCTTTGAATGTGGGTCAGTACATCCCTCTCTGTTTGGGACGGCACACAAGCTAAAACGGACTTCACATTTTAAAATGGCTGAAAAAATATAAAAATCATTTTAATGGAATTATTAAAAGATAATATGTGACATGCAACAATAACATGAAATTAAGTGGAATTGTCTATAAATAAGTTTTATTGAAGCACAGTTATGGTTTCAGATTGTATATTGTATGTGGCGGCCTTGGTGCTGCAAAGACAGAGCTGAGTGTATCTGACAGAGACCATAAGGCCTGCAAAGCTTAAAATAGTTCCTGTCCGGCCCGTAAGAGAAACTCCGCTGATCCCGGCTTAGAGCTTCAAGGGGCGGTGGGAATGTTGGCAGCCAGGAAAACTCCTGCCCAGGAATTTGACCTCCTGAGGATGATTCTTCCTCTTTCAGGGTTAAAAGGAAGGAACGTAGAATTCCATTTCGAGGCCTGTGTGGTGATGCTGTTTGACAAAGCTGGCGGGATAGGCTCTCTGCCCACACTTGATCCTTCCTGTCTTCCACGATGGTTGAGGCATACTCGTAGGGTCATTTTAGCACCTGTAGTTCCAGCCAGAGAAAGATGACAGAACAGGGTGACAGAGGGATGCATCCTTTCTAAAGAATCTGTAGCTTTCATCATCTAGGTCCGTGGTCGGCAAACTGCGGCTCGCGAGCCACATGCGGCTCTTTGCCCCCTTGAGTGTGGCTCTTCCACAAAATACCGTGGCCTGGGCGAGTCTATTTTGAAGAAGTGGCGTTAGAAGAAGTTTACGTTTAAAAAATTGGGCTCTCAAAAGAAATTTCAATCGTCGTGCTGTTGATATTTGGCTCTGTTGACTACTGAGTTTGCCGACCACTGGTCTAGGTTATTTTTGTCGGTCTTATGAGATAGAAAACGAGGCTGCCTAGTTTTTCTCGTTGAGGGTGCTAAAAACTAGCAAGGCCTGTAGGGAGCAGTGGAAGAGGCGTTTGGGTAAGTAGGTGTTCGCGGGAGTCCTAAAACATCGTCCATCCAGTGTGTTAAGGACTCAGAAAATACTTTTTTTGACTATTTTCCAGATTTGCATTTTAAAATGGCAAAATAATATATTGGAAATGTGTAAGAAGCAAGTACTCAAACTTGTAAAATGCGAGCTTCCATCTCTCAGAATCCCCCCCTCCCGCCACGTGCATGCTCATGTGTACCTTGAAGATAAAATCCAAGTAATAGTATACTATTACTTTCAATGAAATCGGCTAAAAAAATAACACTCCCAAAGCAAAAACCCCTGGATGTTCAGGGCAACCACTACTCTTGAGAGGCAAGCTACTCAGGAGTAAAAGTACAAAAGATAGCAACTGGGCAAAGCTAGTAACGACGGCCTCTGTCCTTGGGATGGGCAGCTGCTCCCTGTGGCCCACGGGGGTCCCCGGGGGCCCACTTTCTGCAGCAGGAGCTACGGCTTCTGAGATGGGGGAGGACAGAGGGTGTCTGCGTCACCTCTGCTGGGAGGGACTGGCCTCAGGAATCCATGTCGCTCAGAATGAAGAGGCTTCTAGAAAGCAAGGAGTTGAAAATTGAATTTTCTTTCTGGGATTAATGAGCGACATATGATATCCCAATCGTGCCTAAATAAAAATAACTTTAATTGCTGGTATACAGTTTATTCTTCCTTAAACATAGACTAACACATAAGGAGAATATTTTAAATTTTATTTAGGGCATCTTAGAGCGTGCCCTAACATACCGTGTTTAAACTTGCGAGGGAAATTGAGCTTTGCAGGAGGTCTTGATTTTGAGGCTGAAATGACGTGGGGAGCCATCCAGGTGACCCCTGTCATTCTACCAGCGAGGCAAGTAGAGGCCAGAGAGTGCGAGCGATTTGCCCAAGTCGCTCAGTTAGTTCGAAGGTTTGGAGTTAGAACTCAGGGTTCTTTGCAACCAGGACTGGACTTTTTCAAAATAGCTAGTTAAATTGTTTACATTGGTTTCTATAGTTATAGGTTCATAAATCCTTAGAGCCATGACGAGTCTTAGAGACCCAGCCCATCAGCTCCCCACACCCTCTCTCTGTAGAAGAAATGAAAGCCCAGCTGCAGAGAACGATTCTGATCACGCAGCTTCTTAGGAAAGAAACTTTTCCTTTAAAAATCGCCCCGATGAAGGCAGACTCAGTATAAGAGGCTGCATGCATCAAGTGAAAGCGATTGTTGTTTGGTCGCCGGATTAAAGTCTGCTTTTGAATAAAATCTGTGTATTGAATAAATGACAATAACCACAAAAAGGAAGGGATGGCTTTGAGCAGAACTAATTTTTTTCTTTCAAATTATAGAAGTACTCGCTACAAAATTCCTTTAACTAGCAAAGCCGTGTTTCTGCACTCCAACTCATTTATCGGCAGCTCCCAGGAGGAAGCACTTGTTTATGAAAGTGTCAGACAAACCAGTGTGACAGGTAGGGGAGCAGAGTGACTCGCAATTGATGTCACTTACCCTCCTTTCCCCCTTGCGCGTGTCTGCCTCTCTGTGTGTGACGGGCTTTTGTTCCCTGCCTCACAATTTGCTGGAGTTGATTGAGGAGTCGAGTAATCCGTGTTTTGCCCGAGACCCTTCTTCGGGTTGTCAGCCGTGAGACTTAGGAAATGAAACGTAACAGCTTTTGTTTCATTCAGTGTCGTTTACTAATTTAAGTTGCTAATGATAAAGTAAAATCAGAATTGTCTACAACTACCGAAAAGAAAAACGGGTAGGACTGAGTCAGATATAAATGAAAATAAACGAAAGTCTAAAAGCTTTTTCAAAGATTAATTTAGACTTATTTTGTTTTTCCAAAATGGATTGCATAATATATTTCCGTTTTCAAATTAAAATTAATGATTTATAATACATTTCAAATTGTATTACCTAAACTTTTCATTTATTAAGTACTTTGTGGAAGCTCTAAGTATTGATATATTGTCTTCCAGTAATTTATAAAATTATCTGCATAAATCTTCAGAAAAATATTGTGACAAGGAGTTATTTACTAAGGCCAGCAAGACATGATGCAAACATGAGCCAATTGATGAGTAAGAACAACTTGAAATATTTTGTTTCCTATAAGTTAGATTTGATTTTAATGGATTTGACATTTTCTCCCAGGACACAGTTTTTTCTAGGTCCATATTTAGGAGAGAAAGTTAAAATGTAAATTGAAATAACATTTACTTTTTATTTAATTTCGTCTCTGACATGTATATATTAGAGGCTGGTTTGCATGCAACCTGGCACTTTGGAGCGACTGCAAGTCTCCGTTTCATCTGAAACGATGATGATTGTGTGACCAGCGTTAGGAACACGTGACCTGGATCCTCAATAATAACAGTTATCATTGAATTTTGTTATCTATAAGCACTTACTGAGCACTGATTATATTCCAGGTGCCAAAATGCAATATGTTCATTCATTCATTCTTAATAATAACTCTAGAGCTAGCAGCTGTGGGCAAACTACGGCCCGCGGGCCGGATCCGGCTGTTCTATCCGGTTCTCTTGCTCTCCCCTCCGCTCCTTTCCTTTGAATTTATATTAGTTCACACAAACACTCCATCCATGCTTTTGTTCCGGCCCTCCGGTCCAGTTTAAGAACCCATGGTGGCCCTCGAGTCAAAAAGTTTGCCCACCCCTGAGCTAGAGCATAGTAATGTCCTCACTTCACAGATGAGAAAACTGAGGGTTGGAGAAGTGATCTGCCCACAAGCACACAGCTGGCCAGTGGAGAGCTAGGGTTTGAGCTAAGTGGGTTGCAGCAAGCATGCTCTTCCTGCTAGCGGGGGCAGGGTTCTCCCAGGGGGGCGGGCCAGGTCAGCAGCAGCAGCATCGCCTGGAAACACCCAGATGTCACAACCCCAGGCCTTCCTCACACCTACTGGATCGGAAACTCTAGGGTAGGGCAGGCACTCCTGTTCTGACAAGCACTCCAGGTAGTTCTGGTGCACACTGTCTTAGTCTGCTTGGGCTGCCGGGACAAAAATGCCATCGCCTGAATGGCTTACACAGACATTTCTTTTCTTTTTTTAAATATTTTATTGATTTTTTTCAGAGAGGAAGGGAGAGGGATAGAGCGTTAGAAACATCGATGAGAGAGAAACATCGATCAGCCGCTTCCTGCACACCCACTCCTGGGGATGTGCCCGCAACCAAGGTACATGCCCTTGACCAGAATCGAACCCGGGACTCCCCTAGTCCGCAGGCCGACGCTCTATCCACTGAGCCAAACCGGCCAGAGCCAGACATTTCTTTCTCACAGTTCTGGAACCCGGGAAATCCCACCTCAAGGTGTGGGCAGATTCAGTGTTTGTAGGTTCACCCACAGCCATCTTCTCCCTGTGTCCTCACCTGGCTGAGAAGAAGGAACCAAATCAAGCTCCCCATCTCTTCTTATGAGACCATTGATCCCATTTACGAGAGTTCTGTCCTCGAGACCTAACTGTCTGCAGAGGCCCCCCTCCTAATTCCATCGCATTGGCGATGAGGAGTTCAGCACTGCACCTCGGAGGGGACACAAACATTCAGTCCATAACACACACTGCAGTGTGGGAACCGTGCCTGATGGAGAAACACGGTGCTCTGCTGGTCCCGAGGCCCGCAGTGGAGCAGCACAGACACGCACGCAAACACGCAACTGCCATGGATCTGGTCAGTGCAGCGGAGGAGGACGCGTGAGGTACCTGCTGGTGCAGAGGAGCAGGGGAGGGAGAAGGAAGGCCTTGTTCAAGCAGGGATCTGCTCTCCAGTTTCAAAGACAGAGGAAAGGCAGTCCATTCCAAACGGGTAGAGTCTATTGCAGGGGTGGGCAAACTTTTTGACTCGAGGGCCACAATGGGTTCTTAAACTGGACCGGAGGGCCGGACCAAAAGCATGGATGGAGTGTTTGTGTCAACTAATATAAATTCAAAGTAAAGGAGCGGAGGGGAGAGCAAGAGAACCGGATAGAACAGCCGGATCTGGCCCTCGGGCCGTAGTTTGCCCACGGCTGGATTGGTTCTGCTTATCTAGAGTCTGAACAGATAGTTGAAATGACTTCGAATGGTTCTGATCATTTTGGCAGGATGAACATAGGCACTGTAGCTACTCTCTGTCCTGCCCACCTTCTGAACACGACTGTGCCTCTTACGTGTTATTCTTGGAACTGATGTCTACAAAGTAATCAGAAGAAATCTTTAAAAAATATCTAAGATACGATGTACTCTTTAAAAAAAATAGTTTTATTTGTATTTAGAGAGAAAGGAAGGGAGAGGGAGAGAGAAAGAAAAACATTGCTTTGAGCATAGAACATCGATTGACAACCTCCTGCATGCCCCCTACTGGGGATCGAGCCCACAACCTGGGCATGTGTCCTGACCGGGAATGGAACCGGCAACCTGTCCATGCATAAGAGCCACACTGGCCAGGGCTGATGTGCTCTTTCTGCCTAGAGAAGTAATTTAGTCGTAGATATTCGCAAGGCTGACCTTCAATCACAGTACCTGCTTCTTTTATCTGTTCAATCCAAAGCAGGTCTATTAAAACTACCATCTCTAGCTTTGGGATATAACAGCACTGAGCATTACAAGGCACTGTTATACCTTGTAATACCTAAACCACTTAACCCATTAGGCGAGCCATTGTTATTTTTCAGGATACAGTATTTTAGAAATCTTCCCTATTGGTTTCCAGGCTAAATACATTCTTTGCACTTTCCATTTTGCTGGAAACAGGGGTTAGACACAAACAGCAAGGGCTGTCTACTCTTCGTAACATCTTGGAAGAGATGGCCCTGATATGCACCACTGTTTTCAATCACTTAAAAGGCAGTAACTCAATTAGGCCGTCCTTTGTATAAGAACTGTCACTGCTTGCAGTTCACTCCCCGGCCCGGCACAAGTAAATCACTTCGATAAACCCCCCTTCTCCCCTCCCTCCTGGAGACGAGAATAAGCAACAATACCAGTGGTCTACCAAGGACACAATGAATATAATGTGCCTCTTCTGGAAAAGCACCGTATTTCACCAGGCCGTGATGCATTGTGTTGCTCGGAAAATGATTTTTCGTGTGTGTGTCGAGCAGATGCTAAACTCTGCTTTCAAGCTAAATGCTCGGATTGAGCAGTTTATGTGCCTAAAACGGGAAGAGGAATATGCTTTCAGCGACACACCATCCATAATGGGCCCACGGATGGTCATTCCTTCATGACTATGCAAAGAGAAAATAGGTTCTAGGGCAGTGGTCAGCAAACTGCGGCTCGCGAGCCACATGCGGCTCTTCGGCCCTTTGAGTGTGGCTCTTCCACAAAATACCACGGCCTGGGCGAGTCTATTTTGAAGAAGTGGCGGTAGAAGAAGTTTCAGTTTAAAAAATTGGGCTCTCAAAAGAAATTTCAATCGTCGTACTGTTGATATTTGGCTCTGTTGACTAATGAGTTTGCTGACCACTGGGCTAGGGTATTGGAAGCGAGTGCCTTCCTCATGTGAAATAACCACATGTGTTAGCAGCATGGCATGAGGCTCAGAGTAAAAGGACATGAGTGTCCTGTTAGTAAGGGTTGTCATTTCATTAAGGGTTGCTCAGCTCACTTGACTTTTTTCTTAATGACCCAGGTTACCCAAGAAGACAGTTCCTCTCCAACACTGTAGTGAATTAAGTCCTTGAGTAAGTGACATTGTCTGTGCAGGCTGTGGGGGTCCAACATTATCAGCGTGGGGACATACAAAGATTAAAATACAGGCATCCCCCCCAAAAATGGGTACATCCTTTAACACCTGACAGCTTAATTTTGAAAATGAAATGAAGCAACACTGCCTTTAAAATTATTCAAAGTGTGTGTATACATTTTTTGGGGGACACCCTATATCTGATAAGTGTCAAATTGATTAATTAGGGTCCATGTCATGCCAAATTATCCTTTCCCTTCATATATTTATTAGCATATATAACATTATTCCATTTAATGTATTTACTGGTACCTCTTACTAAGTGATAAAATATTTTCATTTTAACAAGTCTAACTTGTGAAGGGATTTAACAAGTCTGTTTAAGGGATTCTAAAAAGTAGGTTACACTCTTAAACAAGTGATACAGACTCACTAAAGCTTACCATTTTATCTCTTATGATAGATATAATTTTATAGAAGCTCCACAGATACCATTCTAGTCAAGTTCTCTGCTGCCTTCAGCTTCCATTCACTAAGAAAAATCCTCTTATTTGGATCATATTATTCTGAATTAGGATTATTCAGATGGGTAGAATTAAATTGGAGAAAATATAACCTAAGACAATAAAACGTGTTTACCTGCTTTAGTTGTACTCTTATAAATCACTAGCATTTACTGAGTACCTCCTAAATGCCAGACACTGTTTTGGGCAACTCAAATGCCGTATCCCATTTAATCCTCACAGTTACAGTTCTTATCACTAATCCCACTTCGTTTTATTTTTCTACAGCACTATTGTAGAAATCACAGCATATCATCCGACATACAGCATATCATCTAATATGCTACACCTTTTCCTCACTGTCTCTCTCTTCCCTCTAGCCCAGTGGTCGGCAAACCGTGGCTCGGCTCGCGAGCCGCGGTTTGCCGCTCTGTTGACTCATGAGTTTGCCGACCCCTGGACTAGTCTAGCCTCCTCCCTCATCAGGCCTGGATTGTTGAGTTTTGTTGTTTACAGCTGTCTCCGCAGTTCTGCGGTGGAATCACTTGTAAATGTTCTGCGTGTCATCTTTCCCGGAAGGAGGTCTTTGGGCTGAGACCTTCCTAGTAAATGCCTGTGAGACCCCTCTGCTCCCTGCGTACCGGCCTTTCCGTTCACTGGGCGTGTTGCTCTCTCCCCCAGGGAGAGCGTGGAGAGCCTCATTCAGAAGCATTCCTACGCCCGCTCGCCCATCCGCACCTACGGGGAGGAGGACGTGTTGGGGGATGAGGTGCAGACGGCACAAACCCGAGGTAAGATGCTCCGGACGGACGTGCAGCTGCTGGGAGCCCAATGCCCCGCGCCCAAGGGAGAGAGGCAGGTGCGGGATGAGGCCTTGACCTCAGGGTACATTCGGCCCCAAAGTATTTCAGGAGCCTCTTCGGGAAGCGACAGCCCCTGAGGCTCAGAGTTCAGTGTTTTGCCCTTGAGTCTTAGGAGATGCTGCTGCCCGAAGCTTTCCTGGGCTTTGGATCTTTTGTGGAAGAATCTCGAGCCTCTGAGTTACTTGTCGGTGACCTCCTAACCAAAGAGCTGGAGGGTTTGGGGGGCAGTCCCTTAGTCTTCCTGACCCTCAGTTTTATAATCTGAAAATCTGTCCTCCTCACGTCAGGAACACCTTGTGAGGATAATGACCAAAATGGGAAACACGTTAAAAAGAAGATTCTTCCAGTGCAGGGCATCATGGAGAGACAGCGGCCCCAGGGGGAGGGGGAGAGGGGACTGGAAGGTCCTCCGTCCAAAGGCCCCGGGAGACCAGAGGTGCCCAGCCCGGAGCACAGGGGTGTTTGTAGGGACAGAGCGCCCTCTGCCCTATTTTAGTGTCCATCACATAGAGCACACTCCGTCAAAAAATAGCACATCTCTTAAAACCACACCCAAATACGCGACTAGAAATTATCCGGTGGGAAAATTTAATGTCAACTCTCGTGTAGGCATCTGGGTGCTGCGACGTAAGAAGAAGTTACTTTGCAAGTTGTCCTGTAGCTAACAAAGAACTGTGGAAGCTTGGGGGGGGGGGGGAAGGAAAAGGAAACGCTCATGTGGGTTCTCTCAAAGGCTTTGGGAACCCAGGAGCTCTGGGAGACTGCCCTGGCCCTCCCTCCTTACGGGGACGCCTCGGAGGTTCCGACAGGTGTCAGCTACCTGCAGCTGCTCCGAAGCGAATCGGTCCCTGCCCTTCAGGCAGATGCGGATGTTCGGCCACTCTCTGGGAGTATGCAGGCCATCTGATGCGTTGTCTTTATCTACTTAGGAAATTCTCTGTCCCAGATATGTAATAAATGATTGTGTATCTGCAAAGGTAGATTTGCCTCAGGGTTGACATGTTTGTCTTTTTGGATTATAGATCTATGACGTAGTATTTCTTAAAATAAGAAATATGATCCTTGCAGATAAATGATACAGGATGTCCCAAAAATATATACACATACTTTGAATCATTATTAAGACAGTGATTATTAAAATATGTTTCATTTTTATTTATTTTTTATTTTTTAAAATATATTTTATTGATATTTTACAGAGAGGAAGGGAGAGGGATAGAGAGCTAGAAACATCGATAAGAGAGAAACATCGATCAGCTGCCTCCTGCACACCCCCCACTGGGAATGTGCCCGCAACCAAGGTACATGCCCTTGACCGGAATCGAACCCGGGACCCTTCAGTCCACAGGCCGACGCCCTATCCATTGAGCCAAACCGGTTTCGGCAATATGTTTCATTTTTAAAGTCGAGCTATCAGCTGTTACAGCGTGTATACATTTTTGGGGGGACACCCTGTATACTTCTCGATTTGCACATGGACGTCGAGTTTCCAGTCTAATGCGTTGTTCCCCCTTTCAGGGTCAGCCTTCACCACATCCGACAACTTGTCTCTCAGCTCCTGGGTGTCCTCCTCTTCCAGTTTCCCTGGATTTCAGCACCCACAGTCCCTGACGGCTCTGGGCACCAGCACAGCGTCCATAGCAACACCCATTCCTCACCCCATCCAGGGCTCTCTGCCGCCATACAGCCGCCTCGGAATGCCCCTGACCCCCTCGGCCATTGCCAGCTCCATGCAGGGGAGCGGCCCCACATTCCCCTCCTTCCACATGCCCCGGTACCACCACTACTTTCAGCAGGGCCCCTACGCTGCCATCCAGGGACTGCGCCACTCCTCCGCCGTGATGACGCCTTTTGTATGACTCTTCTGAAAGCAGGAGAATCCCACCCCCGAATGTGCAAGTGGGTATGGAACTAAGGACAGGCTTTGGGGGGGAGGGAGGGTTGGCGCGAGGGATCTCCAGGAGACGTGCGATCTATTGAGGAGGAGAGCTGGACTCCCAGCGAAGCCTGAGGGAATGCACCATGGACCAGGATTCATCTGGGGCGGGGAGGGGGGAGGGGGCGCGGTCATGGGTTCGAGAAAGAATCAGTGTAAAGGTCTCAGCCAGCCTCAGTTCAGCAACTGATAGGATGTCAGTTTCCCCAGACAGTTGAATCACACAAGGCAGATGAATCTTAAAGTGCATTATTCCTAGGGGTTAAAGACGCCACGTCGATGCAGTCACGTATGAAATCAACGTGTATAGGGTTTCTTTCTGCTTCCCGCAGGTTAAAAGACTCTTCGGAGAGGCCGTGCCGTCTAGCATCCCGGCATCATGCAGAACGACCGAGAGCCCGTCTCTCCCTGTGGGAGCTGGGCGGGAGGGACGCGTTGCTGGTGCTGTAGTGTAGGCATGTGCGGGTTTGCTTTGTGTTCGCTGGCTGGGGAAGGTGCCGCCACCCGCTGACGCGTCCTGTTGTGTGAACAGCTTGGCAGTGACTTGGCGCCGTTCTTTTTGTGATAATGAAGGGCCAGGGTCTGGCGGGCGCTTTCTCACCGTCTTGTCTTCTTGCTGCCTCATTCCGTCCTTTGCAAACCCTTGCCATGTAGGTAGGAAAGCTCTTTTGTACACAGTTGTGAAGCAAGAGGCTCTGTGTGTGACAGTGTAAATCCGGGGGGCGGTTTTTTTACTACTGATTTCCTCACTGGGGCGATAAAGAGCTGGCGGGCCTGTTCTGGAAGGCACGTCTGTGCCACGGGTGCCAAAGGCCCCCGCGTCTGTACTCAGCTGTGGGAGGCCCTGAGGAGGTTAGCAGGCCCCGGGCCACATTCTCACGTGTGGTGGGTGGATCTGCCTTGCGGTTGGGTCAGCTGCCATGGCGACGGATGAGCGCCTGTGTAGCCACCAGTGAGCCCGTGCTCACACGGAGTTAGATGTCCACCTCGCTGATCTGCCCTTTTCCTCACTCTACATTCAGTGACTCCCCATGTTTCTAGCCTGTCCTGTGAAATGACATGTTGCTCAATGACTCCCTGACTGAAGCATTGCTTATGAGTAAATCTAGACACGTATCCACTTTATTTCCAGCTCTTGCTGTCTCCCCAATCCCTCCTCTGATGTGGTACAGTAACTCATTATATTTTAGTTATATATAATCTCTCTATTATTTTGAGGCAACATAGATCCAAATATTTACGGTCAGGGTAGAACAGTTGGTATTTTGCAACAGTTGGTGACCCTAATAGCAGACATTTAATGAAGTTTATACCAGGGGTGGGCAAACTTTTTGACTCGAGGGCCACAATGGGTTCTTAAACTGAACCGGAGGGCCGGAACAAAAGCATGGATGGAGTGTTTGTGTGAACTAAAATAAATTCAAAGTAAAGGAGCGGAGGGGAGAGCAAGAGAACCGGATAGAACAGCCGGATCCGGCCCGCGGGCCGTAGTTTGCCCACGGCTGTTATAGACCATCAGCTTTAGATACAATGCCGTTAGCCGCAGGACAAACCGGGTCTCCTTCACCAAGCTCCCCCAACTCTGTTCTAATTGGATTTAAGTTTTCTACGTAATAATCATTTTACTCCGTCTGACTGCAAACGTATGGAATCTGTCCGAAGAGATGGGAACCGCTGCTGCAGAGAGTAGAGGTGTATTTCAGAGTAAATGCAGTACGCTTACCACAACCGACGCCCCTGGGATCTTATTGGGTGGTTTCACGTTAGGCTTCACCACACCACATCCTCTTCTCGGGCACTTGCGGCTTATGAAACAAGGCGAGATGGCGCAGCCTGGGCATGGATGCTGTCGCTGGACTTTGCCACGGCCGTTCTTGGCTGTACCCCGGGTTACAGATGGAGAAGCAGGGGCTGAGGCAACCCAGCGTCTGGGTCCTGTGGCTGACACTGTAGGCCAACCTATAGCTCCTGGCATGCTATGCTATAGTATCCACAGGTAGTTTTGTTGTTTTTTTTTGAAGCACAGTGCAGTGTGCACTTCCTTTAAAAAGCAGTTATGAGTAATGTTTCAGTAGCCGTAGAGCTTAGGATAGGGATTTGATATTTAATAGTTGGCCTCTCGCCAGTGGCTCCTTTCAAGACAGTGGCTGCTTCAAGCAGGAACAGCAGAAGTAGATGCTATTTTACATGATGCTACTCAAGACCCTGGTAGATGACTGGTCTGCTAGAGTAAATCGTACCTGAACTTTCCTTTCCGTGAGAATGAACGGATCATTTTAATACTATGTGGATATTTTTCCCAATCGGTGTGTCTCAAAGGAGGGTGTGTGTTTTTGTTAAATGTGGGTTTACACCAGTATTTCCTGACTTCATAACTTTCCTTGGTAATCAAGCAGTAAGACTGACAGTAAGTAGAGTGCTTAGAGAAGACTAAGATCGCAAAGCATGCTATTGGAAAGTCACGTCTGAAACTTTAAATGGGATGTATTAGTATTGGGTTTTGTTTGAACCAGAAAAAAAAAAAAGCACAAGGGACATGGAGCTCCACCCGTCAGTCACTGTCGCCATGGGAACCAAGGGTAGGCGTTTACCCCATCCGAGTCCTATGAGCTTTTCAGGTTGTTGATTCTTACTTAACTCCTTGGGTATTCACGATTTAAAATTGTTACGTGTATTTTACCAAAAGTAATTACAGGAACTAGATAACGGAATGCCAACTGAATAAGAAAGAGCATGAGTTATTTGGCGTGAATTCAAGGTTTCCCCTCAGGTAGCAAAAGCATGGCCGACGTGAAGAGCTGATAGAAAGAGACCCAGCCACAACCGCTGTATCGAGCCCAGAGAAATGAATTCATAGCTTAGTAGGGCCTGCATCTGTGATTTGTTTTAAAAGCATTTATCAATAACTCCTAAGTTCTGTTATTTATTCTACTTAGTAAATCCCCCCTTCCCCCTCTGCCCACACTTAGCAGTATGAAGACAAACACATTCAGATTGTGTCTAATACATCCCCACATTATGGGGCCACAAGGTCTACAGTAATGGATTTATATTTCATTGCCGCTCCCTCTGAGTTTATAGCAATGGTACGTTGTCCGGAAGGTGTACCACCGTTCCTGGTGGGTGGGCACACAGGAGGAGCGATCCAGAGCGTCCTGATGACTCATCATCTAGCCAAACTCCGCTGTAGGGCTCTGATAATGGGAGTCACACAGATTTGGGGGGTATCCCAGGGTCTCCCCGCCCCCACCCTTATCCGCATCTCTGTCATTGAACAACATCCCAACCCCTCCCAAAAAAGAAAAAGGAAATTCTGTAAAAGCCCAAGAAATGAGTATTCTTAGGTAGAACATCCTCACCCCATACTGCCTCGGAGGTTTTCAGAAAGATGTCGGGGTGGTTATCCCCATTCTGAAGTTCTCACTTGCCTTCCGGGCTGTCCTGCTTGTATGTCAGCTGAATTATATGGAGAAAATAGGGCTCCAGTAGAGTGGGTGGAGTGATTTCACCACCCCATTGGTGAGGCGGTCAAGCTTCGCCGTGACTCGGTAACTCAAGTTCAAAACTTTGGCTATGCAATGTGCAGCGTCACATGTTGTAAGAGAAACACTCCTTTTACCCAGTCTTCCCTTCAGTAGGTAAGGAAAACTGTTTTCATTATTAAACATGTATGCACTTGGTAATTATCACCAGGATAACAATATTATATCCTAAATCTATAAACTTTTTAAAAATATATTTTTATTGATTTCTGAGAGGAAGGGAGAGGGATAGAGAAATAGAAACATCAATGATGAGAGAGAATCGTTGATTGGCTGTCTCCCGCACACCCCCTACTAGGGATCGAGCCCACAACCTGGGCATGTGCCCTTGACTGGAATCGAACCTGGGACCCGTCAATCCACAGGCCGATGATCTATCTACTGAGCCAAACCAGCTAGGGCTATACCCTAAATCTAGATGGCCTAGACCTGTGATCGGCAAACTGCGGCTCGCGAGCCACATGTGCCTCTTTGGCCCCTTGAGTGTGGCTCTTCCACAAAATACCACGGCCTGGGCGAGTCTATTTTGAAGAAGTGGTATTAGAAGAAGTTTAAGTTGAAAACATTTGGCTTTCAAAAGAAATTTCAATCGTTGTACTGTTGATATTTGGCTCTGTTGACTAATGAGTTTGCCGACCATTGACTTAGAAAGAAAGCCCTGCACGGAATCCAGCAGCTCCTCTGGAGAACCCCACTGGGGTGGACGCTGGATTTTACACATTTCTATATGATTTCAGAATGCCAGGATTTTATGTAAACAAGCAAAGGGAAGGTTACAAACTCACTTTGGAAAATCAAAATGCTTTCTTCACTACTGTTCATTCCACGCCAGTTATAAAACAGTCCAAAACTTACCTTTCTTCAGCATGCTTATATGTGCAAAAGTTCACGGACAAATGTTTGATAGGCAGAGATTCCCAAAGTATTTTCCGGCCCTTCTTTCTCTGTCCATGCCTTAAATAATCCCAGCCCCCTCACCCCTGACAACACGAAAATAAAAACATTTTGGTGAAATGCTACATCTGGACAAAAAATACAGTTTGTTGTATTTTACTTCTGGTACATTATAATCGTGTATTTAGTTGTTTCTTTGTTTTGTTGTTTTTTTTTCTTAGTTTCAGAACCCTGAAAAAAAGTCTTCGATTTCCTAAAGGAAAAAAAAAAAAGAATTAGCCTTTTTAGGAGAGCGTATCACCGGCCTGTTGTTTGCTGTGCTCACTTGCTTCATGACTTGCGTGAGAGCAGCCACTGTAACGAAGTGTGTGCGTGGGGGCTGGGGGGAGGGCATGGGAAATGTTTTATGAAAAAAAGAAGTTATAAGCCTAATACTATGAAGTAACATCTAACAAAGTTCTTTTTAAGTGCAATATATTTATTTCTGCTAGAAATGTATTATCAACATTATGTAATATTGGAAGCATTACATGTTATTTGTAAACAGCTTAAAATTATATATTACCCAAAGTTGTACAGAAGTACACGTGTGTGCATATTAATTTCTTCCATGGAAAACGGTGTGGCTTGGATACATATACACACATTCACACCTCTCACTGTCCGACACACTTTGCTCCGTGACTTTGGGTACCTGTTTCTACCCCTGAAAGAAAAGAGGAAGCTTTGGTAAGGTCACAGGTCATGGCTGGCCACTCCCGGGCAGACAAAGCCCACGGGACTACACGGGGTTTGGGTTTTGCCTTTGAAAACCCCAAAGAGAAGACATCGCTCTCGAGTCCCCACTAGTTCCAAATGTCCCACCCCTGGTCCCCTTCACTCATCCCTCTCCCCGCGGGCACTCAGAGTGTGGGGACTCGGCCCCTCTGCGCGGAACGATATGGAGACGCCACAGAGCTTAAAGGACGCCTGCCTCTCATTCCAGCCCTGAGCTCCTGGATGTGATGTAATGACATTACACAGCAGGCTGACACCAAATAAGATTAGCCAAACGCAGCCCTAATCCTTCTTCCACATGACAGTCCTTCAGAAGCTGACGTTATCACGCCTCCTGCTCTCGCACAAGGTCTAATCTGTTACCCGGCATTCCCTGTGCATGCCAAACACCAACCTTGTAACAGTCTTTTATTTGGAATAATTCTAAGCTTACAGAAAATGTGCGCAAATAGTATAAAGAAACCCTGTGTACTCTTTACTTAGATGGGCCAATTATTAACTTTTTGACTCATTTCTTTTAGCATTTGCACTCACAGTAGTGCATGTGTGCACATGTACACACACACACACACACACACACACGTAATATATACAAACTAGAGGCCCAGTGCATGAAATTTGTGCATGAGTAGGGTCCCTAGCTGCTCGTTGGGGCCTCCCTTCATTCTGTGCTGCCCCCTGGTGGTCAGTGCATGTCATAGCGAGCGAGCAAGCGAACTGGTAGGTTGAACTCCTGAGGGGACACTTTGCATATTAGGCTCTTGTATAGATGGCTTTTCTGAATCATTTGGGAGTAAGCTTCACATACATGCCCTATTATGCCTAAGTAATTCAAAGTGTATTTCCTGAAACCAAGGAGATCCCATGGAACATCCCGGTAGAGTTAGCCACCTCAGGACATGTAGCAATGGAACAATGCTGTGATCTGCTATTGGTACTCCAGTGATGTCCAATGACCCGGTGATGTCCTCTGTGGCAAATCTTTTCCCTCAGGACAGATCCAGAGCAGGGTCACATACTGCGTTTTAAAATGTTTCTTTAGTTTCCTGTAAGCTGATGCAGTTCCCCAGTCTCTCTTCATCTTTCATGGCCAAATAATCATCATCATCATCCCTGTTGTCAGTGGTTTATAAGGGATCCCTTTTAGTTGGGGATCTGTATTAGAAACAGAGATCTGGCTGCCAGATGTGCCCAGTGGGGTGTGTTTGCTTCTTTCGGTGGACAGGAATCCACTGGGGGGCGGGGGGTGTGCAGGAGGCCGCTGATCAATGATTCTCATCATTGATGTTTCCATCTTTCCCCCTCCTTCCTCTCTGAAATCAACAAAAATATATATATTTTTAAAAAAGAAACCAATTTTACAGTTTAGATGGCGAGGCAAAAGACCCAGAATATCCAATACAATATTGAAGAAGAAGAAAGTTGAAGGACTGACAGGACCAAATTTCAAAACTACCGAAAAGGTACAGTAATAAAGACGGTGAAACAATAGAGAAGATCAGCAAAACGGAATGGAGAGCCCAGAAAATATACCCACATGAATATAGTCAACTGACCTCTGAACAGATAGTTCACCAAAGAAGGTAAACAGATCACAAATGAACATGAAAAGATGCTCAACGTCAAATGAAAAAAACAATGCGATAGCACCACACAACTCTGAGAATGTGGAATTAGTGGTGGCAGTTGCACAACCTTGTGAATATACTAAAGTCAGTGAATCCTACATTTAAAAGAACGCATGCTATGGTATGTGAATTATATCTCACTAAAGCTTGTTAGTTTAAAACGCAAAAGAAAAAAGATAGCCAGCAAATCTTTTCTTTTCATTCTTTAGGGCCCAACTTGTCAACTTTGAGAACTTCCAGGGAAGTAAAATATTGTGTATTTGTGAGTTAAGAGTGAGTGGTTTAGAATCTTCTCCCTGCCTCAATTTATTTTATCTGTAAAAAGAAGATAATATTGCCTATTTGAAAGCATTGTGTGGCCTTGGGCTCTCAATTTATATTAGTTTTTTTTTTTTTTTTTCCCAAGAAGAATTATAGCTGGTTCTTTGGGAAGATAATGTAAATAATTCTCCATCCTGAGTTTTGACATGGTAATAATTGCTACCTTTTATAAAACCATTGCTACCTTTTATAAGACCATCGGAAAACACAGATATTTACATTACGATTCATTAACAGTAGCAAAATGACAGTTATGAAGTAGCAACGAAAATAATTTTATGGTTGGGGGTCACCACAACATGAGGAACTGTATTAAAGGGTCGCGGCATTAGGAAGGTTGAGAACCACTGACTTAGAGACTGGACAGCAAGTGAAGTCAGGGAGGAGCCAGAGGAAGAGACCAGGAGTGCTGTGGGAGCCGGTTGGGGCTGGGCTGAACAGGTTAGAGAGAGAGGAGATGGGGAGGCTGTGCTCATCAGGGTCGGCGATGAGAGGTGCCGCAACTGGAGGACAGGATGGGGGACCCACTATGGGGGGAACTCCAGAGAGTCAGATGCTCAGGCTGGAGAGCAGGGAAGCCCTGGGAGGGAGAGAATTTGGTACAGGGCACATCATGACTCAACAGGTACATCTTTCCAGCTCCCCAAATACATGTCCGCATCCCAACTAGAATCGAATGAGGCCATGTAGTCCAAAGTCTTTATTTCATAGATGAGGACATCAGAGGTAGAGAAATAAATAGCCCAAAACAGACTGGGCCCGATCCGGTCATATTTCTAGACCACTATGTCACAATCAAAGTTAAATCTTAAATCAATCTAAAATATCATCCTATACAATATGAGCCTAATATGCTAAGTGTCTGGTTGTCCAGTCAGCCATTCAACCAAATCCAAGTATAATATGCTAATGACATGCTAAGACTGCTCAACCACTCGCTATGACGTGCACTGACCACCAGGGGGCAGACTGTCGACCAGTCACTATGATGTGCACTGACCACCAGGGGACAAATGATCTGACCAGTAGATTAGCTTGCTGCTGGAGTCCGGCCGATCGAGACTGAGCGAGATGGGTCAGACATGCCCTGGAGCCCTCCCACATCCCTTCCCAGCCCCGATCGTGCACAGGTGGGGTCCCTCGGCCTGGCCTGCACCCTCTCACAATCTGGGACACCTCGGGATGTCAGAGAGGAATGACTGGTTGCTGTGGCACACACTGACCACCATGGGGAAGACGCTCAACACAGGAGCTGCCCCCTGGTGGTCAGTGTGCTCCCACAGGGGGAGCGCTGCTCAGCCAGAAGCTGGGCTCATGGCTGGTGAGCACAGTGGCAGTGGCGGGAGCCTCTCCCACTCCGTGGCAGCACTAAGGATGTCTGACTGACAGCTCCCTCCTAGGGAGCAGGCCTAAGTCATCAGTTGGATATCCTCCAAGGGCCCCTGGATTGTGAGAGAGCACAGGCCAGGCTGAGGGACCCCCCTCCCACCCAAATGCACAAATTTTGTGCACCGGGCCTCTAGTGTAATATAAAACATAGCATCCAGATGCCTTATGTATCTTTGCTGTGTTTGCTGTTTTGCACTTAATCTGCCCATATATTTTTTACAATTTGTTCTTCTGCCTATTCGTATTGAATGTGCTAATTCTTGTACCACTTTGGTGGTAAGTAAAAATAATCTCAGTATGTTGGAGTCTGTCCATGGAGCTGTCACCAGTGTGTTATATGTACATATGCATGTGGTTGTGTATATGTTGGTTGTCAATTAACGAAGTATACTGAGTACCCTTCTGCTGAAGTCAGTAAAGCATATACTATGCAATTGGGCTGTCTCCCCATGTAGGGGTTGAAGGAGTTCTCCTTCACCCATTAATTCATGAAACATGCCTTTTAATGAAACATGCCTATATAAGGCTGCCCATAGTCAAGGAGGTCTCATTTCACCTGACATAGGCCTGGGGAGCCAATCAGAGTATGGGTGGCTGAGAGAGCTCCAGTTGTAAAAAGAGACTAGGCCCCTTGTAGACACAGAAAGTAGACCAGAACTCCCAGAAATTCCAACTTATCACAGATGCCTGTTCTCCTTTGGACATCTGCATGATGTGGGCAGTGGTATGCAAAGCAGCTCACACAGATGTATGTAACATTCAAGCTGTCTGCTTTGTGGTGACTTTCCATGTTCTCCTATGAAGAAGGCCTGCCTCCAACCAGGATTTAAGCATGCCCTACAAAGGAATTCAATGGCTGTGAAGTTACTGTTTAGAAATGAATCAATCAAGATATGTAATGGTTTTAGTCTAAAACAGTTATTTTATAATATACTAGAGGCCTGGTGCACGAATTCGAGCACCAGTGGGGTCCCTCAGCCTGGCCTGCGGGATCAGGCCAAAACCGGCTCTCCCACATCCCCTGAGGAGTCCCGGATTGCGAGAAAGCACAGGCCAGGCCAAGGGACTCCACCGGTGCATGATAGGGGCCGGGGAGGGACGCGGGAGGTTGGCCAGCTGAGGAGGGACCACAGGAGGGCTCCAGGGCATGTCTGGCCCATCTCGCTCAGTCCCGATTGGCCGGACCCCAGCAGCAAGCTAACCTACCGGTAGGAGTGTCTACCCCCTGGTGGTCAGTGCATGTCATAGTGAGTGGTTGAGTGGCCTTAGCATATCATTAGCATATTATGCTTTGATTGGTTGAACAGATGACTGGATGACCGGACACTTAGCATTTTAGGCTTTTATTATATAGGACTAGAGGCCCGGTGCACAAAATTTGTGCATGGGGGGGAGGGGCGTTCCTCACCCTGGCCTGCACCCTTTCCAATCTGGGACCCCTCGGGGTATGTCCGACTCGCAATCTGAGACCGCTGGCTCCTAACTGCTCACCTGTCTGCCTGCCTGATTGTCCCTAACCCCTCTGCCTTCCTGCCTGATCTCCCCTAACTGTCTCGTCCTGCCCGCCTGATTGCCCAACTCCTTGCACCATAAAAGAGAAAGAAGTACTTTAACATAAAAGAAACTGTGAAACAGCGCAAATACAAACCCATCTTTAGTGCAGAGAGTATCAAGGAAAGTGAAATTAGTATTTTAAATGATCAAATTTCAGGTGGGAAATTTTAAATTTTCAAAATGATGTTCATTAAACTACCTCTATCTTTCCCGTTCCCTATAACCATGCTAGACAGAGACATAACTGAGCTATCCACTTAAATTTATATCTATGTATTTGTGTAAAGTAACATTTAAATTTGATTAAAAATTATCTGAATCAATTAAAGCAAAGTCATTACTATATTAAATGGAAAACCAAACATTGGCCATGATGAATACCTTATTTTGAAAAATGAAATATGCAATGTAATTATGTTTATCAGTTATATTTGGAATTTTCCTAAATTTCATATTTAGTAAACTGATTTATTACAAGAACAGTGATATTTCTTTTTAAAAATAAAAGTTAAAACTACCTAAAATGTTAAATTCTGATTTACAAGTCATTATTGCCATCTGCTGGTTATACAGTTTCATTGCATTTTTTTGCAGAAATTACCAATCAGGTTCACTGAAAGATAAAAGGGAAAACGAAAATGGAGGTAAGGTTTAGATATAGATGACTACATTCAAAATCTCTAAGTGAAAGAAATAAATAATTTGCTAAATCATGAGATTGCTTCATTTAAAAGAGAATAAGATACAGTGAGAATATATTGTATTATATCAAATTATAGTGTCTTATTTTAATTGTCCACTACAGCATACTATTTTAAGTTATTGTCATTAATAACTAGATAGCGAAATATGACTGTCTGCTCAAAATTAGTAGGTCAAAGTAAGTGACTAATGGTAGAGACGTCATGAAATGATGAAAACATATCTCGATGCTAGTCAACTGAATAAAACTAAGTGCCACTTTTTTCTTCCCCAACGAAACCCATTCTGCACTTAGTAAGAGGATGCCTAGTAATTTAGGCATCTGTTTGCCAGTTTTCTGAGTTAACCAATGAGCCTAGCACTTGTATTACTGTTTAATAAGAGCACTAGCATATAACTTAATGACAAAGAATCCAGGTAAGCAAAACATTAAAACTAATACGCACCATTTTATTCTGAATATGATCAATCTAGAGCAAGATATAAAAACTTTTTATTATTGAGCACGTACTAAGCTTTAGGTGCTTCAGCATTTTTCAGAGGAGGAAATAAATAGTAGAGTGGCTAATTCGCTGTCACACACTGCTAATCTTCCATAGATGAGTCCTTTAAGTGAACGGTTTGGACTGGAGCCTAGCATATGGTTAATTCTACGTGTTCGCTATACATCTGAATCATGTACGTATTTCCTGCTTCTTTTCCCTTTAACACTAAACCACGAGTATTTTCCTATTATCATTATTCATTCAAAATGACTTCAGTCAACTTAGTAATGAATGCTGCACTGTACAAGTGTTCTATCATTTCTTTGATGTTGAGGTTATTTCTCATTTTTAACTGACAGAAATGACAGTACACTGAACATTCTTACAAAAATGTTTTAGTGATAAAAATGACCACATTTGTACTTTCACCCCAGGGTAAGAATATGCTTTATTCTCTTAGGACACCGAGTGATCCAAAGACAATGGGATCCGTTGGTTACTCTTATATGCATGAATACAAGTCCTTCAGTTGATCTCTTATCCCGCCCCCCCCCCCTCCCTAACCTTCCCGCTGTAATTTGACAGTCTGTTTGATGCTTTACTGCCTCTGTATCTATCTTTTTGTTCATCAGTTTATACTGTTTTTTGAAGGGGGGCAATGGTAAGATATGTACACATATAATACCTTAATAAAAAAAATTAAAAAAAATTTCTGGGAAGTCAAAAAAATAAAACAAAAACAAAAACAACAAAAAAACAAAGACAATGGGAAACCTCAGGCAACGAAAAAAAAGTTGATTAAAAAGGGAAACCTAGGAAATAGAGGCTGTGCACGTGGGGGCGGTGCACGTGGGGGCGATGCACCTGGGGGGTCTGCGCGTGGGGCGATGCACGTGGGAAGCTGCGCGTGGGGCGGTGCGCGTGGGGGCGATGCACGTGGGAGGCTGCGCGTGGGGCGGTGCGCGTGGGGGCGGTGCACGTGGGAGGCTGCGCGTGGGGCGGTGCGCGTGGGGGCGGTGCACGTGGGAGGCTGCGCGTGGGGCGGTGCGCGTGGGGGCGGTGCACGTGGGAGGCTGCGCGTGGGGCGGTGCGCGTGGGGGCGGTGCACGTGGGAGGCTTCGCACGTGGAAAGCGCCCGAGCGGCGCGGGCCGCCTGGACCTCACGCCCCGCTCCAGGGGTCTCAACGGCGGCGGGCCGAGTCGTTGAGGCTGTGCGCCCCTGGGCCGGGCCCGCGCCGGGGAGAGACGCAGCTCCATGGAACAGAGACTATGAGAAAATGCCGGGGCAAAGGAGGAATAAATCCAAAGATGCGGCCTCGAAGGCGCGGCCGGCCTCTCCCCGCTCCACGCGGCCCAGGCGGCGGTGCCGGGACGCCGGGGCTGGGGAGCCGGAGAAGGAGGGGCTGCCGCGGGCGGAGGTGGACAAGCCGGGGCTGCGCAGGCCCGTGAGCGGCGGCTACGTGCCCGGGAGCGCCCGGCCCTCCTCCCCGCGGAGGACCCGCAAGCCGAGAGCGCAGAACGGCATGCCGGTGGAAGTGACCTCCCAGAACTTTCTCCTCCGGCGCTTCCAGGGGCTCAGCTGCGTCCTGGAGCAGCTGCGCGACAAGGTGCACCTGCTGCGGAGGCGCCAGATCTCGGTCCGGACCACCGTGGGCTTGGGTGAGCACAGGGCCGGGGAGGCCCCGCCGCCCGCAGCCCCGGGGAGCCCGGGGTGCCCGGGGTGCCCTGGGTTTGAGGAGGCTTGGGTGCGTCTTGAGGGTCAGGTTAACAGGCAGCCTGGAAGCCACAGTGAATGCATGACAAGGTCCAGGCTCCCGGAAACCGCTGACAAGGGCCCCACCCCAGCGCCCTTGTTTTTAAAACACTTTTCAGGGTTTTCGGGCACAGGGAACGCCCACGAAATATCTTAATCAGGGCACCCACTGAAGGGTTGTGAAAATGAGGGGTTAGCCCTTGAGGGGCAATCATTGTGGAGGGAGGGGTCAGACTCCGTGGAGAAGCTCCGTGGAGAAGAGAGGGGTCCCCTGGGGAGAAGGCGGGGAGTAGGAAAGCGGGGAGCGTGTGCAGAGAGGCGCTGCCGGGGGCATGCGGCGTGTGGGCGCTTGTGCAAGGGTCTCCACTGCAGTCACAGGGGCTGGGTCCCTGGCGGAGGGAGGGAGGTCCGGCCCGGGTCCCCACCTCCTGCGGTTAGGGGGCTGGCGTTATCCACCTTAGGTTCTCAGGCGAGGAACGTGGGGTAACCGGAGGGAGGGAGAGACACAAGGAACGTGGTGAGGACTGTTGGGAAGCCAGACGGATTTAATGGGATATTTTATTTTCCCCTTTTCCTTACATGTAACTTTTAAGAGTTTTCACCAGTATGTATAGTTGTCTGGAGACTAAGAAAGAAGATACAAATGTAGTTGAATAGGACAGTCTCTTTGTATTTTATTTGTGCATTGTTTTGTCCATTGATTTTGTGTTTGTTTTTGAGAGAGAGCGCGCGAACAGTGGCGGCCTCCGCACGCCCCCCACAGGGGTTGGAGCTGAGACCTTTCCGTGCCCAGGACCGGGCTGAACCAGCGGAGCCACACGGGCCAGGGCCAGTGTCTGTGGATTTCAAAGCCAGTGGAGCCTTAGCGGAGGGGCGCCTGTTCCCAAGGGGGAGAGAAGGTGCAGGTTCCATTTCAAAGTGGCCCAGAGTTGATTCCATATTAGTAAAAAGTGTCAACACATAGGTAGTGAATATCTACTTTCTCTGTAAAGAGCCAAGTAGTAAATATTTTAAGCTTCTCAGGCCACATACAGTCTCCATTGTCTGTTCTTCCTCCTCATTTTTACAGCCTTTAAAAATGTAACCGCTGGCCGGTGTGTCTCAGTCGTTGAGCTATGACCTAGGAACCAGGAGGTCACTATGATTCCCGGTCAGTCAGGGCTCATGCCCCGGTTCCAGGCTGGATCCTTAGTAGGGGGCGTGCAGGAGGCAGCCGATCCGTGATTCTAATATCTCATCATTGATGTTTCTATCTATCCTCCCTTTCTCTCTAAAAGTCAATGACAATATATTAAGAATTATTATTATTTTTTAAGTAACCATGCTTAGCTAGAGGATGGGAACAGACCGGGGCTGTAGTTTGCTGATCATGGTGTAAAACAAGCAAATCTTCTGAGATGTATAGAGCAGTTTGAGGAAGAGCCCAGGATGGGTTAGGAATATGGAAAAAGACTGAGAAGTGTGTTTGGGAGTCTTGAACATTGCAGTGTTTTATTATTGTTATTATTATTAGTTGTGTTATTGATTTGCACTTATTTTGTTAGCCAAGTTGAGTAATTTTTTTGACTCTTTAAGAGGTTATTGGTGGTGGTCTGTAAAATGTATTGCCAAGTATATTTGGGGACAACCATAAGATATACCATTATAAAACCTTGGAGGGGAGACAGGACATCAGGAATAGATAAGTAAATTCACTCCTCTGTGACCGTAACAAAAAATACTTAGAATATTATGAGAATCAACTTTTTCAGATCTTTGGTAATTAACCAAAGGTGTACAACACTCCAGAATGTGTTTATTCGAGAAAAACTGTGGAAACCCTGTAAGAACAGGGGGATTTGTGGTGGGTTAAGTTGGCTTCCAGCCATCCCTTCTCCCCAGCTCCATGGTACCCTTAAAAATAAACAGACTGCCAGCCACGGGAGGGGTCAAACAGTGTTTGGAGCGCCTCAGAAAGTCCATTCTCAGGAGGTCACAGTGGTGTCATGGTTTGACCTGCCTGGCAACTCCCTGTTAAGCCTCCTTCCTGCAGCGTTGACCTGGGGACTCCTGGTGAGCCTGCCAGGCCCGGAGTCTGGGGAAGGGGCGCTCAGGGGTGCTGCTGAGGACGCATTTCCTGTCTTTGCCATCTTCTGGTGCGCACGAGGGAAAGTGGGCTGGGGGGCTCCTGTGGCCGGAGTCACTTCTGGAAGGAGGGAACTGGTCACGTTGTGTATATGTGATTCTTTAGTTAAAAGTTGATGTAAAGAAATAGAGAATAGCAGTGATAATAAGAGGGAATGATACTGGGAAAAAAAAGGCCCGAATCATCAGGAATTTCATCACTTTTGCAAGTTTTGTGAAGGAGACATGATCTCCTAAGTCTCCCCTTTGCTCCTCAAATCCCCCCTGCAGAGGTAAGTGCTACTCACAATTTGTTTTATGAGTTTCTGGATTTTTTCCTAATTTATGTAGACAGGATTGCCACCTTGCTTGTGAGTTCTCGCTAGACATCCAGGGAATGCATTTGAAATAGTTGGTTTGAGGGTATATTATAATTATCATAAGAAAGCAACTTTTAATGACTTTATTTTTTTTTCCAGGTATCTTTGTGGGAGTTATGCACTGGTAAGATTAGGTTCAGTTTGAAATAAATAAAAGCATTTTAATTAAAAATTGCCATCATTGTTCACATACAATAAATCATAACTGTTTGGTATGTGTATAGAACATCTGTATGTGTCTCTGTATCAGTTGACACATACAGGTTACTTTTTTTTTTTACACTTTATTTTTAAATCCTCATGCAAGGATATTTTTCCATTGATCTTTTAGAGAGTGTGGAAGAGAGAGAAACATCTATGTGTTTGGTTGCCTCATGCACGAGGGCTCTGGCCAGGGAGGAGCCTGCAACCAAGATATGTGCCCTTGACCCGAATGGAACCTGGCAGGCCAACGCTCTACCCACTGAGCCAAACCAGCTAGGGCCAGATTACTTTTTTATTTTTTATTTTTTAAAAAATCTATTGATTTTTTTACAGAGAGGAAGGGAGAGGGATAGAGAGTTAGAAACATCGATGAGAGAGAAACATCGATCAGCTGCCTCCTGCACACCCTCTACTGGGGATGTGCCCGCAACCAAGGTACGTGCCCTTGACCGGAATCGAACCTGGGACTCTTGAGTCCGCAGGCCGACAGTCTATCCACTGAATCAGACCGGCTAGGGCCAGATTACTTTTTTAAGCCTCATATGTGAAGCAGCATTTACACAATGGGTACGTTAGGGGAATAGTAACTTCTGCCTTACAACACTTGTGCTTTACCAAAGGGTTCACTCCTGTATTTCTTAAATATCTAGATTTTCTAGTGGACTCTGCATGTTTATTTCGTCTAAAAAAATACTCCCTTACTGTACAGTAATGGTGTATGCTAGTTGACCTAAGCTTAGATGTTAACTTTTAATCGCACCTGTCAGTTGGAAATCAGCTAGAAATGAAGATCAAGACTCTCCGTGGTAATACGGAGTTAAATGAGACTTCAGTGCGCATGTACCTTGTCTTGCACAAGTGATGATTTTGGTAAAAATTACAGTAGTTTTCCTCTTACCTATTGTCATTTTCACCTGGGTTCCGGGATTTCTCTACTTGAGAGGAATGGGATCTGCCCCAGGTCCCGCTAGGACAGTGTTATTCTGGCCATTTGGTCTGCAGGGAGACTGATGCTAGAACTAAGGCGGTAATGGTAAGAAATACTCCTGGCAGCTATTGGTAGCCTGGCATGCGTCCCACGTGTAGATGAAGGTGCGTGGAGACAGGGTTGGAATGTGGAATTTTGCTTTCTTTTCTGTTCATTGGGAAGAGGCTGCTGTGTAAGTGAAGGAAAGCAGAATCGCTCCCTTTACTTTCTGGCCTCCGTTTGCTCAGCACGCATGCCCCCATCTGCTCTGCCCCCAGCGGTTGCCTTCAGCTGCCACAATAAAACATCTTGAAAGCTGACTCCTTATATGGAATTACCCTTACTTACAATAGCTTTAATGTAAAGTAGTTTTATTTGAAATGACACCCCACAGGCTTTTCCACAGTTACAGAGGCATTGCCAGAACCTGGCGCATTGGAGGCGCTTGTGAAATGAACAAACCCAAACTTAGCCTCTGTTCTGGCTGCGAGGCTAAGTTTACTGTAAAAACTTACTTTTCCTTTTCATGGTTTGGTACTTTGTTTCTCTATAACTTAGTTATTTTAGGACGTATCTGAGACATGTTTTTATTGTAATAGGGTGCTTTTTTCCTTCTTTCTAGGATACATTTATCAGTACTTTTTGAAAACGATCGTCATTTTTCTCACCTCTCCTCTTTGGAACGGGAAATGACTTTTCGCACCGAAATGGTTAAGTTCTTTTTTTCTAATGAATTAATTTATGGACATAATTAGCGGGCCGTTATGAGGAACTGAAATGCGTTTTTGGTGAACTGCCTTGTTCCTCAAGCTATGACTCAGGGTTATTACTCAAGTAGGAAGTGTTTCGGGATTCTTTTCATTACCTCATTTTCTCCTGTCCTGATACGGACTTCTCTGTAGGATAATAAAGGTCAATTATAATAGTTGAGGAAGCAGAGAACAAAGACAACACTTAAGAAGTGATATAAGGCATCAGATATTATCAGAAATGCTTGCTGTTGGGTCAGAGTTGGGAGACCCCATGTTTTACCTAGCTTTTTCTCAGCCCTCCCCCCTCATTTTTTTTAGCTCTTGACTAAAGATAATCTCTTTTAAGAGGGAACTTTAAAACCTCTCATATTTTTTCTGTTATTTTGATATATAATCTGTAAAATGTAATACTTGACTTATGACAGTCTTCTGCTGTTACCATTTTATTAGCTCTAATGAGGTAAAGAAGCCTAACCTTTCTTTACATCTCTTTACCCTAACCCAGGGGTGGGCAAACTTTTTGACTCGAGGGCCACAATGGGTTCTTAAACTGGACCGGAGGGCCGGAACAAAAGCATGGATGGAGTGTTTGTGTGAACTAATATAAATTCAAAGTAAAGGAGCGGAGGGGAGAGCAAGAGAACCGGATAGAACAGCCGGATCAGGCCCGCGGGCCGTAGTTTGCCCACGGCTGCCCTAACCCCTTTATAACATAATCATCTTAAATATTTTCTCTACATTTAAACCTACAGAACTTAGGAAAGAATAGCACATTGATAACTTAAAAAGTATGCCTTTTGAGTCTAAGAATGCAGTAGTAGCAAGGAGGAATTAGGAGGCCTTATTAACCTTTTCCTACAGAAAAACTGTTCTGAAAGGAGTTATAAAAATATGTTCAGATTTTACTTATATTGACAATTTGTGCCTTTTTAAGGGACTTTATTATTCCTACTTCAAGACCATTATTCAAGCACCTTCGTTTTTGGAAGGACTGTGGACGATTATGAATGACAGGCTCACTGAATATCCCCTTGTAATCAACACAGTGAAACGCTTCCATCTTTATCCAGAGGTGAGTAAAATTTGAGTGATTCGGGTTTTTTTTTAGATAAAAATAGTAAGTGAACACAATGATGTTTTATAAAGGAGGAGACCTTTAAAGTTTATGGATTGTGTGTGTCTTTATACTCTACTGGAGTATCAAATCCTCTCCTGGATTTGTTCTAATCTGTACTTCCCTTATTGTTTGTGGAGTTAAGAATATTTTCATGTTTAATAGACATTTGAACTTATTCTTCTATCAATTACCTGTATAAATATTTGTCACCTATTTGATGGCTGTTTTCTTACTTGTTGGCATAATTTATACATTTTATAGCAGAATCCTTAGTAATACATGCTGACATATCTTCCCTCATTCTGGCTGCTTTCTCTTCACTTAATCAGCTCTGTTGAGGTGTGACTCGCATGCAGTAGAACACACCATTTTGAGTATGCAGTTCTTCTAGTTACACATTTGACAGACATAATTAGACATCCTATCTAATAAAAGACCAATATGCAAATTAACCCTCACTCTGCTACACCCACAAGCCACGCCCACCAGTCACACCCACCAGCCAATCAGAGAGAATATGCAAATAAACCCAACCAAGATGGCTACAGCCACAGAGAGCAGGAGGGAGGCTTGGGTTTCCCTGGCAATGGAGGAAGCCAAGCTTTCCGCCTGCCCTTGCCGGCCTAGGCCTCCACTCAAGGCTACAAAGTTTCAATGACAGAAGATACATAAACCCAAACAGAAATGGCGGCAGCCATGGAGCTGGAAAGAGCAGGAGGCTAGGGTTGCCCCCAGTGATGGCGGAAGCCAAGCTTTCCGCACACCCTGGCTGGCCCAGGCCTCCACTTAAGGCTACAAAGTTTCAATGATAGAAGATACATAAATCCCAACAGAAATGGCTGCCGCCACGGAGCAAGCAGAAGGCTTGGCTCTGCTCCAGGCTACAAAGTTTCAGTTGTAGAAGATAAATAAACCCCAGATACCAGGGCCTCTGCTTGGGTTGCCGGGGGACGTGGCTGGCCTGCAAACCACCACAGGCCCCTCACCCAGGCTGCCCCACGCCCCAAGGGAACCCCCACCCTGATCCGGGACACCCTTCAGGGCAAACCAGCTGGCCCCCACCCGTGCACCAGGCCTCTATCCTATCTAATAAAAGAGTAATATGCAGATTGACCATCACTCCAACACACAAGATGGCTGCCCTCATGTGGTCAAAGATCCTGCCCCCATGTGGACACAAGATGGCCACCACAAGATGGCCAGCAAGGGAGGGCAGTTGGGAGGGACCAGGCCTTAAAGGGAGGGCAGTTGTGAGCGATCAGGCCAGCAGGGGAGGGCAGTTGGGAGGGACCAGGCCTGCAAGGGAGGGCAGTTGTGTGCGATCAGGCCAGCACGGGAGGGCAGTTGGGAGGGACCCAGGCCTGCAGAGGAGAGCAGTTGGGGGCGACCAGGCCTGCAGGGAAAGACAGGAGGGACCCAGGCCTGCAGGGGAGAGCAATTAGGGGTGACCAGGCCTTCAGGGGAGGGCAGTTAGGGGTGACCAGGATGGCAGGGGAGCAGTTAGGCATCAATCAGGCTGGCAGGGGAGTGGTTAGGGGGTGATCAGGCTGGCAGGCAGAAGTGGTTAGGAGCAATCAGGAAGGTATGCAGGCGAGCAGTTGGGAGCCAGCAGTCCTGGATTGTGAGGCCCAGTGGGATCGGGCCTAAACGGGCAGTTGGACATCCCTCGAGGGGTCCCAGATTGGAGAGGGTGCAGGCTGGGCTGAGGGACACACACACCCCCGTGCACGAATTTCGTGCACCGGGCCTCTAGTAATATATAAAACTGTATAACCAAAACCGCCATTGAGTTAAAAACATTGAAAATAATACCAACAAGTTCCCATGTGCATCTTCGTGGTAACTATCCTTTTCCATTGAATTGCCTTGGCACATATGTTAAGAATTGATTGACTATATTACGTATGGATCTGTATCTGGATTCCCTACTATTCTGTTGTTCTCTATGTCCATATTTATGCCAATACCACACTGCTTTGATGATTGTAACTTTATGGTAAATCTTAAAACAAGGTAGTTCTCCAACTTTGTTTTTCCGTGTCAAAATTATGTTTCTTATATAAATGTTAGAGTCAGTTTATCAGTTTCTCCAAAAATCTTGAGATTTTGATTGGGATTGCATTGCATTTATACATATATTGGAAAGAATCGACATCTTAATATTAAACCCTCCAATCCATGATGATGGTATAGATCTCCAATCATTTTTTGTCTCAGCAATATTTTGTATTTTTAGCCATACAGTCGTCTATAAATACTATTTTTACTATTGTAAATGGTAACATTTTTAAATTTTATTTTTCCATTTCCTCTTGCTTTTGTATAGAAGTTACAGTTGATTTTGAATATTGACCTAGCATCTGTCAATCTCTATCTTTTGGTTGGTACATTTACCACTTTCTTTTAATGTAATTAATATGTTTGGGTTTAAGTCTGTAATTTTTTGTTTTCTTTGTTTTGGTTTTTCATTTCCCTGTTTTTCTGTCTTCCTGTGAGCTATTTGTACATTTTTTACTATTCTATTTTAATTCAGCTATAGTGTTTTAAACTTTATATAGATTTTTAGTGGTTGTAGCGATTACATTTTATACATGACTTATTACAGTCTTCTATTACCATTTTACTACCTCTAATGAAACCTTACCTCTCTTTACATCTCTTTACACCTACCCCTTTATAACATAATCATCTTAAATATGTCCTCTACATCCATTTAAAACTACACAGATGTTTGCTTCAGCCATCATACTTATTTTTTAGAACTCAAAAGGAGAAGAAAAGTATTTTATCTATTTAAAAAAATTCTTTCTTCCTGATGTTCCAAGGTGGCTTCTTTCATCGTTTCATTTCTGTTCAGAGAGTTTTCTTTAGACATTCTTTCAGGATAGATCTATGACAACATATTTTCTTATCTTTTCTTAATTTTTCATGTCCAGTTCCCTTTAATTCTTGAAGGCTATTTTTGCTGGATATAGGATTCTGTATTGACAGCTTTTCTTTCAGCATTTGACAAACGTGCCACTTTATTCAGCCTTCCATAATTTCTGATGAGAAATCTACTTGTTGAATTGTTTTTCTTTTTTAAGGTAAGATTTTTTTCTCTTATTGCTTCCATTATTTTATCTTTCTTTAGTTTTCACAGGTGTTCAAAAGTATGATGTTTAAAAGTTTTAAAAAGTGTGATACGTTTGGTGTGGATTTCTTTGGTTTTATCCTATTTTTGGTTTGCTCGCGCTTAGTTTCCTCTTAGGACTCCAGTGACACAGACATTAGCTCTTTTGTTGTAGTCCCACAGGTCCCTAGGGATTTGTTATGGTTTTTTTCATTCTCTCCTCTCAGTTGCTCAAATTGAGTAATTTCTAGTGTTCTATTTGCCAGTTCAGTGATTATTTCCCTCAGTTCCCTTCATTCTATTGGTAAGCCCATCCATTGAGTTTTTATTTTGGTGATTGTATTTTTCACTTATTTTTTCCTTATATATTCTGGTTTTGATTGTTTGTTTTTTGTTTTTTTTTTTTGCTAAGACTTCATTTTTTCCTAAGACTTTCTGTGTTTCCATTTGTTTTAAACATGTTCATAATTGCTCACTGGAGCAATAATTCTAATATTTTTGTCATCTCATTGTTGTAATCTTGATTTTTTTTTTTTCCATTAAGTTTGAGATTTTAATGTGATGAGTGATTTTAAATTGAAACCTGGGCATTTGAACATTTTAGAGATGAGACAGCTGCATTTCAGAGGTTGAAGGATTACTTCAGGCCATGGAAACCATAACTTGTAAAGTGAAAATTTGAGTTCAGTTTGATTTCAAAGCCATGGTTTTCTACTGTATCAAGCTACATCCCAGAAAGGAGTATAATTCTAGACTTAGAACATTCATTCAGTGTGGTAACGTTTTGTACCTGTATGATAAATGCAGAAGAGCAAAAATTATGCATTATAACAGAATGCCAGTTTTATAAAATTAAGTTATGAAATAGTAAATCCATGCTTTTTGGACATGGAAAGAGGTTTACTATGTTTTTAGTAGGAATAATCTTAATAATAGAGAATCATGTAAATTGACCGTACCTCCGCTATGCCCACAGCCAATCAGAGCAAGTATGCAAATTAACCCAACAAAGATGGCGGTTAATTTGCATACATACCAGGGTCCTGGGAACCTCCTCGGCACCCAGGTCACTCCCAGCCAGCCATCGGAGGGGCGGGGGGCCCCCTTTCCAAGCCTAAAGCCTGGGGCGGAGGCTTTAGGCTTGGGAAGGGGCAGAGCCTGCGATCAAAGGGGCGGGGGAAAAAATCAGTGGAAACATATCCTCAGGTGAGGATAAAAAGAAAAATAAAGAAATGTTATGTCATATGAAAGACACATCTTGAAAATGCCTAAAGAAAGTTGTCATTTTTTCATGGTGAAGGGACTGGAGTCCGTGTTGATGAAAATACCTTGGCGGCTGCGGTGACTGGCAGTGGCTACAGCAGCGGGGTGCTGGGGCTGGCGCCTTCCCCCGATCAGCCCGGTCGCCTCCCGCAAAGGGAGGCCAGCCTGCTGCTTAGGTCCGCTCCCAATGGGGAGACATTCCCTGAGGGCTCCCAGTATGTGAGAGGGGGCAGGCTGGGCTGAGGGACCCCTCCCCAGTGCACTAACTTAGTGCACTGGGCCCCTAGTAATATATAATATTCAACCCTAGCTGGTTTTGCTCAGTGGGTAGAGCATTGGCCTGTGGACTGAAGGGTCCTAGGTTCACTTCTGGCCATGGGCACATGCCTAGATGATGGGCTCGGTCCCCAGTAGGGGGTGTGCAGGAGGCAGCCAATCAATGATTCTCATCATTGATGTTTCTATCTTTCTCTCCCTTACTCTCTGGAAAAAAAATAATATTCATTAGTAAGAGGAGTAATATATAGTATTGAAAAACTCTGTGTCTTTATATGCCTGGGGAGAGACTAGAGCAGGGGTCCTCAAACTACGGCCCGCCAGGTCCCGCTGCCTGTCCTGCTTAGCAGCCAACGCGTCCCAGGCCAGCAGTGCGCATAGGAATTTGTTCATAGTTTTTTTTTTAAACTATTGTCCGGCCCTCCAACGGTCTGAGGGACAGGGAACTGGCTCCCTGTTTAAAAAGTGTGAGGACCCCTGGACTAGAGGGATGATCATGAACCTTTTAAAGTATGTGGCTCTAGGCAATTTTTACTTTTACTTTGAACTCTTTATTTTCTTTTTTACTTTTTAAAATCCTCTTGCATTATTTCCCCCAACTAGATAAAATTTTTTTAAATCTACCAGGTATGACCATTTTGTTTGCAATATTTTGTTGTTACATTCATTTGTCTTCACACTTTTTAAAGTGGATTGCAGATTGAGAAGAATTGGTTATACCAGTGGTCGGCAAACTCATTAGTCAACAGAGCCAAAGATCAACAGTATAATGATTGAAATTTCTTTTGAGAGCCAAATTTTTTAAATTTAAACTTCTTCTAACGCCACTTCTTCAAAATAGACTCGCCCAGGCCGTGGTATTTTGTGGAAGAGCCACACTCAAGGGGCCAAAGAGCCGCATGTGGCTCGCGAGCCACAGTTTGCCGACCACTGGGTTATACTCAATCTGCTTGGTTAGAGTTTTAATGGGCACAGGAGCTGTTACTCCATACTAGAGGCCCAGTGCATGAAATTCGTGCACGGGGGTGGGGGGGGTTGTCCCTCAGCCCAGCCTGCACCCTCTCCAATCTGGGACCCCTCGAGGGATCGTTTAAATGGGCAGTCGTACATCCCTCTCACAATCCAGAACTGCTGGCTCCCAACTGCTCGCCTGCCTGCCTTCCTGATTGCCCCTAACCGCTTCTGCCTGCCAGCCTGATCACCCCCTAACCACTCCCCTGCCAGCCTGATTGATGCCTAACTGCTCCCCTGCCAGCCTGTTTTCCCCTAACTGCCCTCCCCTGCAGGCCTGGTCACCCCTAACTGCCCTCCCCTGCAGGCCTGGTCCTCCCCAACTGCTCTCCCCTGCAGGCCTGGGTCCCTCCCAACTGCCTTTCCTTGCAGGCCTGGTCGCCCCCAACTTCCCTCCCTTGCAGGCCTGGTCCCTCCCAACTGCCCTCCCTTGCTGGCCTGATCGCCCCCAACTTCCCTCCCTTGCAGGCCTGGTCCCTCCCAACAGCCCTCCCCTGCTGGCCATCTTGTGGTGGCCATCTTGTGTCCACATGGGGGCAGGATCTTTGACCACATGGGGGCAGCCATCTTGTGTGTTGGAGTGATGGTCAATCTGCATATTACTCTTTTATTAGATAGGATAGAGGCCTGGTGCACGGGTGGGGGCCAGCTGGTTTGCCCTGAAGGGTGTCCCGGATCAGGGTGGGAGTTCCCTTGGGACATGGGGCGGCCTGGGCGAGGGGCCTGTGGTGGTTTGCAGGCTGGCCATGCCCCCTGGCGACCCAAGTGGAGGCCCTGATATCTAGGGTTTATTTATCTTCTACAATTTAAACTTTGTAGCCTGGAGCAGAGCCAAGCCTTCTGCTTGCTCCGTGGCGGCAGCCATTTTTTTTGGGATTTATGTATCTTCTATCATTGAAACTTTGTAGCCTTAAGCGGAGGCCTGGGCCAGCCAGGGTGTGCGGAAAGCTTGGCTTCCTCCATCACCGGGGGCAACCCTAGCCTCCTGCTCTTTCCAGTTCCATGGCTGCCGCCATTTCTGTTTGGGTTTATGTATCTTCTATCATTGAAACTTTGTAGCCTTGAGTGGAGGCCTAGGCTGGCAAGGGCAGGCGGAAAGCTTGGCTTCCTCCATTGCCGGGGAAATGCAAGCCTCCCTCCTGCTCTCTCTGGCCGCAGCCATCTTGGTTGGGTTTATTTGCATATTCGCTCCTGATTGGCTGGTGGGCGTGACTGGTGGGTGTAGCGGAGTGATGGTTAATTTGCATATTACTCTTTTATTAGATAGGATGCAGTTGGTTAAATATTTTTTAGACTATGAATTAAATTCAAAGGCCTCAATAACATGTTATGAAATAGTCATATAAATCTTTGTATTTTGCTATTAATCATCATGTTTTAATATAGAATGTCATACTTGATTTTACAGCTACTATTACATTAGAGTTGATTATAAGAGTACTAGAGGCCCGAAGCACGAAAATTCGTGCAAGGGTAGGCCTTCCTTCCCCCGGCTGCCAGCATTAGCTTCTCTCCAGCTGCCCACAGACACCCGGGACCCAGGCTGGCTTCCCTCTGGCCTTGGCTTCCTCAGGAAGGACATCTGGAATGACCTCCGGAAGAACATCTGGTCTAATTAGCATATTACACTTTTATTATTATAGATATTACAGGCATGATGATTACATCAAAAATTTCTACAGATGTTCATTACTCCATAATACACAACTGTGGTTTGTAATGTGTGTGCATGATTTTATAATGACTGTTTCCCAAGTGAAATGATTGAAATAAATTTGTCAAAGTTTATAATGTCAAAGGCAACCAACATGCAGTGCTGTTTTGAAAACATTATGAGGATAATGTGTTTTCCTTCCCTCTCTCCTTCTCTTTTATCTTTTGTAGGTGATTATGGCCTTCTGGTACCGCACATTTGTGGGAATAATGAATTTATTTGGAATAGAAACTAAGACCTGCTGGAATGTCACAAGAGTCCAACCTCTAAGTGAAGTTCAAAGCTGTGAAGGCATGTTTATTTTTCCTAAAATGCTGCTATGTTGTCACTAATGTTTGCATAAACATCTTAAGCTGTTATGACTTAAGAATTATTGTAGCCCTAACCGGTTTGGCTCAGTGGATAAAGCGTCGGCCTGCGGACTCAAGGGTCCCAGGTTCGATTCTGGTCAAGGGCATGTACCTTGGTTGCAGGCACATACCCAGTAGGGAGTGTGCAGGAGGCAGCTGGTCGATGTTTCTCTCTCGTCGATGTTTCCAACTCTCTATCCCTCTCCCTTCCTCTCTGTAAAAAATCAATAAAATATATTTAAAAAAAAAGAATTATTGTAAACTAGTGATTGATTTTCTTAAAAGACTATACTGTTTCCTCTTAAAGTAATTTTCTGAGAAGGCTATGTACTTACTAATATGAGTATTTAGAATTTGAGTATTAATATACCTCAGTGCAAGGCAGTCCTGATATTAAGTCATTCCTTCCACTTCAGAATAAGATGCAAAAGAAGTTTTAGGGTAGCTTGAATACATAAATGTGGGGATGTAGATTAAACAGTGAAATACCTACCTGTGATAGTTAATATAAAAATCTAGTTATGGAAACATGAAATCAGTTATACAATAATAGATTGATTTAGACATATTTCCCACTCTTCATACGTACCTTTTACATCGGTATCTTAGTCAAAGAAGCACTTTTGGAACAGGTCACAGTTTTCCAGGATCTGTAATTGTTACTGCTATTTCAGATGTGTCGATTTCTCACTTTTACAGTCTACGTGTGATTCTGTCCCTTGAAACTGATCTTCAAAGTCACATGCATCTACTTGCATAGCATTTACATAGTTGCTTTTCTCTTTATTTCTGCATATTCTCCACAACATGACTGCTTAGTATATTCTATAAATACAGTTTTATAGATTTGTTTGCAGTAATAGTCAACTCTCAGAAAACTTTTATTTATTTCAGAGGGAGAGAGAAATAGAAACATCAGTGATGGGAGAGAATCATTGATTGGTTGCCTCCTGCACACCCCACATCGGGGATCGAGCCTACAACCTGGGCATGTGCTCTGACTAGGAATCAAACCATGACCTCCTGGTTCAAAGGTCGCCGCTCAACCCCTGAGCCACGCCAGCTGGGCTATTTAAATTTTCTATGTTCTGTTTTCTCAATCATTAAAAGTTATTTTCATAACTACTAATCTCATAGATTTGTTTTGAGGATTATGACATGAAGACTGTAAAGCACCTAGTCTACTGTGTGTTACTATATTTTATACATGTATGTATGTCTAGTCTTATGCATGAGGTTCATTATATGTTAATGTTTAAGGTTATGGTTATATACATAATGATGGATCAGATAACTAGGTTATCTCATGTAGTCTAAAGCTGTTTCTTGAGGTCAGGGCCCATATCCTACTCATCCTAGACCTAGAACCAAGCGAAAGATAATAACGCAATGGATAATTTTCTCTTGTAATTCATCAAGTGACTCTACAGACAGTTCCAGATACTAAACAATAGCAGTATTTATTGCCCAAATAGAATGAAGCACCAACTAATTATTACAGTATAATAATAATTAATTGGGGGAAAGTATAAATGTAGCCACAAAGTATAAAATCTGAATGTAACTGACCTCATGTAAGGGGAAAGTACTAATGAACTATTAAATAGAGCAGCAATCTGTAAAGCAAATGCTTTCAACAAATTCATGAGTTCTTGATTATAAAGCACTGCAATAATTATGTCCAGTTACTTTATAGTCATTTATTTATTAAATACTAAATAATATGTGTCTTTTTAAAGGAGCGGGAGACCCTGCTTGCTTTTATGTTGGTGTGATTTTTATTTTAAATGGAGTAATGATGTCGATGTTCTTCGTATATGGTGCGTGTCTGAGGTAAGACTACTGTATTGTAAGATCTTGTAGTGGGCTTATAAGGCCTGGCTGACATTTGTTGATTATATGAAAAGGATAATTAATGAGATCCGTTTATTAGTAGGGACATTAGATTTATTTTTTTCAGCTTATTAATATAGTGGAATACTGTACAACAGTGAGAATGGATGAGAGCTGCAGCTACACACACCAACATGGACAAATCTTATAATACACTGAATGAACGAAGGCAGGCACAAAATGAAATCCTGCATAATTCCATTTGTATGAAACTTGAAAAACAGATGAAAGTAAATGATAGTGTGATATGTACGTAGAAGTGGCTACATTGATCATCGCAGAAGTCAGGATAGTGGCTGTCTCAAGGGGTGACAAGTGGGGACTCGGGTGCAATCAGTTCTCTGTCTCAATGACGTGGTAGCAGGGATGTCCACTTTATAATTACCCCATAAATTTCTCTAAAAATGTTATGTACTTTCCTATATGTATGTCGTTTAGGAAAAATAGACGGAAGCACATCACAGTTTTTTAAGAGGGGGAAGGATTACTTAAGATTATGGTGTCAGGCTTAAGGATGTTTTATTTTGGAAAGTAGTTTGTATATCTTGTGCTTTATTGAACATGGAAAAATGTTACACAAGACTAAGACATTTTAAAATTTATATTTTTCATTGCTGAGCAATCGCAGAGTTATCGTCTTCTCTAAGTTAGTTACATAGTTTTGGAATATCAAAGGAAGCTTCTGTCTTTAGGAAGTTTATGTAGATACAGCAAATGTTGACTATAGATGTTCGCTGAAACTGGAGATGTTGAATGGCATATGAGAAACAAGAGAAATAGGAATTTGTGGGGATATTTTGTTTTTCTTACTGTGGCCACCCTCCCCCACGGGCACCAACGTGGAAAGCAACTGCTCCATGTCTGTTGTTTTGGTGGCGAAGGCTAACATGTTAACATGCATATCTAACTTCATCACATCTACACTTAACATCTTCCGTGTCCTCCTCATCAGTACAGGGAATTTTGTAACCCTTTGCTTGGAAACAGCCCCTGGCATCTTATAATTATTACCACAGTTCAGTACTCCTGTTGCCCCGCCACAGGACTTAGTTTGTGTGTGTTTTACTCTGTTATTTATGTTGTCAAGTCTTGGTTTTACCCCGTGTTCCTAGTTTCTGTGGTATATACAGTATTGTTCTTCTCAGACATTCCTTCTCTCAATTTCTTACTTTGCAAAATGCACCCTTTGAATTTCCTTTAGTGAAAACTTACTAATGGCAAATCACTTCCCATTTGCTTTCCTCTGGTCAGTTTTTTTTTTTTTTAAATGATTTCTTCCTTTTTCAGTCATTCAGCCAATACTTACTGTCTTTTAGGTATGGAGCTATGATTTAAGTGATGACCAACACACAGAGAAAAGGCAGCTTTAAGAAATGGTTCTCAACCGTTGATAGTTATCCTTGATCTGACTTTTGTGTTCTACACTGTTGTTTTCATTGGGACTCAAGGATATTTGCAGGAATTTAGACAGTTTAAAGTGACTGCTACATGAAACTGTTAGACTCCTGTTTTCTTCCCTTAGTCAAAAGACAAAAATCTGCCCACATTCTGAATAGTCGAAGAATGCAGTGGAGACTCTGAAGTGTGGCCTGTTTGTTAAATATTATCTTATGTTCACATCCTATAAATTTTATTTAGAAAATAAATATATTATAAAATTCAGATTATTTTATATGTACACTTTATACGTTTGTACATTCAACATTAAAGCATCAACAATGTGTACTTTAAAAATTTTTACTAATTTTATATGGCTTAGTACGACATATTAAATGTGATTTTAAATTCTAAGATAATCTTGTGTAAAACTCCCTATATTTTGCATGAATTGTGATTGTATACTTTTCTTACAGTGGGACTCACATTGGAGGTCTAATTACAGTATTGTGCTACTTTTTCAACCATGGAGAGGTTTGTTTCCTAGAAAATAATTTTTAAGAAATAGAAGGAACTGTATAGGAACAAAGAAATATATCCATCAAAACAATATATAAATTGCATATTACTTAGGACTTCACAATACTTTACAGAGCCTTGTGCTGTAAATTGACATTTAATCCTGTTGACCCACATTTTCACATAATTAGAATCTGTGACATGAAACGTCTTGCCTGGTTTTTAGTGTATGCACTCATACACATGTATTTTGCAGAAACAGGAAATACTGTACTTGTTGAGTTCAGGCACTTTGTATCTCATTTATTCCTACCAAACCTTTTTGGGAAGATGGTGGTTATCCTCACAGAAGATTTGAAATAGAAATGTACAGAGGTTAAGATCTGTACCCAAGATCTCACATTCACTGCCTGAGGAAGCACATCTGTCTGGCTCTAAAGCCTCACTTCTTCTATTACATGATGCTGCCTTTTCAGTAACACAAAATGCTGAATCAGAATAGAGTGCGACCAGTTCCGTCCATCGGGACATGCCACCTTAGGAGAGTTTGTGGAAAGTGTTTAGAATAGGGTACATCCATCCAACTGACATGGGCCAGACTCTCTGTCAGGTGCTGAGAATGTGGCAGTGAAAAGGGAGAGAATCCGATGGCTAGTTTTCTGAAGCAAAATATGTACTATGTTATGGCACAGCTTATACATGGTATGACCTTTATTCATTACCACTGAGAAAGGTAGATGGTTAAAGAAAATCTTTTAGACGAGGGAGTAATAAAATTCTAGATAACTATGTTAAATATAGTAACTTAAAGGCAAACAAATGCCTTGTTACTCACCAAATAGTTCATGTAAAGAGATGATCCCTTGATGTTTGTGAGTTCCCTCGTTAATATCAGCTTAGGTATTTTCCTGGGCGTGTGTACCTCTCCAAGCCTTGGGACAGCAGGCTCATCACTGCAGCGCTGGGATGTGGGTCTGTTTTTCTGTCCTAGACTCTTTACTGCTCCTGTACCCACTATCCTGTTTGTCCTTTGCATTTCCTACGCGTGGCCTGGCAGAGCTTTCCCCTATTTCTGCACTTGCTAGTTAATGGCCCTCTACCTCATGGCTGCGTGTCGTTCAGAGAGCTCCAAGGACTGAGAAACGAGACCAGGCATTTCCAGAAGTGAATGTGGTATTAAAAGCACTAAAACCAGCCCAGCCATGATTTGAAAAAAAAATATTTTTTATTGATATCAGAGAGGAAGGGAGAAGAAGAGAAAGAGAAACATCAATGAAGAAAGAGAATCATTGATTGGCTGCCTCCTGCACACCCCCTGTTAGGGATCGAGCCCACAATCCAGGCATGTGCCCTGACCTGGAATCGAACCGTGACCTGGTTCATAGGTTGACGCTCAAACACTGAGCAACGCCGGCCAGGCCCCAGCCATGATTTTGAGATTAACAATGTTTATTGCAATGGAATGGAAAGTGAATAAGCATTTAACTGATTTCAGGCTACTCGCGTGATGTGGACTCCACCTCTCCGGGAAAGTTTCTCATATCCGTTTCTTGTACTTCAGATGTGCATTTTAACTTTGATCCTCAGGTAATTTTTATTTATGAAACAAATCTAAGTATGTTATAAGGTACGTTTCTTAAAATATGCATCAACCTGTTAAGTTACTCAAAAAGAAAAAAGAAAAGTTCTTCAAATTCAGGTGCTGTTTTTTTTAATCACTTTTAAAATAAGTTGAATAGCCAATTAAGAAAATCTAAAATACTAAGTTTTAGATAACTACATGATGTTTTAATAAAACATAAGTTTTTATGTGTATTTGGTAAAGATTCCAAGGTTTTAAGGAAACTATTAACTTTCTCCCCCTTCCAAGCTTATGTAATCGGACTCACCTGTGGTTTTGAGGGAACATGAATGTATATTCCGAGAAAGGAGTGTCCCATACAGGGATGAACTTGGGAAATGCTAGGTTTGATAGACATGGAACATATATATTTAGATATTTGTGAAATACCTTAACCACTGATGTTTCTAGCAGTTCCATCAGTTTATCTCCGGTGCTTTTCTTGGACACATTTATTTGTGTTGGAATTAATTTTTTAAGCCTTTCAGACTCTAAGAGGTCTGAGAAACAGCAACAACAAAAACATGAATAGTAGAATCCCATTCATAACTTTATCACGGAAGTAGGTTTCACACGTTAGTGAGCCCTCTCACTGAATGATGTTTACGGATAAACGAGGTCTGATACTTCCTTTTAGAGCTCTAACTCGGATTGTTTTATGCTAAACACTAGAGGCCTGATGCACGAAATTCGTGCAAGGGTAGGCCTTCGCAGCCACGGCTCTCGCAGCCACGGCTCTCGCAGCCACGGTGTCTGCAGCCCCGGCTGCATCTCGCTGTTCGGCTGTTTGGTCGATTTGCATATTACGCTTTTATTATTACAGATTTTTATAACCCAAGTAGCATTTAAGTGCTTTTTAATGAGCTTTTAAAAGCTAACTACATCTTGTCTTGTAGCAAAGAGGAGGGAATCATTAGATGCGGCCATGTTGCCGTTAGTTGATCTGGGTAGGGATTGGCTCCTCGTAGGGGAATCTCACTGGTGCCGGTTCTCCCCGCAGGCCCTCGCACAGCAGCGGGAGGCATTTCCTTGCGCTTTGCCTCTCCAATGTGGCTTTCATGCTCCCCTGGCAGTTTGCTCAGTTCATACTCTTCACGCAGGTAAGATGATTGTTTTAAACCAACTTAAGTTGAAGGCACATGTACTTGGTTGTTTCTGTACCTGTGTTACAGTGCCATTATATTTGTGCCCTAATAGGTTTTGTTTTTTTTTAAAAAGGAGTAATTACGAAGTTTAGATATATGTGTGATCTTGAAAAATAACAAACCGTATAGTCTACAGTCTGCTAGTGTACTGCTTAGTTGGGCAGATACTCACGGTCAGCATCAAAAGGATTTTTCCGATTATTTGAATGCACACTTTTCTTGTTGGCGTTGGAAGTGAGCTCTATAAACAAACCTACCTGTGGACTGTCTTTGCCTTAGGAATTACGTGGGGTGCCAAGCTATGCAACATGGTAAGGGCCAATCCTATTCCACATGGCAGGCTTCTGCTTCTACTCCAGCTTAAACATCAGCCGTTTCGTCCGAAGGACAGAGTTTCACTGGACACCATTTCTCAACTTCAATCATGATATTCCTTGAGCGAATTGAGACCATATCCTATTTACCCAAACAACTCAGTACTTAATGGCAAGAAGCTGATTGGAGTCTTTCAAAAAATATGTATATTTTTTATTGATTTCAGAGAGGAAGGGAGGGAGAGATGGAAACGTGATGAGAGAGAATCATTGGCTTCCTTCTGCACGCCCCCCACTGGGGATCGAGCCCACAACCTGGGCGTGTGCCCTGACCTGGAGTCGAACCGTGACCTCCTGGTTCATAGGTCTATGCTCAACCACCGAGCTGTGCCAGTCAGACTGAGTTAGCTTTTTTATTATATCATGGCGGAGGGAACGGTAGATGTGGCCGTGGAATGGGTAAGGCCTAGGCCTGGATTTGTGTTTTTTTTTTGTGCCCAGGTGTGCCCGTCTTCCGCACTGTAGGTTAAAAAGGCATCCTTTCTCCACTGAGTCACCTTGGCTCCTCTGTCAAAGCCGTTGCCTCTGACTGTGAGCATCTGTTCCTGAGCTCTGTTTTATTCCTCTGGTCACTTGTCTGTTCCTTCTCCACTACCGCGTGTCTCGGTTACTGCCGCTCTGTAGTAAGTCTTAAAGTCAGTCCGTCTCCAGCTGCTTGTAAGAGTTTTCTCTTTGCCTTCGGCTTTGAGCCGTTTTTACTATGATGTGCCTAAGTGTGGTCAGGTTTGTTTAATTTATCCGTTGTTGGGGTTTGTAATAGCTTATAAATCAGTGCTTGATTTCTTTTTCCTATACATTTTGGGAACTTCTCAGGTAAAACCTCTTTAAATAAAGCTTTTACTTAATTCCCTTATCCCTTTCTGAGATGTAAAGTAAAATATATTAGATTTTTACAACATACACTCTACTTCTCCCATGTTCTTGCATATTGTTACTCACCCCTTTGTCATTTTACGCTTTTTTCTAGATGTTTTCTTCTTTCAGTTTGTCACTGGTTTAACCTGCTTTTAAACCCGTCTTTGACTTCTTAATTTTGGTTATTGCAGTATCTAGTTGTACATTTTCAATTTGTTTCTTTCTTAAATGGCTTTCGTGTACTCTCCTGGAATTTTCAATCCTGTTTTTTCTTTGCACATGTCAAACATGAAGTCATTGCCTGATGATGTCAGGCATGTTTTTGAGTGACCTGTGAGCTAAGAGTAGTTTTTATATTTTTAAAGTGTTGTTAAAAAATAAAAGAGAGCCCTAGCCGGATTTCTCAGTGGTTAGAGCATCAGCCCATGCACCAAAGGGTCTCGGGTCAAGGGCATGTACTTCGGTCGCAGGCTAAATCCCTGGCCCAGGTCGGAGCGCATGCGGCGGGGCGGGGGGGGGGGGGCCGCCAATCAATGTGTCTCTTTCACATTGATGTTTCTCCCTCTGTCTGTCCCCCTCCCTTCCACACTCTCTAAAAATCAATGGAAAAAGTATCTGTGGGTGAGAATTAACAACAACAAAAACCGAGAGGGAATACAGCAGGTCCTCGACCATCGTTTCATTTAATACTATATTGTTGTAACATTGATGAGATTCCACGAGAACTTATATCAATTAGCCTATGGTAAAATTGTTTTCATGTATGTCTTTTAGCTTAAAGTCACGGAAGCCTATTGACCATGTTAAGTGGTAACTTGGTGTATACAATAGAAACTATAAATGGCCCACAGAGTATAACATTTACTATTGGGCTTTTTATATAAAAAGTTTGCTGACCCCTGAAGTAGATTAGGGATCTGTTTCCATTGTGTTTGTAATAATGCCTTATCTTCCTATATCTAGTTTTGATGTGGTGTTGGACATGGAACATTAACAGTGGTATATAGTTCATTTGAGACTAGGTTGATAGTAACATCTTCCAGAGAAGGTCAGATTTGCTGCCAGCAGGCAAATAAAGACTCTAATAATCTTGAGTCACCCTCGTGTGATCAGAGAATGATAAAGTTCCGAGGTGGGCTTTCCTCTTTCTGAGGACTGCTTGGTTTCTGCTGCTTTCAGTGTGGCTCTTTGGAGCCCCATGCCAAAGCCTGCGGACTGAGCACGGATCTCATTCTGGGTGTGCTTCCGCTTCTGAGTGTGGAAATCTCCCAACCGCATGTCCACTGGCAGGCATCTGCTACTATTGGAATTGGCAGATGGCCTCTGGGAGAAAAGTGCCCCAAATGGTCATGCTCAGCACTGCAGATTTCCATCTTTTCTCTGGTCTTAGCTTCTTAATCCTTTCTTTTTTTTTGGGGGGGGGGGGGGCTTATTAGTACTTTGTGGCTTTCATACAGGTATTTTCCCTAGCTATTCTAGTTCCCAATGAGAAGGTTAGTTGAAATTACTTCGGTATCATTATTAGAAATATGACTCTCCTGTTGCATGTACTTTGCTTATGAATAGTGAAGTATTAGTTTTCTACATTTTTTTTTCACTTTTGCTTTTTTTATATCTTTATTTCAGATAGCCTCATTATTTCCTATGTATGTTGTGGGGTACATTGAGCCAAGCAAATTTAAGAAGATCATTTATATGAACATGGTAACATTTTTCATACTTATAAGTCAAATATTAAAATAAGAACTCAGGGATGCCTTCTTTCAAGTTTTATTTAATACACCAAAATGGAAATGTACATTATAGATACCATATTACAACATGCTTTCAACTACAGAGTTGATGTTTTCACTCTCTGAAACTTTTTTTTTATGTTTTAGTTATTAGTCACTGTTTTTGAAACTGTCTTTTCCCCGAGACCTGAAATTTCTAGCACTGTGCATGAATATGACACTCTGTAAATTTTGTTTTTGCATTTTTGTTATCTTCATTTCCAAACACATCTCCTTTAATAACAAATATTTTCTAGCTAAGAACATAAAATAAAGTTTCCTTAGTAATAGAAATCCTCAGCTAGTGCAACAAAATTAATACAACTAGGTTTTATTTATTATATTACTCCATTATTGAATCAATAGAAATAATAGTTTTTTGCAGTTTTCTTTGCACCAAGTAGCAGAGAAAAAAATTTTTCTATATAGCATTCATAGTGTTGAAACCACTTAGAATCTATCAGTGTGTTGAAATTCTATTATCATTCAGCCAAGATCTATTTATTAATCTTATTTATGCATAAAATGTTTGTATTGGGATGGCTATATGCCTGTAGACAAAGTCTGCATTATGCTATAGATCCAATAATGATGAAGCATTCTTTCCTTCACGTTTCAGATTTCAGTTCTCCTTTGTTTCGTGTTGATGTTTGGAAATCCAATGTATTTATCTTCTTATTATTCTTCATCTTTGTTAATGACATGGGTAAGTATTTGTTAAGCTCATGAAGTTTTTTTGTTTTGTTTGTTTTTTTAACCTGTGAAAAGGAGATTTAATGTACCTAATATAGCTTTAGGAGAACAAATAGGACCCTTTCCTGATTATTAGTCATATGAAAAAGTTTTCCCCAAATAAAGAGCGAATATGCAAATTGACCATCACACCATCACAGACATGGCGCCCACAGTGGAGGCGGGGTTTCCGTAACACAAGATGGCTGTGCCCACAGTGGAGGTCGAGTTCCTGTAACAAGCCTTAACCAGCAGGGACCTGAGGCTGTGTGGCGCTGGGCCAGGGCAGGGGACCTGAGGCTGTGCCCCCACCTGGTGGGGCTTGACAGGGGACCTCAGGTGCGCCCCCGGCCCTGGCGCCAGGCCAGGGGACCTCAGGCCGTACCTCCCACCCGGTGTGAGGCCGGGGGACCTCAGGCCGCGTCCCCCACCCCGGCACCAGGCCGGGGGATCTGAGGGTGTGCTGGGGCACCTGAGGCTGTGCCCCCTGCCTGGCACTGGGCCAGGGGACCTGAAGCTGCACCCGCTTCCCAGCAGAGCTTGATGGGGTTTGGGGCTGGCCGGGTCTGGATCTCACCCAGTGGGGGTGGGGCCAGCCGGGTCTGGGTCTCGCACAATTTTGAGGCATGTGGGTGGGCAGGGACTTGGCTCTGGGTCCTGCGGCGCACCCCAGACTCTGACAGGAGGAAGATTTTCATGTACATTTTACTAATTTTCTTTCATCTCTGACACTTATAGAGAAAAGGCAAATAGCAATACTAAAGTATTTCCTCTAATTAATTCCCTTTTAATATACACAAATTTTGTGCACCTGGCCACTAGTTCTTTATATCATCTTTGGAAAAGAACATGGTACAAAGTTACCATTGTAGGGCAGATACCCAAGTAAATATTTTAAAAAACAACTAGCAGGTAAGACTTACTTTTATTTTTTTATCTTATGTTTAAAAAATATTTATTTCTGAGAGGGAGGAAGAGAGAGAGAGAAACATCAGTAATGAGAGAGAATCATTGATCAGCTGCCTCCTGCGTGGGCCCCACTGGGGATCGAGTCCACAACCCAGGCATGTGCCCTAGCTGGGAACTGAACCATGACCTCCTGGTTCATAGGTCGACACTCAACCACTGAGCAACAGCAGTCGGGCAAGACTTACTTTTAAAATATACCATTAATTTATTACCAAGATTAGTTCTTCTAAGTCACTTCAGTAGGTTCAGTACATATTGCAGTGACACTACCATTGCTCAGAACATTTTTGGAACTCCTCTGAATTGCCTTCACAGACTGTGGCACATTCTTTTGAATATCCTCAATGGTGGCAAAACTTCGTCTTTCAAGGGTGGATTTGATTTTTGGAAACAACCAAAGTCTTGTGAATAAGGTGGGTGATTGGGCTGGGTAATATATAGATCTTGATCAAAATATGGTGTGACATTAAAGTAATAAGACCTATTTTCTTGCACCCATGCCTAAATTATCTTTGGGAGGTAGTTTAGAAAATGGAGTTCCAAACTGTTTTGAGCAATGATAACATAATTAGAATAGGTAAGTAGTCTCCTCATGTGACTGACTTCCACTGAATGACACCCATTTGGATATGTATTTGTAACGGTGGTTCAGTAAATCGGCTTTATTACTTTATAGTCACACTTCTGATATTCCTAAGCCAGATCCTATAACGCTCTCCACTGGAATGTTCCTGGCATGTTCTCTTTCCGAAATTACCAAAATGATAGCAGCCACAGTAATACCAAAACAGAACACTTTTCCATGTACGGAGTATTGATCGAACCTTTTGGGATTGCCCTTATATTTTAACATTTTTTGCTTCCCACACTTTTTTTTCCCTCTTCACAATAAGTAATCCATTCTCTTGCTCCCAAAAAATGCAGGCTTTTCATTTTCAAAAATTTGTCAAGCTTTTTCAGCGTGACAAAAGACTTGCAGTAGTGTGCCCATCCACTTCTTTTTAAGAAAGCTATTTTATTTTGAAATACAGAAAACTGCATAAAACAAGTGTTTTATGTACTGACAGTACCAACTAGAACTGAAAGTACTTATTAATGAACTGTTATTTGGCAAATAAACTGCCATCAAGTCAAAAATCAGAATTTTTCCAACCAATCCTGTCCCAATAATGACTTGACTATGATAATCATTCCTAGATTTCCTTTATATTTTCATCACATATCTCTATTTTTAATCTATAGGTTTCCTGTGTAGCTGCCTGTTTTCTTTCCTAGGAAATGTAAGAGCCTAGGTCAGTGGTCAGCAAACCCATTAGTCAACAGAGCCAAATATCAACAGTACAATGATTGAAATTTCTTTGGAGAGCCAAATTTTTTAAACTTAAACTTCTTCTAACACCACTTCTTCAAAATAGACTCGCCCAGGCCGTGGTATTTTGTAGAAGAGCCACACTCAAGGGGCCAAAGAGCCGCATGTGGCTCGCAAGCCGTGGTTTGCCAACCACTGGCCTAGGTCATTGAACGTGTAGCAGGGGTCCTCAAACTTTTTAAACAGGGGGCCAGTTCACTGTCCCTCAGACCGTTGGAGGGCCGGACTATAGTTTAAAAAAAAAACTATGAACAAATTCCTATGCGCACTGCGGGCCCGGGACACGTCGGCTGCTAAGCAGGACAGGCAGCGGCACCCGGCGGGCCAGATAAATGTCCTCGGCGGGCCACATGTGGCCTGCAGGCCGTAGTTTGAGGACCCCTGGTAGAGGATTCTATGGTCTAGATTTTATTCTTTGAATCCTCATGGTGTAGCTTTAAACCTCCTTTGTTTTCTGTATTTATAATGTGTTAATAATTGAATCTAAAACTTGGATAGGTTAAGGTTTTATCCCTTTAGCATAGTAGTATTCTTTTATCAGGATGCACACAATGTCCAGAGCCTCCCTTTTTATTATAGTAGCTGTCAATGCTTTGTAGCAGATCCATTAACTCAACAGAAATAGCAAATTGGTGATAGTCCAGTCCCTCATTTGCAGTTAGTATAGGGAAAGTAAAGTACATGTCTAAATGAGTGGAGTTGGGAAGAAGTAGAAAAATATTTAAAGAAATAATGGACAAAATTTTTCTAATTTGATAAAAATTATTAACTCGGAGATAAAGAATTTCAGTAAATCCCAAATCCAAGAAAGCTGTAGTAAGGCATATTATAATGAAATTGCTCAAAATCTGTGATAAAGGTACAATACTAATAATAGCCAAAGAAATAAGATGTGTTAAATATAGAAGAACAAAGGGTAAGGATTTCAGCAGATTTTTCATAAGAAAAAAAAAGCAAGCAATAAGACAGTTAAGCAACATCTTTACAATATTTAAAGAAAAAAATACTGTCAATGTATAGTTCTATACCTAGCAATATGTGGCTCAAACATGAGGGCAAATTAAAGACTCCGTGACCAGATTTGCACTAAGAAATTTTAAAGGGGGTCCTTCAGCTGGAAGGAATAGAGTATTAGGTGTCAGTATGACACTGCACAAATGGAGCCCTGGAAATGGTAGCTAGAGGTGCTGTTACAACAAAAATACCAGAGGCTGGGTGGCTTACTTCTCATAGTTCCAGAGCCTGGCCAGTCCGAGACCACGATGCAGCTGATTTGATTCTTGGTGAGGGCTCTCTTCATGTGTAATCAGATCCCTTCACTGTATCCTCCTTAGAAGGTACTAATTCTGTTCATTAGAGATCTAATTACCTCCCACTGGTTTCATTCCAGTACGTCACATTGGAGATTAGGGTATCAGCACCTGCATTTGGTGGGGAACATGAACATTTCATTGGTAGAACCGAGAGTATGATTTTTGAGGACCCCGGTTTTATACATCAGTCTCCATTTCTTACCGTTCATAACTCCAAGCCCTCTCCTGCTGCCCTCCTTTTTAATACTAGCATATAGTTGTAACCTCTCTCTACAGTCCTCCCTAAAGGCTGCCATAGGTTCTCTCCTAATTAATGTTTCCGTTTTTAAAATCGCCTTCTTTTTTGTCTGGAATCTGGAAAGTTCCTTTTCTTTCTTAAAAGTCAAGTTAGGTTTTAAAAAAAAAATTTCAAAAATTTTTATTTGGGCGTTTGGAGAGGAAGGATTTTTAAATTAACTTCAACCACTAATTTTTCTGGATAGCTTACATATATCCACTTGCATGGACACACCATCCACACACCATCGACCTCATCAGAGGGAGTTGCCCTACACAAAACATCCCAAATAATGCAGTGAGGAATTAATTTGATTCTAGAAGCAACTTTTTAGCGCACACCGCATTTACCTCTCACCCCAAGGAAAATCTGTCATTTTCAAATTTTGAAAAATCAACAATTAAGAAGGAAAATGGCTGGTGTAGGCAAGATGGAAGAGGGGGTGGCTGTGTAATTTTTGAAACACATAATGCATATAAAATATGATAATTTTATTTGTTTCATTTTTTTATTACATGCACTTTAGGTGATAATTCTAAAGAAAAATAATATTCACAGATTGGGTGTATCTGAACTCAACTTTTGGGTAAGATTCAACATTTTAAACTTAATTTCTTTAGACTATTTCTATAAACTGAACATGATAATGTACTTAAAAAGGAATGATTCAGAGTTAATCTTATTAATAGCTACTTGCTTAAGGTGGGAAATAGTCCTTAGCAACATCTACAAGTCATTTTTAAGAAACTTGCTCATTTATTTCAGTACTGCTCTCAGCCTTTCTTCCTTTGCTTTCCATTCTGCTGTACCCCCACTACCTTACTTTTAAATTTTCTATTTGCTGTGAGTCTCTCGCTCTAAATTAACCTTCTCTTCAAAATAACTTCATTTGTAGTTCTGTTCCCACTTTTCCCCTTTTGTTTCCTCTCTGCTTTCAAGTGTAGACTCTAGTATTTTTGTCCTTTTAGCATTTCTCCACAATTTCCCAGCCTTCTCTTATTTCAACTTAGACACTGCTTAATATTTGACTTCCTGCCAAGTATACAAATGGGTGGGCCATGTTACCTCTGTTTGTGTATTTTGTTTCCAAGTAAAATAATATTATTAGGGAGGCACTGCAAATACTTACTGCCATAATATCAGCAGATGACATTCTTTTTCTTTGATTTACTTCTATTAAAAATTAAGACCTGCCATATTGAAGGCCTGTGATTATACAGTATATTGTATATTGATAGGGTAAAACTGGAAAAGTTATGGTAAGATAAGGTACATTTCAGAAGGCAAAAGAGCAAGGTGGAATGTATTGCCATTTTCTTCTTGCTTGAGGAATTCTCCCATCCCTTGTGGTGAACATGTGGAAATATTTGTAACCTTAAGTTATTGATGACATGACTTTCAATATATGATTTTTTTACTTCAGAAAAAAAAATGGTAATGGTTTTTTAAAAATATTAAACCAGGAAATCAGAAAATTCAAAGTTTTTATTTAATAACTGTACTCAAAGAAATTGAAAATGTCATTTATAAACTATTGAAAAATAAAAACACAGAGCAGTGTCCATGGACATTTAGAGAATTCTGTCAAAGCATTTGCAGAGGCAAATTTATTGTTTTAAATACTTTCAGTTTTAGACTGGGAAGAACAAAAGTTATGCTTTCATTTCAGTAATTTCAAAGAAACAAAATTCTAAGAAGAGAAAAGTTGAGGTGTAATGAGTGTTCAGCACATACTAGTATTTATATTTTGAAACTTGCATAATTTATATCCCCAGTCTCTTGCAAAAGGGAGAAACAAATCATGGTAGTCATCTAAAACCATGCAAAAGATGTCCTGGCTTTAAAAAAAGCCAGTCAAAAAGGAAAAGCAAAGATATTTTGTGAACTAACACTTTTTTTTTTTCAAAAAAAACCTATTTTATTTATCAAGTAATCCTTTCATGGTGGTGGAATAAAGATTATATTGCATATCTTACTCTGTCATAACTGGAAACTTTGAAAACAGTGAAGCTGTTATTTTTATGAGTGAGAGTAAAAAATAAACAAAATTGTCACTTATGGTTGATCAAAATCTATTTTTAATATTCTTTACTGTCATGTGGCCACTTGAAAGAAAGAAAACACCTTATGTACCCTCATTCTGATCAAATTAGGTTCATCCCGGGAATGCAAATACGTTTCTAGAAAATCCATAAATATAAATTATCACACTAACAGGTGACTTACCCCATTAGATGCAGAAAATGAATTGAATACAATTGAACACCTATTTATGGTAAAAACGCTTAGCACAGCAGAAATGGCAGGGAGTTTTCTTAACCTAATGTAATTCTTTAGCCTTCATGGGTTTGTACAGGTGAGGTGCTTGGAGTGATTAAATTTTTCTATGCCATTTATTGATATGATTGAATATTTTAACCAGGTAGTTTTTAGTACCTGACTTCTATCTATTTTATTTATTGTTTAGCTAATTCAATGTTTCGGTTGGTTTTGTGGAACAATAATTTTGAAATTCCTGACATCTAAAATCTTAGGTGTTTCAGATCATGTAAGTACTTTCGAGTTAAAACATAAGACGTTTTGTAAACATGTATACCTGGGTGAAAACTTCGGAACCAACTATTTTTTTACCCCTTCATTTTATATAGGTCAAGTGCCTTCCTCAAGGGCCCCAAGCTAATTATTGGTAGAGTAAAAACTGAGAAAAACGTGTATCAATGAGTGCTGACTTAGCCTTCTAGGAAAAAAAAATAATAATATGTTTAGTAGTTAATCTGTTTATTTCCGTTGAAGTACAGATAATTATTTGTTTAAATATTCATTTATTGCAGATGTTAGCACATGAGCAGTCTTTACTCAGCTTTGAAATGTAGAACTCTTAAAATACCAGTATTTTTATTCATAATTATGAATTAAATGTAAGAGATGATTTGATGTTTTAAAAGTTTTTTTCTCAAAAGTTTGCTATCTTTTTATCTTCTGGAAAATACATGGACCACTTACTCCTCATGTGTGTGGCATTTCTGCTTGTTTTAAGGCTAATGCCTTAATAATGGCCCTTTTTAAAACGTAGGTCCCTACTTAAAAATTAATTTAAGGAATAGAAAACAATGCATGAATTTACTTCTGATTTTTAGCACTTACTGTTGGGATAGGAGCATGCATGCATGAATCCTGCAATAATCTACTCTGAAGTTTACCTTACCTAGTACCATCCAATTAAGACCCTATCTAATGCTGAAATCACTTCAACTTTAACAAGAGAGTGTGGTGTTTATTCTCTAAAAGGTCAAGTGCTGTCATTATCCAATAGAATTGAACTTGCATACGTGTGCATGTTAAGTACAGTTTTAGAATGTAAGGATTTATTTGCTATTTATTGCTAGCTTTGCATAGTGGTTTGTTAGGGGTATTTGCTGCTGCTGTTCTCTCTGTATCTGACACAGTTTCTTTTTTTTCTTTCCCCTTTTGTTCTTAACTTTTTATTCTCTGGGGAGTATATATTTCATGACAAACTTCCGGTTCTCCTAGGTCCGTGGTCGGCAAACTGCGGCTCTTTGGCCCCTTGAGTGTGGCTCTTCCACAAAATACCACGGCCTGGGCAAGTCTATTTTGAAGAAGTGGCGTTAGAAGTTTAAGTTTAAAAAATTAGGCTCTCCAAAGAAATTTCAATCGTTGTACTGTTGATACTTGGCTCTGTTGACTAATGAGTTTGCCGACCACTGTCCTAGGTTATTTACTTACCTGTTAAATTTATCTGTGGTTTTCCTTCCTGCCTCGCTCCACATTGTTACCCGACTCTTTACAAATCTTACACAAGCATGCATGCACACACACCCATATCCTGGGTACTCTTTATTAAGTGACTTCCTCTGTGACAGCCGTGAGAAAGAGTTGAAACTAAAGTGTTTTGGTTAAATTATTAGTCACCAGACTTGCTGTAAATTAGAACCATAAAGGAAACTCTCCCTTATCCTCGGTCCTGGTAGATGATGGGAACCATGAATAACCACAGGTAGTCATATAAGCTTGATATAAAATAATTTCTGTCTCTGTAAAATACTCTGAATTAAGGGTTCCCATACCAACTATTTCCCTGTTTAATCTGGCCGTCTGAGAACGTAGTGGGAAAAGAATCGTCTCCCCGACAGCAGGTGATAAACCATCGGGAGAACACAGGAGTCCCACGTGGGTGTGTTTGGCAGTGCTTATTTTAGAGACCTTGGAGATCAAGGAATTCCAAGTGGTGTGCGCAGTTGTTGTAACTCTTCTGAAGGACAGCTGTCACGTTTAATGGCTTGATTGTACGTCCGAGAAATTCAAGAAGCACCGAAAGGTAATCAGTGCATGAGGCTTGATGAAAATGACAGCGCATAGAAAATTGGTTCATGATTTACAATGTGTGGTAAAAGGGCTTAACATGGAACTGCTTTTCCTTGGTAAAGATGTGATTATAAAATCCCATGATTAACTGCATGCTGGTTTCTGCCCAGCAAATATTGATTTTGGCTCACTCTTTACATTATCATCTCTGCTTATTTTTTCTGACCTCTTTCAACTTTTCATTTCTCTTGACATTTCTTTTTCATAGTTCAGCATATAGCATGCATTGTATTCACTGTATTTTTTTTTTTCCTTTGAGAGGGACACCAGGTACCGGATTTATGTGCTCTGTAGCTTTTATTACCATGATATCAAATGAGTTGTTATTGACTGCAGTTATTGGCATAATTTTAGTTTGCTTTACTCTTATTTTCTTCCAGATTCGCCTGAGTGACCTAATAGCCGCGAGAATCTTGAGGTTTACAGATTTCGATACTTTAATTTACACCTGTGCTCCTGAATTTGGCTTTATGGAAAAAGCGGTATGTTGCTTTTTTGTTTTGTGTTGTTTTTTTCCTTCTCTGCTGGTATGATAATTTTTTGCTCCTAAGTATTCTTTTGAATCTGAAACTCAAAATTTTCATTCAGAAACATCTGACTTTTACCCTATCACCTTTCACAGTAACTTTGCTAACCACATGGCCTTCCTCACCTGCTTTCTCACGTGTAAAAGCTGAACAAGGACTCCTATCTTACAGAGTTATTGGTGGTGGTTGAATGAGAGAATCCAGGAGGGAGCTTAACATATCATGTGAGCCACAGTGAATGACTGTTATGACAGTTCAATCACTTGTAATAAACTAGGTCAGTTTATTAAAACTCGCGAGCCTCGGTTTGCCGCTCTGTTGACTAATGAGTTTGCCGACCACCGATCTAGGTCAGTTGGAGCTATGGGGACTACCCAGAAAAAGTAAATCCAAATACTTAGGTTTTTTAAAAATTCAGTTTTATTTCATTTAATACCCCAAATACTACAAAAAATTTAAACAAGACATTGCCAGCAAAGGGACACCACTAATCTTACTTTGAAATTTAATCAATGACTATTTTAAATAATTTGTTTTATTTCAGACTCCAGTGAGATACATAAGGACATTATTGCTTCCACTTGTTATGATGATTACTTACTTCATCTTAAAAAAGGTATTTAAATTTTTTAACACTTTGGGTTAAAGATAATAACTTACAATAGATTGATAATATCTCAGAATTCTGTCTTATTTTTAGGATGAAGTCCTCCCCTCCTAAAAACCGTTTTTTATTGAAATCTTTTTTTTTAATCTAGTATTATGTTTGTTGATTTTTTTTTTAGAAAGCCACATTATAAAAGGTATTTTCATGTATCCTCTCAAAAGAAATGTATCAGTCACCCACCATGTAGCAAGAACGACGTTAACATCGTAGGTACAATAAGACAAAAAGGCCCGTGCCTTAGAACTTAACGCCTATGGGAGTTGGGGGACCTTAAACAACCACACAAATGACTGAAGAATTATAGTTGTTACGGATGCTATGAAAGTGAAGTGTAGGACAGCATTCATCTTTCAAATATAAAGCTCATTCAAAGAAATTTTGATCCATTTGGAGACAGGCACAGAAGAAATTTTTATAGCCATTAAAAATCATTCTGTATGTGTTCATTGTTTTTATAACAAAGAACATATCACTATAGAAGAAATAATGTTTAAACTGGCAGTTTTTCTTGGTCTCAGAATGGTTGATCTGGAAGCCTGGTTAAAGACAGCGGGTCCTTAGTTTTAGCAATTTTGAACTAGTTTTATATGGTTTACAAGTTGTCTTGCCTTAAGTCACTATACTAGTATATTTATTTTATGCTTTTGGGCAGATAACAGTAACGTGATTTCTCTGCCCTGTCTCCTACTAAGGGTATTTAGAATCAAACTGCTTATCTTCTCTCTGTAGTTCCAGTTCCCATGTTTCTCATTCCTTTGTTTTCACATAGAATGTGAATAATTTATGAGCGAGAAAGGCACCTCCTGCACATCTCTGTAGTTTCACCCCTGATCCAGGTCCTTAATGACTTGGACAACTAGTCAACCCCAATGACTTGGACAACTCCTAATAACATGGACAACTGGTCAACTCCAATGACTTGGACAATTGCTCAACCCCCAATGGCTTGGGCAACTGGTCAACCCCCAATGAGTTGGACAACTCCTAATAACATGGACAACTGGTCAACTCCAATGACTTAGACAACTGCTCAACCCCCAATGGCTTGGACAGTTGGTCAACCCCCAATGGCTTAGACAACTGGTCAACCCCAATAACTGGGACAACTGGTAAAAACCAAATGACTTGGACAATAAAAACACTTCTGTGTTTGGCTCAGTTGGTTGGATTGTCATTCTATGCACTGAAAAGTGGTGGTCGTGGCTTCAGTTCCAAGTCAGGGCACATACCCAGGTTGCAGGTTAGATTGCTAGTTGTGGTGTGTATGGGAGAGAGCCAATAGATGTTTCACTTTCTTTCCCCTTTACTCTCACTCTCTAAAAAAGTCGGTAAAAGCAGTCTCAGGTGAGGATGAAAAAAACCAACTTTCTGTTGGGTGTGTTTATGTTAATGAATGAGAGCATTTTAAATGTCAAATAATTTCTTAGAAAACTTTCATTGATTCTATTCACAGACTTTCCGTGATGTTTTATATGTCTTATCTACAAACACTCATCAAAGGTAATGCTATCATAGTTGTTTCTAAATCGTATTTATTAAATGACTTGCTGTCATCAATTTTTCAAATGAATGGACATTAAACTTAAGCATTATGATTAAGGAAATCCATATTAAAAGGCCTCTACATCCCGTAAAGCTTTGCTATAAAACTAAAACATCTAGTCTTTTTAACGAAACATAAAAATAGGCAGTCGTATACTCTTGTGTGAGTCTAATACAAACTCTCTGAGGATAGAGCCAGTATCAGTGCCCTTTATTCTGTGTTCACTGCATAGTACCTAGAACACAGTAAGAGTGCCCTAAAACATTTAGTCAATTTCTAGCTGTAAATATTTAGTAAGTTTGTTATACAACTTTTTTGGAAGCAAAAGTATTTATAGACTTTACCCAGTAACTTCTAGGAATTTATGCTAAGGAGGTACTCAGAGATGCTCCCAGTTTTATGTACAAGGATGTTCATGGTGTGTATAATTGTGAAAAATGAAAACAGTTCTGAAGTCCAGCAATGCTTACATAAAGTTTTGCATGCACTGTATATGGTTGAATATGTAATAGACAGTCTTACTAATTTATCCCTTCAGAGGTACACTCTCTAGCAGTTAGTAAAATCTATTTTATCTTAAGAGACACCTTAAATAGGATGACTGTAAGTCATTCCTTTTAGATTGCTGATTTACCTAATATATTTATTTCCTTTTATGCTTTTAAGTGGTTTAGAGAGAATCAAAATTTTAAGATCTAAGAAGAAATAGTTTATTTTTATGTAATCATAAAGTGGACATTTAGTAAGTAGAGAATATTTTTGTTTTATTCCAGAAAACAGCTCCTTGAACATGGTGAGGTAAAGCCTTAATTTTCATCTCTGGTAGACTTGTGTACTCGATTCTGATTCAAGGCCAGTTTGCCAAGGTCTAAACCACGCTGCCAGCAACCATCAGCACTGCTTGAGTGGGTCAGCCGTGGTGGTCAATTTCTGCTGGTCCTTCTCTCGTTTTAATCTGCTCTGTTTAATCTGATGGGTAGTAAGGATTGGAAAGCTAGAAGGTTGATGTATGACCATGGAGCATAATTAAATTGCCCCCATACATTTATTCTTTCATTCATTTGACGACGACAAACATCACCTTTCTGCCTGCTGAGCTGGTTCAGCCATTAGGGTGGTCACCGGTGGCTCTCACTGGAGCCCGGGCTCCTGCCCCGCACAGACGGGATGGTCAGTTAACAAGCGTTAGCCGTGCTGCAGGTTCTTGCCCTCTCAAACGTGTACAGGTTTTCCGTGGAGACATGAAACAGATGACGCAGCGTTTTATGCGGTGCTACATTATTTTGTGGCGCGAATACTCTTGTGTGAGTCTAATACGATTTTTGCCCAAGTCCTATGATTTCCTAATAGAACTATGAGTCTTAAAGGAAAGGTCAAATTTACCGGAGAGGGCAACTAAATTTGAACTTAGTAGGAATAGCTTACAATGGCAACTACTCCTTTCCGAGTAGTTACTATGTGCCGTGTACTCTTGCTGTTTACTTCTCATAATAATATTCCCATTTGGCAAATAAAATTATGTTAATTAGGTGGTACTACCTGTTAAGGAGATAAACACTAACATAACTTAGTAGTAGTTTAATCCTTTGCTCACTTAAAGTTAAAAGCAGGAGTCCTGATTGGCAGAAACTAAGGACCCAGATTCCTTCCATCTGTGGCTCTGCCATTCCCACATGTGGCTTCTGGGGCCAATGTGCTTGTCTGCACCAACCCGCCAGTGAAGGAGAGAGAATATGGAAGATGGTGCGGTGGGGGTGGTGCGTGGGGTGGTAGGGGGGTGGGGTGAGGGGTGTTGTGCGGGCTGGGCCTGGAAGAGGTGCTCATATTGCCTGCAGGTGCAGGGCCACACCTGACTACCAGGGAGGCTGGACACAAGCTAGCTCTGTGCCTGGGGGGAGGCCCAGAGGAGAAATAAGTGGCTTGCCTAAGGTCTCACCGCTGGCTGGTGGGAAGGCTTGCACTTGAGCCCAAGCAGGCCATTTCCAGAGCTCTCAAAGTCAGCCAGCACTTACCGCTTCCCGATCTGCCTGTGTTCACACTTTCATTCTCACAGAAACCTATTGGGGTAAGGACTGTTGTTGTTTCTGTTTCACAGATGACAGACACTACGACACAGGGAGGTTAGTGGCCAATATTGTGGACCGAGGAGGACATGAGCCCAGGGTGCTGAGCAGCATCCGTTAGCCGTCGCTCCGCTGCCCCCTAGTGTGACTGCCTTTATGTACATCGGCCATGTCACATTCCTCCAAGTTTTCCTCTGCCTTCACACCCACACTTCATATTTTATCAGACAGTACTTACAACCACCTCTTTTCACAGGCATGCTATTCCGCAGTGTTCTGCCTTTCCCTCCGCACAGGCCCCTGGTTCTGCCCAAAGAGGAATTTTACACCCCCCCCCCCAAAAAAAAATAAAGGAAAAAGGATTGATTTTGAAATAAATGGTTCCACATTCCAACGTTGGGTCCCATAATTAGGAAAAGATAAGTAACAAATTTCATTTTTAAACATCTTTACTTAAAAAGAGAAAGAAACAGCTCTGGGTAGAGTTTGCAGTTCTTGTTTTAAATATAAATTATGCATTTCTGCTTATAAAAATGACATGTTTAAATATTCTGGAAAATAGAAAAATTATGATTCAGAAATAAATTCTGTTAACTTTTTAGGCATATATTCTTGTAGGTTGCCCCCCCCTCGCCCCCATGCATGAATGTGTACACAGGTATGTATACATACACAGGCACGCACACACACAGAATCCAAGTGTGTACAGAGTTTGACACTGAGCACTTTGCTGTGCCATTAAGCCGCCCTCCGCTGTGTGGTCTTTCAGTGGCCGTGCGCATGTGGGAGGGCGGTGACTCAGTCATCCCCTTTGGTCACCGAGGGTGTTTGCTTTCGCCGCTGAGAGGTCACTGCGGTGCCTTCTTTGCAGACGCGTTTCTGTGCTCTGGCTGCTCCCGCCAGTTCCGTTCCTGGAACGGCACATTCGGTCGGAGGGGTCGGCTCTCTTCCGGGGACTTGATAAATGGGCTCAGTCTCGGGAAAAGGCACCAGTTTACTTCACTGCGTTCCATGGCCTCCCCTCTAGCACTTAGCATTCATTTACCCTTTGTCAGTTTTGTAGGTGAAAACACCTCATTGCCGTTAACGCTGAATGTGTTTGACTGTTAGGACATGGACGTTGAGGTGCCCTTTACTTCCGGTTGCGTTAATCCTGTCCGCCCTTCCAGTGCGGATCGGTGAATGTTTTAACGAACGTGTCTGTTAGAAAGGTTTTGTTTGAAGCCTTTGCTTAGTGGAACTCCATCTTAATCAAAATGGGGTGTCCTACTACTGAATCCATGTAGTTATGTAGTCCCACTGCTTTTAAAGCGACCCAGGCTATGTTTTGCTGTGCTGTTGGCTGCTGTCTGAGTGACATGTGGATTTGTGCAGCCCCCACCCCTTCCCCACCCCCCCCCCTCCCCGCCACCGTGTTCCCTGTCTCTGTCCTTTGCTCCGGTGTCCTCTTCCATCCCGCTCGCCACTTCCTAAAAGACTGTATGATAGATTTACTTTTACTTTGTTTCCTGTCTCTCTACTGAAACGTAAACCTCACCCGGGCAGAAATTGCTTGCTGATGTCTTGTTCACCATTGAATCGGCAGCACCCAGGGCAGGACCTGGCCTGTCGTAGGCGTTCGGCTCATCTCCGTTGAATAAAGGAAGACATGTGAATAGACTCCTTGCTGAGTTGAAAGTTCCTGTCCTAACGAATCGTACTAGTTTTAATATGCTTTATGTCCGTTAATTTAAAGACCGTCAGTGACGCCGCCGTGTTTTTGTTCTGTGTTTCTGTAGCTCATTTTCCACACGTTGCAGCTGTTGGCGTTCACGGCCCTCGCCGTCTTAATTATGAGGCTGAAGCTGTTTCTGACTCCCCACATGTGTGTGATGGCTTCGCTGATATGCTCCCGTTGGGTAAGGCATCCATCCCGGTCTGACTGCGTGATGGTAACTGGCCACTGCGGTGCCGTTCCCAGGACCGTGGAGTAAGCCGGCCCCAAAGCACTCGGGTTACCGGCCGCCTTAGTTCACGCTTCCCGGAGAGGAAGAGGGCAGCTCCGCGTGGCTGTGAAAACGGTTCCGAGACCTCAGCTGATGCTGCTAAGACACCTGACGAGGCGCGCTGCCCTGTGTCAGTGGCCTACCACAAAGCCCTTCGGTGGGGTTCAGGCCTGTGCCGGACTCTCTTGGCCCGTCGGCACCAGCCCGGGTGCTCTTCGGACAGAGAGGAACGCAGTGTAACTGCTCGGGCGCTGTGCCGCCTGGCCTGGCCGAGGGGGCCCCTGGGGGAGGTGTCTGCCACGGCAGCCAAGGTGCTAGACAGAACAGCTGGAGCTTTGAGACCGAGGTGCTTCTAGAAACACCTGACCTAGTTTTGATCACGAGCGTTTTGTGAATGTGGGACGCTGCCTTTCCTGAGAGGAATGTCCGTGTCCGTGCTCGCGGGGTCTCCCCTCATTACCCGGGATGTCCGCAAACAGCAGGCAGGTGTTGCAGCGTGTAGTCCCAGGACGCTTCAAAGGGGGGATTTGCTGACCTTAACCCCTGGGGGTAAATCAGTACTGGAAGGGTCCGGGGTTCCTTCCTTCCTTCCTTTAGAGAAGAGAGAGAGAGCTTCGTTTTGTAACTGGACCCAATAATTCCAAATACTTGCTGTTTATAACAGTAGGGACGGTAGTTCTGTAAGTTATTAGTGCACTTGGCATCATCAAGTGCTAATCCACGTTGGTTTAAGTAGCCGGGGGAGAACTTAGTACTGACCATACAGCACTCTTCATGTCAGGCAGCAGGAGGGTGGAGGTGGGCAGTGGGAAAGAGGACATCGGTAATACTGTAATTCTGCAGATAAATGAAAGATGAGGAATGAATGACAAACCGTTTCTCTCATTTCAGCTCTTTGGCTGGCTTTTTTACAGAGTCCGTTTTGAGAACGTCATCTTTGGCCTCCTCACAGTCATGTCGCTCCAAGGCTTTGCCAACCTGCGCAGTCAGTGGAGCATCCTGGGAGAATTCAATAATCTGCCTCAGGAGGAGCTGATCGAGTGGATCACATACAACACCAGAGCAGGTGTGCGGCTGCTAGTTACATGCACAGCACGTTTTATGCACACCTGGAAAAATGCACCCACACGTACAGTCATTCACGCCTGCAGACTTCGAGCAGGCTCCTTACAGTCCTCACTGAAGCAAAGCTTTTCACAGAGTGGTTTTGTGCCCTCTTTCAATTCTCCTGAGGTAACGTCTAAAAGAATTCTCATTAACATCAGGAATTAAGGATTGCTCACAGCTTTGTGCTGTAACTTTCTAAAAGAATGTTTATAGCCCTACCTGGTTTGGCTCAGTGGATAGCGTGCCGGCCTGTGGACGGAAGGGTCCCTGGTTCCATTCCAGGCAAGGGCACATGCCTGGGTAGCAGGCTCAATCCCCAGCAGGGGACATACAGGAGACAGCCAATCAATGATTCTCTCTCATCATTGATACCTCTCTCTTTCCCTCTCCCTTCCTCTCTGAAATCAATAAAAACATTTTAAAAAATAATAAAAAATGTTTTTATTGATTTCAGAGATAAAAAGGGAGAGGAGAGAGAGAGAAACATCAGTGATGAAAAAGAATCATCGTTCGGCTGCCTCCTGCACACCCCACACTGGGGATCGAGCCTGCAACCCGGGCATGTGCCCTGATCAGGAATCGAACTGTGACCTCCTGGTTCATAGGTCGATGCTCAACCACTGAGCCACACCAGCTGGGCAGGCTTCAGTATATTTAAAGGAAAATATCCTAGCTTTTCCCTGTCATGTTTTTATTTTTTCCGTCATTGATCTCTCCTCAGTGGTTCCAGCTTTTGCTAGGCAGACCTATGTGGTGTCTCCCTGGTGGCCCTCAGCTTGGGGGCCTTCAGCCCAGGGCCTCTCGGCCTTGGCTGGCACTGCTGACATTGGGGGCTGTCCTGTGCATCGCGGAGTGCTCGGCGTCAGCCTCTCTTTGGACACCCACAGCCCCTCTCCCGCACAGCGTGCAGCCACATGTCTCCAGCAGGTGACGCTGTCCCCGGGAACCAGAATCACTCCTGGGGAAACTTTGGCTCTACCCGGGAGCTTTTCATTATTAATCTTGCCATAATCCATACACATTTCTACTTCACGGGCTTAAATATTTTCAAAGGCGTATAAAGAGATTTCAATTCAAAATTATGTTTAGAATGCTTGGTTATATTTGAAAGTAAACATTTATAGGTCTGTTCTTATTGGTGATTTTATTGTGCTGATTAAAAATGATACTGTTTTCATAATTATACAATGACTTCTTATACAGAAGTGCCTGCAGGTAAGGGTTTGGTCCTTCTGTCTCCAAGAGACGAGACTGGAAGTAAAGTCCGATGGTGGGCTTTGGTGAATCCCGAGTTGCACAGAAGGTTGTACGTTTATAGCTGCCATCACTGCAAGGGGAGGCATGCATTATAAAATCAAATGGAAACCGAGTCATCCTGAGTATGAACATTGAAAGCTGATCCCAGGGAGAAAGCAAGGCTTTCCTCTGACAGGTCCTCAGGACTACCGTTCACGACCCACACAAGTCGTTGTAAAAATGAGCCACGAGACTGGCCCTGGAGCCTGCCAGTTCCTGGCATTTTAACCATTTGTATGCCATAAGTGTCTATAGATGCAAGCGGCGGGCCTTTTTAAATTAAATTCAAAATATCGTGGCAGTTAACTGTTAAATTGTTGGAGCAAGATATGAAATCCCACAATTCTCTCTACCCTAGCACAGTGCCTGACGCTGCGGGAAGCTGTGGTGAGGGGGGCTGAGGGGGCTCTGGCACGTCCTCGCTGTGTGGTCTTGGACAAGTCGCTTAACCTTGCTGTGTCTCAGCTTCCTCGTCCACAGACTGAGAGTCACATAGAACCACCGTGTGAATTAAACTGTGTGATCCCGTAGCCATGTTTAGCACAGGTCCCGGCACCGGGATGACACTTAACAAGGCTGGCTGTTACTTCAGTGGACAGTCCGTCAACACCGAACGAAGAGGAATAATGGTGCGGGGCATGGTTTAAATGTACTTCTTGTTCTCCATTTGGTTCACACGTGCTAGGTGAGTAACTCGCGGTTTCCTCAAGGCCTGTCACTAAGGAAGGCAATCTTGTTTCGCAGATGCCGTGTTCGCGGGCGCCATGCCCACCATGGCAAGTGTCAAGCTGTCCACGCTGCGCCCCATCGTCAATCACCCGCATTACGAGGACGCAGACTTGAGGTTGGCAACTGGTGGGATAGTTCAGACACACTTGCAACTTGTGCTGACCCTCAGGCCTGGGGAGAAGTTTGTGTGTACACACCCACACCCACACCCACCCCCCCACCCCCACCCACCCCCACCCCCCCACCCCCACACCCTCACCCTCATGTCCAGGCTGGAGATTAGGAAATGTGCGCTGACCGTCCAGAGATCACATGTGCCTCTGGACTCCAAAGCAAGCTCAACGGGCCCTGGAAACACACAAGCAAAAGCCAGTTTTTACAAAGTGAAAAATGCGTCACATCCTTATGACGAGCCTCTGTGCGCGTGCGCGTGTGTGCACGTGTGTGCAAGTTCCAGGAGCTCCTCCAGGAGCTGAGCTGGCCACACTCTTCCAGCCCCTGCTCTGGACTCACAGCCCCTCCGCCTGACTTTAGAAACCCTTCTCCACCTTACTGAGGGCAGTGGTCGGCAAACCGCGGCTCACGAGCCACATGCGGCTCTTTGGCCCCTTGAGTGTGGCTCTTCCACAAAATACCACGGCCTGGGTGAGTCTATTTTGAAGAAGTGGCGTTAGAAGAAGTTTAAGTTTAAAAAATTTGGCTCTCCAAAGAAATTTCAATCGTTGTCCTGTTGATATTTGGCTCTGTTGACTGATGAGTTTGCCGACCACTGCTGAGGGCCAATGGTGAGCCTTTTTTAATAGGAAAAGTACGTGAAATTTGCTGTATTACATGTTTTTACGAAAATTTAGGGTGTTCATTTGCTGAGTGGTTTTGGGAACTCGAGTTTCCATTGACATCTGAAAATTATGTTTTTCTTAAGTGACTGATTTTCAGAAATTATTTTAATGACTAGAGGCCCGGTGCCCGAAATTCGTGCACCGGTGGGGTCCCTCGGGGTGGCCTGCAGAGATTGGGCCCTAGCTCGCGCCCCCAGCCCCACAGCCCTTCTTGGCACCCTGCCTTGGCCTGGTGCGGCCCACTCACCCCGCACCCCGCCGTCGCCACTGGTCGCCGTCTGCGGGGCAGTTGGGTCCCCGCTTGCACCTGCCTTGGCCTCACGCCGCCGGCTTGCCTGCTCCACCATCCTGCCATGGTCCCGCTGTTGTTGGGGCCCATCGAGGCTGGCAGCACCTCCCCTGCTGCCAGCGCCACGTTGCCAACACCTGCCATGTTCCCCACCGCCACCAGCCGGGGCCTCCCTCCCTTCCCCCGGCCGACCCCACCCCCTGGTCAAACTCCCCAAAGAACTCCCGGTTTGGGGGACAATTTGCATACTATGCTTTTATTATAGAGGATTCTAGTAATTGTCAGGGTAATCTTTGCCTTTGCATATACTTTTGGCCTATTGTTAAAGGTAAAATTTTAAGTTATTTAAAGCTTTGTGTCTGGCTGTGGAGTTTGGGCATCCCATATGCTTGAACTCCTACGCACTGTCTGTTACATAAATTCCAAGTAAAACTCCCAGGTAGGGCTAAGCCATGATTTGGTGCGCGTCCCTGCTTTCCAACCTTGTGTGAAGGTACTTTGACCGCTACCCTAGGCTCCCACTGAATGAATGTTCTATTCCCTACCTTCAGCTTCAACTCGTATGCTTTCCAGAGCTGCTGTAGATGAAATTGTCTACTGAAATCTATGTTGTCACTCTAGTTAGCCTCTATCAGAATGTGTTCCATGAGCCAGAATAATTATTTTATGAATTATATAAAGCAAGTTTTATATTCTGAATGATCATCTGCTCTCCAACTCCAGACCCTAAACCGGTTTATAAGCAAGCAGTACATGCAAGATTCAAACCGTTGTATGTTTTAGCACGTGGGGAACAGGAGTGTGGAAACTGCCACCCCCCAAATAATTCTTGCTATGGGGGGTCATATAAATATGCCCCATCCAATGAGCATTGAGGTTTTAATTTGCTAGCAACATTTCTTTACTCCATTCTGTTACCATGTATTAAAATTTCTTGAACCTGTTTTTAAATTTAAAGGGCCCGGACAAAAATAGTTTATGCCGCGTACAGTCGAAAATCTGCCAAAGAAGTGAGGGATAAATTGTTGCAGTTACATGTGAATTACTACATTCTAGAAGAGGCGTGGTGTGTTGTGAGAACTAAGTGAGTATGATCCTATGACATGTTTTTAAGCAACAATGGTTTTACTTTATTAAAGCAGTCCTGATTCTTTAAGACTTTTTATTCTAAAATAATTTTACTAAAATATTTCATTGAAAATTATTTATTGTAGGAAAGTAAATTATCATTTCAGTAGAATTTAATTTCAAAAAGTTAGGGTATTTTAGTTCCTTATTTTTAAATTTTAATGTATTATCTTAAATGTTTTTTTCATGAATATTTTTAAAGTTTTTATGATAATTTTTATTAGTAGATGTGTGAAATACAGGTTTGAATTTACAGCCAAGGAGATATTAGCATTTGCTACTACAGGTGAATTACATTGGATTTATAAGATTATGAGAAAAGTTTTACATAGCTTAAAAGGACATAATAAAAAGATTTTTAAAGTATTTAAATTTATGAATTTTGAATCTCTAAAAATCATACAATTAAAAATGTTTACTGGGTAACTGGAGGCTTTTTTTAGACGCCTTGATCTAAGAAGTGCTTAGTTGTATTGAGCCAACATTGAACATGTTCGTTTCTCCTATGGATAATTGGGAATTAGGCTTATAGCAGTGTTGAAAAGCTAAGTGCAGAAGTTTTAGTAGCTTATTTTTATATACCATTTTAACATCTAGTAAACATATTAGGAAGAAATGGCATCTTGCAAAAGAAGAATCAGGAACATCGTAATGTTCACGTGTGTGCATATCACATTAACTGAAATTTTATAAAACAAAGTAGACTTCAAAACAAGGCTTATTGTCATAGAGATGGGTGTTTCATAATGACAAAAGGATTAATTTATCAAAAAATTCATAATAAGTATAAATGTATACACATCTAAGTAGCGCTTCAAAATACTCAAGGTAAAAATATGCAGAACTAAAAGAAAAAAAAAAAAACCCCAAATCTTCAATCATAGCTGGAAATGGGAACATTCCTTTCTCTCCGGAGAAAAGTAGATAAAAAGCCAGCAAGGATATAAACAACAAACAGTATGAGATGCCCTGATCTGGTTGGCTTGTGAGGACCACTGCGGCGAACAGCTGGAGACCGCATGTCCTCTTAAAGGGACGTGGAACGTTCATGGAAAGAGAAGATACGCTGGGCTGTGAAAGTAGCCTCAGTGGCTTGAAGGGTATGCAGTTGTACAGAACTGAATTAAAATCAGTAATAAATAGATATCGAGTAAATCCGTACACAACAGAAACTAGGCAATAAATGTATGGATAACTTATGGGTCAAAGAAAACACCACAAAGGAAATATGAAAAATAATATTTTTTACTTGAATGAAAAGGAGCCTTCAAAAATGTTGCTGATCTAACTGGATGTCTGTATAGAAGAAAAATTGTTCCATGACCCACACTGTACCACACACAAAATGATCTTGATATAGATTGCAGAACTAAATGTAAAAGCTAAAATTATAAAGATTTTAGAACACAGAGCACTAACCATCCAATAGAAGTAAATTGTATACATGAACATTGAAATCTTTTCCTCAAAAGAAAATGGAAAGGCAAGTCACAGGCTGGAAGGAAACAGCTGCCATGTATGTACTGATGAAGGACTTACATACGTGCTTTCTATGGAGAATTCTTGCAGATTAGTGATCGCTAGAATCTGAAAATCCTGAGCAGAGGTAGCTGCTGCACACGCCTGGGGACCCAGGCGAGTTCACTGACTACAGAGCGACAGTCATCACAAGAACAAGACAGATCCAGAATCATGACCATTGGTAATCTCCAGTGTCCAGTTTCCAACCCAAAATTTACCAGACCAGGAAAAAAAAAAAATGGAGAGTGTGACCGATACTAAGGAAAAAGGTTGGTAGAAACTGATTTAAATAGGCCCAGATGTTGGATTTGGCCGTCAAAACCTGCATTACCGCTATTATAAATATACACTGAATGGTCAGATTATTATGATCTCTGAACGCATAATAACCTGGCCACTCAGTATATATCCTATATAATAAAAGGCTAATACGCAAATTGTTCCCTCGACCAGGAGTTTGACCAGCAGGCAGGTCGGCCAACCGCCCATGTCCCCTCCCCCTGGCCAGGCTGGCCGGACCCCACCCATGCACGAATTCATGTACCAGGCCTCTAAAACACACACACACACACACACGCCAGATTATTATGCATTAAGAGATCATAATATGGCCCCTCAGTGTAGTCAGGTAACTAAGGAAAATATTGTTTAATGAGAAATACTACTTCATTCAGTCCACTCATGGGGCCACCAAAGTGGGAGAGGGTCGAGGGGAACAAACCTGGTGTGAGAGCTTCCCTTCCCTGTCTTGTGTTCTGTGTTTTCATACCTTAAGCTCAAGGGTACGAGTCTCATCAGGCATTATATTAACTTTTTAAAAACGTCTCATTCCATTACTTATGGGCCTTACGTTTGGTTGGTTATATCATTTAGAAAATACATTTATTTTGAAAATGAGTTTTTAAATATATAGTTCTGAAAGTATATGGATCCTTTATTAGATTCAGTAACATATTACGTGGAACGTGAAAATGCAACGAATTTTTTTTTGTCTCTAAATATAGAACTTAGGCTTTTTGAAATGGTGCCTTAAAGTCTTTAGTTTATTGAAAAATTAGTTTCTCCAAATGTGGGAGCTGCGCTCTCATTTCTGTTCCCTCTGGCTGTGGACGCGTCGCTAACACGGCTCGCTGTGCCCCTCTGCAGGCCTGGCTGCAGCATGCTTGAAATCTGGGATTTGGAAGACCCTTCCAACGCGGCGAACCCGCCCTTGTGCAGCACCTTGCTCAAGGATCCCCGGCCCCACTTCACCGTGGTCTTCCAGAACAGCATGTACCGGGTGCTGAAGGTGGCCTGAGGCGGCGGCTGCCGTGCCGCAAAGAGGTGCATCCAACACAATCGCTTTGGCTTGTTTGCATGCATGCATGAAAATCACCATCTTTAATGAGGGGCCCCCAAACAGAAGACAGTAAAATGATCTGGTGTTTCTGATTGCTAACGGGCAAATTATCTCAGTGTTTCCCATTGAACGTCAGCCTTGTTAAGCTTGTCATTTCAGTAATTTAATTGTTTCACACCGCGTGGACAGATGGTCATCTTAACGTTTTAAAAAAGTGTATGTGAACAGTTATTTAATAAATCAAAGATATGTATGTCCTTTTGAATCCAACGAGGTGAATTGCTTCCGATTTTCTCTAGTCCCAGGATACACTGGTGTTCCCTCTCGAAACCACGTGGATAGACTGAAGCGGTTCCTGAAGTGGCACTTCAGGTCCCAATACCACGACCTCTTACCTCTGGGGGGACGTTGCTTGTAACCAGGCCACTATGAGGGATGTCTTCCAGCTTTTACTAGCCTTCAGGAAAGGTCTCCATCGCTTTTAATAACTTCCTATCAACTTAAGTATTTTTAAAAAACAGCTTACTTTGTAATGTTTTGAACTTCTCAAGTTTCTTTATCCAACCAGTAAGTATTTTTTTCACTGGTTAGTTGTCGGCCTAAGTTCAACAAATTACTAAACTGTCTTTAGGACCCAGTGGTTTTTCTTTTTAATGTCCAGATAAAATAAAAGTTGCTGTCATACGTGACATAATTTTGGGTTAGACATAATCAGAAAAGAAAATCCAGTTGGGTTTATCAAATGAGATTTTCAGATTCCAGATCTTGAATGAGGCAAAGGCATTTCACCTTGTAGGGCATAGTTCATGGGACATAATCTTTTGTTCTCGTCACCCTCTTTTGTAATAACATATTTTAAGTCCTCATTTATTTTTGGTTTGCAGTGAGGAAGGTGGTGGTTTGTAAATTCTCTCCCTAAAATAAAACCTACCCAACAATAATGCTTTGAAAAGGGGTAGTGATCTTGAAGATATCGTTGCTAAATGCAAACATAAACACACACTCTGCTTGATATTAAATATGCCACATCTATAGTATTTTCAATGTGCATCTATATTAAATTAACACCTTGGAATTTTTGTAATTCTCTTATGTTCTTGGTCCTCTGTAGTTGAGGTAACAAAATGACTTATTTCCATAAATTAGTTCACATATAGTAGGTAGGAGATTATATACAGGAAAGCCAATGAAATTATTTTTCAACTTCTATAGTTGTAAATATTTTAATACAGGATATAAAGCAGCTAAGAAAGTATGCTGTATTTTATTTTAGCTCTTTCAAATAATTTGTTTTGGTGTGTGGGGCAAAGAAGAAAAAGAGACACCTAACATTCATGAAATTAATTTAACACATTGGATGGTGTTTTCAAAGGAAACATTTTTATGCTAGCAGAATTCAACAACAAAATGGGACAAGTTGTACTAACTCATGAAATGTTCCAGGTAGATATAATGTGTTAATATGGATTTATGTTATTTTCATGTGCTATGTATGTTTAAAAATTAAAAGAAACCTTGAAGAGTCTCTGTGTATGTTCTCTTTTCCCTCATCCTTGACCAAGTGTACATCCTGAAATTGTTCTCAAAGGTAGAAAGCACAGGTTCCTGGATTTATTATCCATGTGTACATTTGGCAATGATACTTCTTAGCCATTTTAAAACAGTTCTGCCTAGTCTCACACACAAGGCAGTGTATGTGGCGGAAATAGTATGGGCTTTGTAACGAGGTGGGTCCCAGTTTGAACCCTGGCACTCCATTTACTAGGAGTGTGACCGCCCATTCAAAAGGTATTTATTGAGCGCTTGCTGTATGCCAGGCGCTGTGCTAAGCTAGGTCATGTTTCTTGACTTTGAGCTGCTGTTTTTTTACCTGTAAATCAGAAGTCCCAGGACCTACTGGGAAGGTTCTTTATGAGGATGAGTAAGAGTGTGTGAAAGGAAAGGACTCCTCCAGTGTTACATCCCTGTGCTCCCTCGCCCCCCTCACTGAACAGCCAGTTCAGGAATGTCAAGTTACAAGGTGGATTCTCTCCGAGTTCCAAACAGTCCTGCCTTTATTCTGTGTCAGTAAACGGGAAAGCTGGACCATAGCCCCCGTATGATAAGAATTATGTTTTTGCGACCAAGCACGTCTGTGTGTTTGCTGGTTTTTGTATTACCAAACACCCAGGTTCTGTAACAGGAGAAACACAAATGAGATTCGTTCCTATTTTTTAAAGGTGACCATTGTTACCCGCTCACAGCAGCAGTTGCTAGGAGCGGGGCGGCGTGGCTGCGAGGGGCTCGGCCTTCCGCACAGGGCCAGCCCCGGTCTGGTTGCAGAGCTGCCAGAGGAAGGACAGTCCTTTGGGAAGGCGGAGCCCAGGCCCGTGCACCTGAAGGTGTCGTGTGTGTGCACCGTGCTCGCTGTGGGGTGGTAAACACGGAAGCGTGGTTGTAGGGTTACTCCCGCCAAGTCCAGCTACTGCAAACGAACAGCTGGACGTGGTTAGACTTCACAAGGCTGTAAAAGCAAAGCTATCTTAACCTGAGATGCAGTTGTTTATTCCCATACTTAGTGAAATGATGCACTGTATTATAAAAACAATTCATTTAAAATGAATAGGAGGAAATACCCACCAAAAACCGTTAGTGGGGCCCAGCCGGCATGGCTCAGTGGTTGAGCGCCGACCTATGAACCAGGAGGCCCTGGTTCGATTCCTGGTCAGGGCACATGCCTGAGTTGCAGGCTCCATCCCCAGTGTGGGGCGTGCAAGAGGCAGCTGATCAATGATTCTCTCTCGTTACTGATGTTGCTCTCTCTCTCCTCCCTTCTTCTCTGAAATCAATAAAAATGTATTGAACAATAAATAAGAATAAAAACCGTTAGTGGGCAAAATATTTATTTTATGTAGACTTGGCGCCATCTGCTGGCTGTGTAATGTAACATTTGTCATGAAATAGGTACAGAAAAGTGTTGGACTAGTTGGCATGTTTTAAGAGAAAATGGGAGACATCCAGAGAGAAACAGAATTTAAAGGTGTGAACTACACTTCTCTAGCATTGTGATGGTTGCTGCAGGCAGTAATGGAACAGTAATTCCTGGTTCTTCTCTCCCTTGCCCACCACATCTCCGCTATTTCTTCCACATCTCCTTCCTCTGGTGCCTCAGGAGATTCTCACTGGGGTCCCCACCTCCTGTCCAGGATGATTGACACTCCCCATTTCTCACGCCAGCAACAAGGAACTGCTTGAAACTGCCAGCATCCCTCTTTCCTGGCTGCGCTCACACGGTCCCCTCAGCCTGTTAAACTCTTACCTGTTCTCCTCCTTCCTCTTCCTGCTCACACCTTTACCGCGTGGCCCAGCTGTCCCCTCCTCCAGGAAGCCTGCCTGACCATCTCCTTTGTGGTCTGCTCGGGCCACTCCGCTGGCCGTGTTGTCTGATCATGTAAAAACCGCCTCTTCAGCTTTGGGAATCTCTTATTGAGATATGAACCCCTTAAACATAGGGTTTATGCCGTGTTTCTGTGCTCCATTTAGCACAGTACCTGGCACACAGTAGGTGCTCAGTAAATGTTGCGTGAAGGGATAACATGGAAAATAACTGGTCCAAACATAGGAAAAATTAAAGACAGGGTGGTTGGTGATTCCATTGGGTAACTTTGACTCTTTGCTGTTTCTACTACGTACTTAACTTACTCCCCAAATGGGTCAGCACAGCTTTTAGGCCTCAAACACTGTTTGGGGTGTTCTGGGGACCAAATACAAAATATTAGCATGTAGGTTAGGAGTGGGTTTGAATCTCTGCTCTACCACTTACTAGCTGGGCAATTTAACATTTAACATCTTCTCCTATGCGAAATGGAGATATAAAAGGTATACGGGGTGGGGGCAAAAGCAGGTTTATAGTTGTAATACAAATAGTGCAATACTGAATTAATAATGCAAGAAGATTTTGTGTACTCACACTGCAAACCCGCTTCTGCCCACCCCTGTACTCCTCTGTTGAAGAGAAAAACCACAAGCCCAAAATGGCATCATTTGTGCCCGAGTCCCTGATACCATGCCTCGGTTTAATAGCCGACCTAATTGTTTCATCCTCTCCCAGAAACAGAATCTTAATGAGACTGGAATTTTCTGGTCAACACCAGTAAGGTAATCTGTCATACAGGCCCTCTCCATGCCCCATGGAAAGAAGAGGGGATCTGCATGGTAAACCTCCCCCGCCCCCCGAAAGATACCATGGTCTGAAAAACAATCCTCTCTCCTCTTTAGTGAATAGCTCCCCGGCCCCATCCTTCTCCCTATAAAACCCTTCCATTCTGGACAACCCCGCTGAGCGCCCTTCTAGTTGCTGGATCGGATGCTGCTCCATTCATGAATCGCTTAATAAAGTCCATTTAGGTCTTTAAATTTACTCGGTTGAACTCTGTCCTTTAGCAGCTCGAAGTGGTCTTTTAAAGGGGAAAATGAGGTAATGCATGTAACGCACATAAAACACATGTGCCCTGGAGGTTGCTGTTTGTTCTTTTTGCTGTGGTTCTTGCTCAAGTCGGATCAGCTCTGAGCTGGTGCGGCTGGATGGGGTTCCTATTCTCCACGCAATGATTTGTTTATTCTCTAGGGACCGTCTGTGCCTTCCAGAGTCTGTTACCAATCGTTGGCTATGCCCATTTGGGAAGCTTTACTATTGTGCTATTTCTCTGATGAGGAATATCTTTAATTTTAAGGAGCTATTATGCTGCAGACAGAAAATGCGCGCAGCCTAAATGTATGACTGTAGCTTACCCTGCAGGACTGCTGGTGGCTAGAGTGTGGTGGTATTCCATGATGCTGAGCTTTACAACTTTGCATTTACTCGGGTGGACTTCCCCTCCAGGGATAAAGTAAGAACCCCAAGCACCCCAGACCTCCGCAGCGTGGCTTCTGACCACGTCTCACCAGTGAACACAAAGCAAAGCGCAGAGGAGAACTCACTCCTTAGCCCACCGAACTGCCTGGGTGGACGCCCCTCCCAAAGGTGCGGGGGTAGAATGGAGGTCTAGAAAGGAAGGGACCAGGAGACGTCCTTTTATATTTGGGGCCGGGTGGTGAGGGAGACGAAGGACCGAGGAGAGCTGGCTGAGAATTGAGACCGTGGGAAGAGAAGGGTGATGCCCTGCAGGTAAAGACCTTGCTTCCAGAGGTCATCCCAAGGACTGTCTCAAATATCACCGCCCAAGCAGTTACCCAGCTCTCCTCGTCCCAAACCTTGTCCAGGTTGGTGTAGGCCTGGGCGTGCAGGCCAGGGCTGACCCAGGGGCAGGGGAAGCAATCTTCATCAGACACCAGTGGAGAGGGACAGGGAAGCAGGCAAACAGGGTGTTTCGTAAACTTAGGATCTCCGCCCACAGCAGCGCCCTGCTCTTTCTATTCCCACGATCAGCAGCAAATTCCCGGGAGCTAAAGGCATCCTTGGGGCTCCCGGCTGACCGCCCTGCAGCGGGCTCGCTGGCAAACTTGAGACGATTGGGCTTCCTCTTGGGGTAAGTTCAGACGTCTTCCATGCAGACCACGGAGGTTCCCTGCCACGTGGCTCATGCCCAGGGTTTGCATTAAGCAGGAGTCTAGGGGGCGGGCCTTCAAAGCACCCCCCATTTACCTGTTCACTGGGATTAAAAACTCTCTGCAGAGAATCAGATTCCCCTCGGAGCCATTCTGTGACGGAGTGGGGTGCTAGAGTGAAATTCTGTGGAGCCCCGAGGGTGTGGCACCGTCCCCGGCCATAGGATGCACGGAGCCTTCAGCCACACCGGGTGGGCCCTCGATCTGGAACATGTCGGTGAATGACTGAGATGACATCTTGCTGAAACCTCTCGGATGCAAAGTTCCCCAAGTATCTTTTATAATAATAAAAACGTAACATGCTAATTAGACCAGACGTCCTTCCAGACAACCTTCTGGACCAGGCGTCCTCAAACTACGGCCCGCGGGCCACAGGTAGCCCACCGAGGACATTTATCCAGCCCGCTGGGTGCCACTGCCTGTCCTGCTTAGCAGCCGACGCGTCCCGGGCCTGCAGTGCGCATAGGAATTTGTTCATAGTTTTTTTTTTAAACTATAGTCCGGCCCTCCAACAGTCTGAGGGACAGTGAACTGGCCCCCTGTTTAAAAAGGTTGAGGACCCCTGTTCTGGACAAAGCCAGGGCTGAGAAGGAAGCCTGGGTCCCAGGTGCCAGAGGGAAGCCGGTGCCGGCAGCAGGGGGAAGGAAGGCCTACTCTTGCACGAATTTCGTGCATCGAGCCTCTAGTGTAAAGTAAAAGCCTTGGAAAATAGCATGAAATGGCCTTGACCGCACTCATACACCAGAACAATGTAAGTGCTTTTTTTTTTTTTAACTAAAATACTCATCTAAGGCTATTGTGGGAGCAGTGATGTCATGAAGTGTGGCAGGCCACACGTGTGGTTGTTAATTCGGTCTGAGAGACAGGAAGTCAGAAAGCCTATTCTGGAGGATGTCCTTCTGCAGGAGCGAAGATGAGCGGCTTGTCCCTGTGCATGGAGCCGTCTGCTGCGCAGCCGCAGCCGAGGGAGAGTGAGGTCGGAACTGCCACGCTGAGTCTGGGTGACTCAGATTCCCCATCTCGATCTATTCATGGGGATTAATAGCTTTTGGTTGAATCGAAAGACATCTGGCCGCCCCGGTTTCGTTTCCTGTCTCAGAAGTGGAGAAGATTCGGGGTGGGACCCGGTCAGACAGCTCCAGGACGCCCATGTTGCCAAAGCGTTGACCCTTATCTCGGGGACCAGAGACCTGGGATGACAGGCTAGCACTCACACAGGAGTGATATGTTCTTATTATCAGGTTTGTTGAACAAGCCAAGAAAAATGCCGTCCCTCCTGCCAAGAATCTGAAAGTCAAGTTTAAGGCAAAGTCAGACAATTGAAAAAAGAGTGATCGCATTCCTGCTTTGTGCCCGAAGAGGAAGGAGCTCAGAGCGCAGCGAGAAATCCTCTGCCTTCGAGGAGGAAACAGACCTCTAAGCCAGCGATGACACTAGCGTCACAGGTAATGGTGGCAGGAGCAGTGAGGTGGTTTCCAGAACACGAACACTGAGTCTTCCTTATGCAAATGAGACACAGGTGGACTCACAGGCCGCGCCCCTGACAAGCTCTGGGCACCTCTCCCAGAGAAAACCCAAGTCACGTTGACCTCACCTGTATCCACCTGGTGGAGAAGCCCTGGAAAGACAAGGCCAGAATAACAATGATCAGTAAACCCTCCCTCCTCTCCCCTCCTCCTCCTTTACTGAGTGGGGATGCCTTGATCTTCTGCAATAAATGCCATGGCTTCTGAGACCATTGTCCTATAGTCTGGGCGGGTGCAGGGCACCCTGAAGCTTACCTGTAACTCTAGGCGCAGCTGCAACCTGTCCATGGTGCCTCTTCCACCAGCTACTGCCCTGGCCCCCTTCCAGGAAAGGCCCTGGGCTGGGAACCTGGTGTAAGTCTGATGTCCTTCCAGCTCCTTCTTCCAGCCCTGCCTCACAGATGGCTTAGCTCTTAGCTCTGTCCCCAGGCTGTTACTTCCCACAGCGATGGGGTCGCACCTGCCCTGGGGTGGCGATGGGCTGGTGACGCAAGTCATTTATTACTCACAGTCGAGTTCCAAAGTCTGCGAACGACTTCCTTTTCAATCCATAAATGAAACAGAACCCCAGCCACCCCCCCTGCCCTGTGGAAGCCTGTAATTGCCGGATGGGCTTTTAGGGCCTTCATTTTCAAGGAAGCAATTTTGAGCACTTAAGAGAAACCGGGACTCACTTGCGGTGTCTTTTATGAATGTTCCACCTCTCGAGACAGTGCTCAAGGCTGAGGCGGAGGGGCCCCGTCGGGGTTCATTTCCCAGCATCCCCTCTCACTAGCTGCCTGACCTTGAGTGAGTTACTCAGCTTCTCTGTGTTTCCCACCCTGCAGATCCGGGGAAATTAAAGTTCGCGCCCGTAAGGGTTGAATAATGTGCATGAAACACAAACCAGTGCCTCTGACCCGTAAAGGCTAGTTTTATGGCGGCTGTTTGTCACTGCAGGCCGTTCCTTTCCCGAGGGGTCCCCCGAAGTTTCATCTTTCGTCATGTTGTTTGGGTGTAAAGAACACACAGGTGCATCATTCCCATTGATACCGAATTTTGGGGCTGGAACCCGGATTCTTTGTCGGCCGGAATCGAAGAATGAATCCACAGACAGAAAAGTCGTATAGCAAAGGTGGAGATTTATTGAAGAACAAGTACAGACTCCCACGTGGGGAGAGGGAAGAGTCCCACAGAATGGACTCCCATGTGGGGAGGGGGAGAAGGGTCCCACTGGGTTCTTTTTCCCCACAGCTTATATAGGCTGCAGGTCCTGGTGCCTTGATATCCCCTCTGATTGGTCACTATTCCCTTAGACTGGTTACTATAGTAACTCCTGGGCTCAAAGGTCAAACCTCCCCTCCTTCCTTCTGAATGAAGGGCTTCCTTCTCTTTATTTTGTAAATGTGACCTTTCTTGGCCACTTCCAGTTCCCTTGTCCTATGGAAATATACCTGTTGCTGCCTCCTTGTCTTATGGAGACGTAATGCACCTGGCTTCCTTGTGTTAAGGAGATGTACCTTCTCCCTGTCGGCAGCCCCCTGCTTTCCCCATGGACCCCAATTCTAAAAAATCCCTAAGCTTGCCCACGTCCCCCTAACATTCCTGCTTCACTGTGCTGAGTCACGCCTGCACATGGATCCATGCGGTGCCTGGCCTGGATGTCTCTGGTCGGTCCTTAGGCTTCCATGGGCCTCTTCCTTGGCTGCCTCCACAGTGTGTCTCGGGCTGGGGTTGCTCCAGGAAAATGGGATTTGGCACAAGGAGCTTTTCTCCGTATTTCATGGGTCCCTTCACGGGCTCCTCACACCTGCACCTTGATTCATCCCCCCCCGCCCCCCGCCCCCCGCCCCCCATGGCCATTACTTTCTCGCTCCTCCTCTCTCTGGCCAGTCCGTGAAGGAGGGGCAGGAGAGACTCCTGCTCTGGTTTTCCAAGCTGTAGCTCAAGTATGGTAGCAGCCACCCTTGGGTAAAAATTGCTGGTTACTATTTAACCTTGCTGTTTTGGGTTCTGTGCTCATTTAAAAGTTCTGATGGTTTGAATATCCCATTGATTGTGATCTCACTGGTCATCGAAGTGTTATGCCCAGATTTCGTGATCCCCAAAGACCACCAGGGAGCCGAGTCCGATGCAAAAGCAAAGAGCCTTTAATCGAGCTAGCTCGAGCTCAGTCCCACACACACACACCAGCGCAGCAGCGAGGTGGAGAGAGAGAGAGCCCCAGACCCCAAACGCGCTGATTTATAGGGGGCCTGAGAGAGGTAGGAGGGGTGAGGTAGTGTGGCCTCCGCTGATTGGTCGGGGTCAGGTTGCACATGGGGGCAGGGCGCGGCTTACTTTCCTCTTGCATTTCTATTGGCTAATTCAAAAGTGTGGGTTGGGCTCTTGGAGAGGTTCTAGGGCGGGAACCTGACTCCACGAGGTGGAGGACATGGAACAAAGGGAACATGGAGTCGGTCTCTCCCTGCCCTTTCAGAAGCACATTCTTCTGGGACCCAGGCTACAGATAATTGAGTTTCGGTTGACTCAGTGGTCCCGGAATCAGAACAGACCCTAAATTGCCTCAGTAGCTACAGATAATGTGTTTCTGTTGATGCAGTGATTCGTAGATACTTTAGGTAACTAACTTGCTCAGTTTTGCTTCTGTAAAGAATGCTTTTCGCGAAACAGGTTCCTCATTCCAGACCCAGAGATGTAATCAATACTTTTGTGATATTCTGCCAATATAAGCCCGATGTGGCAAGCTGTTCGGGGCTGCGAGGTCTGGAGCGCTTTTGCTCCCTCGTATGCCGCTGGCTTTTAATAAATGACTCCATAATTCGACTTTTTGAGGCGTCCTTTGTAAGATGGGGGTTACACTTCAACGTAGCAAAGCTGGGTGGGTCGAGGGAAGGGGCAGAAGTCTAAGTGGCAAATGCTGGCATTTCAGGTTGAAGTTCCAAATGGTTTCCAGGCGGTGCTGTGTCCCGCTGTGCGCTGGGGTGAAGTTGGCATCTGGGGCCTGAGCTGAGTGTTGGAGAGACGCAAAGGAGGGACTCACACGGAGACCAGCGACAAGGCCAAGGTCTGCTCTGATGCATGAAGGCCACGCCCGCGTTTCGGTCAGACCAACACCCTGCATTCCTTGTTACCATTGTGTTTTCTTTTTACTGGACAGACACTATGTAAAGAAAAATTAATGTATGTTACTAATCTATCAGCAAACCAATGCGAATAGAGAGGCTTTTCATCTTTCCCTGAAGGTGTGGGTCTCAGCCTCACCATCTGGCAGTCACCTGGGGAGTTTCTAAAAGGCACACACGCCCTTCCTGTCTGATTCCATGGGTCCGGGTGAGGTCTAAGCATCGGTGTTTTTGAAAGGCTCCCAGGTGATGTTAACGTGGCCAGAGCCCCAGGGGTGAGACCTGGAAGGCCTGTGGGTCTGCGCTGAGCAGCTGCGGGTGTCCCCTCACCTCCTTCCCCCACTTCCAGTTCCGAGGAAAGGGTCAGTGACACGAAGACGCAATGTAATATATATCTGTGTAACCTCGTCCCAAAAGGCTTATGAACAGAACTTGGCCTCACTTTCTTGGCAGTATTTTTAGGACCTGTTTCTAAGACCCATCTTAAACCACTAAAGGAGAATTATTATGGACATTCAATAGCTATTCCTCCAACACACCACTCCAAAGAGAAGGATGAAGCATGATTCTGGTGAACATGCATATTCACTGCTCTTTCCATTCGTTCCACAGGTGTTGTAGTGTAACCCCCATCTTACAAAGGACGCCTCAAGAAGTCGAATTATGGAGTCATTTATTAAAGGCCGGCGGCATACGAGGGGTTAAAGCGCTCCAGACCTCGCAGCCCCAAACAGCTTGCCATATCTGGCTTATATTGGCAGAATATCACAAAAGTATCGATTACATCTTTGGGTCTGGAATGAGGAATCTGTTTTGCGAAAAGCATTTTTACAAAAGCAAAATTGAGCAAGTTAGTTACCTAAAGTATCTACGAATCACTGAATCAAAAGAAACACATCATCTGGGACCACCGGGGCAATTTAAATAATTGTGCTATCCAGATTCCGGGACCACTGGGTCAACCGGAATGCATTATCTGTAGCTACTGAGGCAATTTAGGGTCTGTTCTGATTCCGGGACCACTGAGTCAACTGAAACTCAGTTATCTGTAGCTACTGAGACAATTTGGGATAATTGAGCTGTCCTGGTTCCCAGAAGAATGTGCTTCAGTAACCAGGGAGATCACAATCGATGGGATATTCAAACCGCCATCAATGGAGTATTGGGATAGCATACGTAAGTTCAGGAAATCAGAATAACTTTCTATTGTTTTAGCAGACAAAGAAGTACAGGACCCAGACAGCAGTTTCTACCTGAGATGGTTGCTACCATGCTTCACAGGCCAAATTGGTTTGTCTCTCCTTCACACATGTGCAGATGATTAAATATTAATAATAGGGGGATTTGAGAATTTTCTTCAAAAATGCAAAATGGAAGCAAAAGGAAGGATGTACTGAGGAGTGTGCTCTCCAAACACTCAGAGCTGCCTCATTTGGAGTCAATGAGTCTTAAACCACCACCCAGGCCAGATTTTGCAAAGTGTGGTCAAGAACCTCTGGCTAGAAATGCAGGCAACTGTGGCCTCACCCCAAACTCCTCCCTCTCTAGGGGCAGGGGCCAATAATCTGCATTTTAAGCAAGATTCCTAGGTATTTTGCTTGACTTGAATTTTTAAAAATATAGTTTTATTGATTTCAGAGAGGAAAGGAGAGGGAGAGATAGAAACATCAATGACGAGAGGGAATAATTGATCAGCTGCCTCCTACACACCCCACATTGGGGATCAAGCCCGTAACCTGGGCATGTGCCCTGACTGGGAATTGAACCGTGACCTCCTGGTTCACAGGTGGACACTCAATCACTGAGCTATGCTGGCTGGGCTAGACTTGAATTTTTAAAGGTGCAGAGCCATCTTTAAAATAAGATTGTCCACGGGATCCTGGAGAAAAAACTGGTGAGAGTGGAGTTCCTATGTGATGAGGCAGGTCGGGGACTCAGCAGGTGGCCTGTGCTGGACACTTCCCTGCGGTTCCACATGTGGCTGCTTGAGAGACCCAAACCTCAGTGTCCTCTCTGCCTCCCCTTTCCCCCTGAGCCGCCCATCTTCCCACGTGTCCCCTTCCTGTTCTCTCTCCATCCCAAGGGCCGACCTCCTTAAGGCCCTCAGTCCTCATCTCACCATCTTATTCATGTGCTGACTTTCAAATACATGCATCTGTCCAATTAGTCACAGAAGACATTTAGAACACGGAAGGCTGCAATTAAGGTGGACTAATTTTTTTAACATTTGTAGGGAGTGCGTGATGAGGTTGGGGCGAGAGGATAAATTGTGTGGTACATCCAGGTGCTTACCCTGGAGAATAAATGGGGGCAGGAGCGGGGGTAGGGGGGGGACGAATGAACACAGATGTCTACATGAGTCAGTCCCCTCCTTCTCTGTGTCTGAGGGCAGGTGAGAGAGAGGCCCAGACTTCTCCATAGGTGTCAGCAAAAGCCTGCTGGGTGCAAGCAAGTCCTGGCCCGGACCAGAGGCTGGAGGTGGAGCTCCTGGGCTCCCAGTATTCCTAAGGCCACCTGGGTGTAGGGGATGACCAGTATCCTTCTGGGAAGAGTCTGCTCAGGTCTAGATGGATATGCGGGGCTTGCAAGCCAGGATCATGAGAAGGCTAAAAAGGGCTAATTCCAATGTAACCCTGATATTCGGGGTTAGTGATCTGAATCTGTTATACCCAGATTTCGTGATCCCCAAAGACCACCAGGGAGCCGAGTCCGATGCAAAAGCAAAGAGCCTTTAATCGAGCTAGCTCGAGCTCAGTCCCACACACACACACACCCCAGAGCAGCGGCGAGGTGGAGAGAGAGAGAGCCCCAGACCCCAAACGTGCTGATTTATAGGGGGCCTGGGAGAGGTAGGAGGGGTGAGGTAGTGTGGCCTCCGCTGATTGGTCGGGGTCAGGTTGCACATGGGGGCAGGGCGCGGCTTACTTTCCTCTTGCATTTCTATTGGCTAATTCAAAAGTGTGGGTTGGGCTCTTGGAGAGGTTCTAGGGCGGGAACCTGACTCCATGAGGTGGAGTACATGGAACAAAGGGAACATGGAGTCGGTCTCTCCCCACCCTTTCAAATCCAAGCCAGCAAGCTCAGTGTACATTCCTGATCACCTATAATCAAGTCCCTCTCTCCTTCCCAGATACTGGTCTTGCAGAACCTGTTACTGGGAACAGTGCACTGCCCCGGAGGGAGGGTTATTAACGCTGGCGCCAGGCCAGACCATCAGATATGGCCTGGAGACCCCCGACACCTGGGGGCCTTCTTACAAGGCCCTCGAAAAGGACCGGAAGCATAATCCATGTTTGTGGGACAAAGACCACAGGGAGAGAGATATAAAGGAAAGCTCCATGCGTGTTCCTTCACTCAGATTTGGAAGGCTGTTCCCTGAGTCCGCCGGCATATTAAACAGTGTCCCTCCTTTTTTTCTCAGAAGCGTCCTTGGTTTTCTTTGGTCTTCTGCAACAATCATTGCTGGGGAACTCTGGGTATTTCCTGCTCCAATTATTGCTTCATCCATTTATGCACTTTTTTTTTTTCTCTTTTGGCAAAGAAATTGGATTTTATCCTAAGTTTAAAACCAACAACAATACAATAGCTTGCACTTAATTGTGTACCTACTGTGTGTAGGTACTGTTCTAAGTATTCTACGAGTATCATTTCATTTAAGTATTACAACAACCCGGTGAAACAGATATTATCTCCTCCTTTTTCAGAGAAGTAAACAGAGACATAGAGAACTTAACTCACTTCAGGTTACACCGGCAGTAAGTGGCTGAACTTGGATTTGAGCTCCTGTTGGACTCCTACTTCCGTAGTGGCCAAGGAACCGGTCATATGAACCCTACATCTCACCTGACCAGCAACAAAAGTTTGTTCCAAGTGATCCAGTCTTTGCAGTCCATCTGTTTATTGCTCAAGCTTACAGTTGCTGTTTCTTCCTTCCCTCATTTGGAAAAGGATTTAAGGTATTCATACGAGCCCCTACTATGTGCCAGGCACACAGGGGTTTCTGAAATGTTCTTTCTGTTTGGAATGCCTTTTTCATGTTTCCTTTGTTCGAACAAAACCTGTTGTTCTAACAGGGTCTACCAGGGGTCCTCAAACTTTTTAAGCAGGGGGCCAGTTCACTGTCCCTCAGACCGTTGGAGGGCCGGACTATAGTTAAAAAAACAACAACTATGAACAAATTCCTATGCGCACTGCGGGCCCGGGACGAGTTGGCTGCTAAGCAGGACAGGCAGCGGCACCCAGCGGGCCGGATAAATGTCCTCGGCGGGCCACATGTGACCCGCGGGCCGTAGTTTGAGGACCCCTGGTAGACCATGTTTCCTCTTTTCGCCAAGAACTCCTCAGTCGTGGTGTCCATGGTCCTTTGTCTCTGGAGCTCTCTCTGTGCTTAGGCCCTGAATCATGTCTTTTCCTATGTAACTGTATTTTGTTCCAGCTTACCCAGCCTCTCTCACTCAACTGTAAGCCCTTTGGGGTCGGGGACTTAGTATATGAATTTTAATGTGGCGGATACCTCCTAGGGTCCAAAGGACATAGGGAGCGTCAATAACAGGAATTGCATGTTAGAGAGTCAGGCCCCTCTGCAATGATGAGAGAGAGAGAGAGAGAGAGAGAGAGAGAGAGAGAGAGAGAGAGAATCATTGATTGGCTGCCTCCTGCACACCCCCTACTGGGGATTGAGCCTGCAACCCAGACATGTGCCCTGACTGGGAACCAAACTCTGACTTCCTGGTTTATAGGTCAAGGCTCAACCACTGAGCCACACCGACCGGGTGATAAAGTGGTTCTTGACATGAACTCTAACCAGACCTGACAATGAACACTGCGTTTCTCAGGAATGCTCACCGGAGCGTGAACAGTTTAAATGACAAAGTCAGCTAGGAGGAAGACAGTAGATAAATGTGAGAAGCCGTAGAGTAGCAATTTCCACGTGTTCTCCCCAGAAAGCAAAGGACTCTTACAACACAGTGCTCGGCGAATGCTGGCGATGTGCTGAGACCTGGCTGTCGCACAGAGAGCTTTGCTGTGCCCGCTTGCTGTTGTGATGGCGTGCTGGGAGTGTGCAGTTCCTCCTTTAGCATGAGCACCAACGGCCAGAAGCTAGAGCTTGACCCCGAGACACTTCTCCAATAAAGAGATCCAGTGACCTAGTCCAAGGACGTGAGAAATGGATGCCACAGTCAGGGTTCTCCTTCGGCTGTCACGGTGTAGAAATCTGGGAGTTTTATTGGGCCAATGTGTAGCCCAGCCGGGTGGCTCAGTGGTTGAGCGTTGACCTATGAACCAGGAGGTCATGGTTCGATTTCCAGTCAGGGGACATGCCCGGGTTGCAGGCTCAATCCCCAGTGTGGGGCGTGCAGGAGGCATCAGGTCAGTGATCCTCTCTCATCATTGATGTTTCTCTCTCTCTCTCTCTCTCCCTCTCCCTTCTTCTCTGAAATCAAGAAAAATATATATTAAAAAAAAATAAAATCCAGCCGAAACCGGTTTGGTTCAGTGGATAGAGCGTCGGCCTGTGGACTGAAGGGTCCCGGGTTCGATTCCGGTCAAGGGCATGTACCTTGGTTGCAGGCACATCCCCAGTGGGAGGTGTGCAGGAGGCAGCTGATCGATGTTTCTCTCTCATCGATGTTTCTAGCTCTCTATCCCTCTCCCTTCCTCTCTCTGTAAAATATCAATAAAATATATTTAAAAAAAAATAAAATAAAATCCAATGTGCAGAAGAAGGAAGTAGGCTCCCAGCATAGTCTTCTCTTGGCCTAATTGGATGTTTCCTTGCCCATTTCACAATATTCTCTCCTGTGCTAACTCTATCTTTTGGCAATTTACTTGTTTGCCTCTCTTATTTTATGCTCTTCCTCTTTATTTTATACTCATTTCCTCCTTTGAATCTCCTCTCTCTCCATCTCCAAAGTTATTAAAAATTGTTTTTCAATTAAAAAAAATTTTTTTTAAGTTTCAAATGCCCAAAGTGGGGCATTTAGTGAGAAAAGGATTGGGTTTGCACATTGGGGACCAGACCAGGGCTTCTTCCTGAGTGGTGGCTCTGGTGGGGTCCCTGTGCCTGGAACCCATCTGTCTTGGCCCAGTATTTCTACAGTCACATGAGGAAATACCTTCTCGGTGTGCCTGGAGCTTCTGCAAAGGAAAGCTCAATGAAGGTGGTCAGTCATTGCAACGCTCGATCTATAGTCACTGCAACCTGGAATCAATTCCTAGGATCATCCACGCACAGTCCCCAGCACAGTGTTAAGTCAGCCTTCGGTTTCCGTTTCTCTTTCCCTGCATCCACCACTAAGTGGCAGGCACTGGCTGGAGGATTCAGCTCTGAATAAGCCACACGGCTGCTCTGGTGGATCTCAGTGCTAAAGACAAGATGAGATCCGACATGTGACCTTCCAAGAGTGTTCTAGTTTCTGTCCCACCAGCCTCCCTGTGTGTGAAACCTCCTCCTTTTTCGGGGGGATGGGGAGGTGGAGAAGGGCAAGAGGAATTGCTTACTATTTTGTCCAGGCCTAATGACCCCTGGCAGCCTCAGGCTCTGGGAGGGCCAAGGAACCACCATCTTCCTTATACACCACTGAAAGCTTTGAACATTTATTGAAAAATTACTTCCAGGGAAGTAATTGTTAGATAGGTTATATACATTGTCGTGTTTATTTTTTTTTATTATTATTTTTTAAATATATTTTATTGATTTTTTACAGAGAGGAAGGAAGAGTGATAGATAGTCAGAAACATCGATGAGAGAGAAACATCGATCGGCTGCCTCCTGCACACCTCCCACTGGGGACGTGCCCGCAACCAAGCTACATGCCCTTGACCCGAATCGAACCTGGGACCCTTCAGTCCGCAGGCTGACGCTCTATCCACTGAGCCAAACCGGTCCTGGCTGTTTATTTTTTTTAATATATTCTTATTGATTTCAGAGAGGAAGGAGAGAGAGAGGGAGAGAGGAAGACGAGAGAAACATCAATTATGGGAGAGGATCATTGATCAGCTGCCTTCTGCAAGCCCCACACTGGAGTCAGAGCCCGCAGCCCAGGCACATGCCCTGACCGGAAATTGAACCATGACCTTCTGGTTTATAGAACAACGCTCAACCACTGAGCCACGCTGGCCGGACAGTTGTCTTATTTAATTGTTACAAACCTGCTGTGGAGATGTTTTTATTACTTTCATTTTAGGGATGAGGAGACTGACCGTCAAAAATACCTAGTATGTTGGCCAAAGTCACAGGGCTGTTACATGTCAGAGCAAAGACTGGGACCAGGGCCGCAAGCTATTATGTTTTTTAACCAATACCCTACACCAGTGGTCACAAACTCATCAGTCAACGGAGCGGCAAACCGCGGCTCGCCGACCACTGCCCTACCCCGTCCTCTCTGGGATTCACTACTTGGTAACCAACCCAAGAAGAGGACTGGTCAGCACTGGTGGAACTGAGAAAAAACCCACGGGGTGTGTCTTCAATATAGGCGTGACTCTTTCCATTCAGTTCAGCTTCGGCAAGCTGCCACAGCCAGGTCTGGGAAAGGCTCCGTGGCGCATTGTGACACTGGGTGAGAAAGATTCTTTGCCCTCTAGAAATTAAGACCATGGGAGAGAAGGGCGAGAAATAAGTGACTTTCAAGTGCAGTACCGAGCACAACCTAAGGAATCAGCATTTGGTTATTTTATCACCTGCATTCATTCACTCAGTCACTCATTTATTTATTCATCTAACAAGTGTTTTCTCTGGTACAATGGTACCCGCTGAAAGGAGGCAGTCCCTGAAACCTCGGCTTCCATGAGTGTTCTAGTTTCTGCCCCATCACCCTCCCCGTGTGTGAAACAGCCTTCCACCGTGTAAAGGAGACAGATAAGTGATCCAGTACTTCAAACAGTAAACCTCGCTTCCACGTGTTTTTTTCCAATTAAAAAAAAAAAGTCAACAAATTATTTGTATTACATTTAATAGACATTAAATTAGGGTTCTTTTCATCTAATGGGTAATAAATCCAAAATTAATCCAAGAGGGTAACACTGGATCCACCTGACACATTGTATTAAAATCCAAGCATTCTGCGATATCACTTTCAAATCTTTTTTTTTTACAAGTGTCTAAAAATAGTTGTTCGCTGCTCCAAAAAAGATATCTGAAAATCCAAGTCCACAAAATGTAGTGTATGCGGGATTGTTAATTAGCATGCAAAAGAAATTCCCTTTACAAATAATGCATTGTCCCTTAAAAAGGGCATAACAGCGCATGCCAGTTATCGACTTCCTTAATGAATAAGTGTGTGCGAGTGAGGGTCCACAGGCCCGTGGAGAGCCTGGAAGTACAGTGGAGATAATCAAATCAGAACGATGTGGCTTGGATTACAAAACTGCGACTTCTGGACAACTTTTTGGGATAAACCCACTGGACTTATCCAGAAGGTTCAAGGATGTGTGCGAAGAATGTGGGGGTTGGGGATGGGGTTGGGGGATGCGGGGTGGGTGGAGGTGAGGGACAACTCTCATCCGCCCGGATTTTCCCAGCCCTTAAGATTTCCTTTACTCGTGCATTCCGAGGCTATGAAAAAAAATACGTTTTCGATTAAAGTTTTTTATTAGCAAATAAAGTTCTTGCTTTCTTTTAAGCCGCAAGGTTACAGCACGTGACACTAAGAATTCCGCTGTCTTTGTAAGTCGGGTTGCACGTCCATCGCCTGAGCGAACCCGCGGGCTGCACTCCGTGTCCTGCCGAGTTGCGAGGCCCCAGGCAGTGGAGTACAAGCCGCGGCGTGAACGTGGGAGGGGGCTCGACTTTTATCCACTCGCTTCTCAGCGGCCGGGCCACGGAGGCTGCAGAGCCCACGCACAGCGCCCCCGCGTGGTCGTTCCAGGAGCCTCCTCCCGGGTCCAGCCAGCCCACGCCGCGCCTCCTGGGCCACGCGGGCTCCGCAGGGCTCCACGCGCAGCCTGGATCGGGTCAAGACTCGGACCCGCGGCCTCCGCCCGGGGAGGGCCCTGCCTTCCCGCCACTCCCAGAGGGACGGCGACCGCGCCCGGAAGGCGGTGCGTGCCTTCGCCCCGGCCGACTTCCGCGCGGGTCCCGAGCTGGACCGGGGTCGCCGGGCGGCCACCGGGTTGGCTCCCGCCCGCGCCGAAGTCTGCGCGTGCGCGCTGGGCGGTCGGGAGCGCGCGTCCAGAGGGGAGGGGCGGAGGGGGCGGGGCCGCTCGCTGGGTGTCCCCGCCCCCGCCCCCAGCGTTCCGCGGTCGCCGTGACAACCGGAGCAGAGGCAACGGCGGCGGGCGCGCGAGTCCGGCGCCTCCTCCCGGCCGCAGCGCTAGGCAGGCGGCCGCCGCCCGGCCTCGCAGCTCTCCCCGCCTCCCGGCCCGCCCTCCGCCGGGAGTGAGCGGCGCCCCGGCCGCCGTCCGGGCGCGCGCAGCCAGAGGGCGCGACTATGCCAAGATGGTCCTGCAGGCGCGGAACAAGCACCGGGAGGCAGCCCCCAAGTCGCCCCAGCCGCCCCGCGCCTCGCAGTCGCCCCTGAGGGGGACGCCGGACGCCGGGGAGCCCGGGCCTGAGCGCGCGTCCCCGTCCCCCCGGCGCAAGGGCGCCGCGGGCAGGAAGGGGCCCCGTGCCGAGCCCGCCGCGCCGCCCTGCGGGGGTGGCCTCGGGGGGCGCTTGGCGGCCGGGCTGCGTGGGGCGCTGGGCCTGCGGCGCGCGGGGCGCGGCCGGACCTGGACCACGCTCCTGCTAGGTGAGCAGCCCCCGCGCGGCGCCGCCGGACGCGGAACTTTGAGCCGCGGGGTCCCGTCCTCCGCAGCTCCTCTCCCGCTTCCCGCCACCCAGCCCCGCCCCCGGTCCCCGCCAGTTTGCAGCCCTCTCCGACTTTTCCTGGGACAGCCGCGTCTCCTCCTCCTCCCTCCCCCGGCTCAGGCCGCCTGGCTCCCTTCCCATCCGCTCCGGGCTCTGCTTTTAAAAACATGGCCCCGAGATCAACAGCTGCGGGTCCCCGCCGCGAACTGGCCGGTCTGCGCTAAGGAGACCGGGCGCTGCTGATTGGCGCGCGCCGCAGCCGCGTCGCTATCTGGGCCACTGCCCGGAGGGTGCTTTGCTTTGGGTCAGAAGTGATCCATCGAGCCCAAAGCACGAGCACGTTCCCTGTCCTAGAAAGTTGCTAAACTTATTAAATCTTAGCCTGCTTTTTCCTTCTTGGCCTCCAACACCGCCGGGGGCCATTGATTTGTGATTCCCCTCAGCAAGTCACTTTCCAGGGCGTTTTGGGTGCCCGAGCCTGTCATTTCCTTCCTGCGACCTGGGACCTGGGGCGGTTGGTGTGGAGGCCTCGCCTCGCCTCCCCTCCCGCGGCCGGGGCACCAAAAAGGATGATGTGCAAGGTGCTGAGCAAAATTAAGTGGCCACGTTCGCCGGTTGTGGACCGACGTCAGCTTGCCTTTGTCTCGTGACGATAAGGGAAGTTAGAGCGGTTTAGATGGCAGGCCTAATTTTTCTAAGTCAGCCAGTAACGTTCTCCAACGCTGCTGCTCCTACGACTGCCACTGACCGGCTCTGGCTCCTGAATTGTTTAACCACTGGTGATTTATCTCTTATTAACCTTTCCAATTCCCTTAGGGAAGCAAAAGAATTTGGAGCTCAGTGTAGGCCAAGAAATAGAAGCCAGCAAATCAACTTCCCCTGAGAGCACTCACACCATAAAAACCCAGACTCATCACTCTGTGTGTGCGTGTGCGTGTGCGCGTGTGGGTGCGTGTTAGTGATGGGCTCAGAAAGATGGTTACAGTTATTGGGGTACTTTCTTTCCTGTTGTAGAGTCAAGCCTAGAAAATTCAGACTCTCAGTACTGTTCATTCCCCGTCTTTTCAGTAGCGGGCTGGAGAAACCTGGCGGGTGTGCAGGCTAGGTAAGTTCACCTGGGGGAGGCAGCATGGTACAGCGGATGAGACGGACTCCAGGTTCCATGGCCAGTGGTGAAGTTTGGTTTGAGTTTCAAGTCATCTCCTTTGTGAACCTTTCCTCCTCTCTGACAAGCGATTGTCCCCTCCCTGCTTCACGGGAATGTCCTGGGGAGCAGAACGGAAGGGTGGGTATTGTACAGGGTGTCCCCCAAAACGCATACACACTTCCGCAGCTGCTAGCTCAGTTTTGAACATGAAATATATTTTCATAAACACTGCCTTTAAAATGATTCCAAGTGTGTGTATACATTTTTGGGGACACCCTATCTATGGAAAGGCACTTGGTGTCTAAAGCATTTGACACGTTTTAGTTGCTGTTATGAAGGCGTGTGGGTACTACCGGCCTTCTGGTGGCAGAATGAAGTTGCATTTTTCGTGAACATTCTCAGTGTAAACGTTCACAGCTTTGTAATGAACTAGGGCAGTGGTCGGCAAACTCATTAGCCAACAGAGCCAACTATCAACAGGACAACGATTGAAGTTTCTTTTGAGAGCCCAATTTTTTAAACTTAAACTTCTTCTAATGCCACTTCTTCAAAATCGACTCGCCCAGGCTGTGGTATTCTGTGGAAGAGCCACACTCAAGGGGCCAAAGAGCCGCATGTGGCTCGCGAGCCGCGGTTTGCCGACCACGGAACTAGGGATGGCGGTGCTTCTTCAAGGAGGTGCAGTAACAAGTCGGAAATAATCCCCATTGCCATTTCCTTTGATGCGTGTTTTCTTGTCATTGCGTTTTCTTGGAATCTTGATATACTGGGTAGCTTGTGTTTGGATTCAGCGATGCCCATACCTCAGTGCAGTGCTGTGTGGACGTAACAGAGGGCCACTTGATTTGACTCACCCTTTGGCCACTGGAAGGAGGCACAGTGAAGGAGCTGCCTCACGTTCTTGGGTTACGTTGGCCACTGACTAGACTTAGGTCTAGAGACTTCTGTCCTTGAGAGATGGTTCTGGAGAACGATAGGACCTGGGATGTTCGTTTCTTTCTCTGGCCCTTTACTCTCCATCTTGCAAAGAGGAGCGGTACACAGACATTTGGAAAAGCGCCTCATTTCCTCTCTTCCTCCCCCTCGCAGAATGAGGGAGAGCTGGGCTGACCCTGTACAGTCTTTAGTGTGGCACTTTGATATGACAAAAATGGCTTCATTCATGATTAGGAAGAAATTTTAAAACTTGAGTTTCCTTGATAAACCTACACATTTGTAAGCGTTAGAAACTGACTCGGGGTCCCTAAGTCAGTTTCTCTCATCTCCTTCCTAAGTGCTAAGTGCTAGCTACCAAGGGGACCCTTCCCACAGTTGGGCAGTGTTAAACATTGTTTAAAAATCCATTGTAATAAACATGCTTTTCGCATTTGGGGACATGACTTAGGGTCTCTTTAACACTAACCGTTGTAAAGAAGGGTTCTTGAAATGTCTTTAGACGTCTCAGCCCGTAGCTTCCTGTATCAGCCGGGGAGGCCGTGCTGCAGTCAGGAAAACCGTGGCAATGCTCCACAGACTGTTTTAACCACAACCCACAGCAAGCAAGAGGGTTAACGTTAAAGTCCGCGCACATCCTGAAAGTGCAACCCAGTGCATGTAGCACGCGCTTCTGTCTATTTCTGTATGTCCTGGCGGGAAACATCCGCTACCGGACTGTTTTCAGAAGTCCGGGCAGGCGTGAGGAGTCCTGAGCGGGGCCCTGAAGCCCCAGGCACTGTGCACAGTGGGAAGGTGCTGCCACCTCTGGGCCTGAAGGGGGGGCGCTGTCAGCAGCTGCACCCCAGGAGCGCTGTGCCGGGGAGCAGGACCACCGGGAAGAGTGGCTCCAGACACTCCTGCAGCCCTGTGATCCGCTGGTGCCTCTCACTGCGGACCGCCTGGGAGCCCTTAAAGGGCCCAGCTGAAGGGTGGGTAGGGTCAGCCTCCTGGGGCTGGGAACGAGGCGGAGGAGAGGAGAACGCGCTTTTGGAGAGGCGCGTGGAGACGAAGCACACACGTGCACATATTCAGCAGGGTCGTGTCAGAACACTTACCCCACGTGTGGAGTACCCGCTGATTTTCTATCTGCCCCTTTTAACAATGCTGTTTATAAGCCATCAGGCTGTTTCCTGACCTACGGTTCTGACCCTAGTTTGCAAACACTGCCTCAGAAGGGCTGCGTTGTGTCTCGGTACCTGTTTCAGACTAGGTAGGTGCCTGAGCGCAGCCTTTAGCTTCTCTGAGTCTCAGTCTGTCCCCGTGAAGATGGAGATCTGGACTGCACTAGGAGGTCCTCAGCCTTAGCTGTCCCCTGGAACTTTAAAATCCAGGAGGCTTGGCCAGTGCGGTCAGAATCGGGGGCCGGGTGGCGTGGGGAGCATCAGTGGTTTTAAAACCTCATGTCCCATTTCTCGTTAGAAGCGGGCTGCCTGGCATCCCTGCGCCGACTGCCTACGAGGAACCCCTGGAACTCAGTGAACCTCCGCCCCTTCTAACGGGGACACAGTCCAGGTTGCGGAAGTTCCCCCCAATCCCAGTTGTCTTCCTGACACGGGCTCTGAGTTGCCATTTTTCATCTGCTGTGGCTTATCTGAATTGGGGTTCGAAGCAGAGTGACAAAATTCTTGCCCCCGTGCCCCTTATCAGAGCAGGAAGACAAGAGGCTACCTGAGAGGCTGTGTTTCTAGAAAGAGGAGAACGGAGCTTTCCTTTGCGGAAGTGAAGAATGTGCACGTTAACCGTAAAACAAAGCTTGTCTGCGGTGAAAGACCAACAGGTCAGGTGCCATTCACTAAACAAACATCATAAGAACCGTAACCTACCGGCCAGCGTGGCTCAGTGGTTGAGCATCGATTCCCGGTCAGGGCACATGCCCGGGTTGCGAGCTCGATCCCCAGTGTTGGGCGCGCAGGTGGCAGCCGATCACTGATTCTCTGTCATCATTGATGTTTCTCTCTCTTCCTCTCCCTTCCTCTCTGAAATCAATAAAAATACATTTTTAAGAAGTAACCTGAGTGTGGAAAAGATAACTGTTCACCCCCTCTGTGTGTCCTTGCCTCTTTCCCATCACCAGCGGAAGAGAAGGTGCGAGGCGGGCAGAGGAGGAGGGTGTGGGGTGTAGCAGGCAGCATGCGCCACTGTGGGCAGCGTTAGCATGTTGGAGAGGAGCGGGTGGCGGGCACCAGCATGAGATGGGCACAAACAGATCTCCTTAAGGAAGTTGGGTTTTTATTCCTAGCGTGCTGGAAGCCACCCAGGGTCGGCGAGGGGACGGGTTGGAAAGAAAAGGTCAAGCATTCGGTCTTGTCTTGGGCGAGTTACCCTTGAGGCATTTGTGCGATCCCAGTAGAAACGTCACGCAGGCGATGGGACTTCGGAGAAGAGGTCTGCGTGGAGACATCCATAGGGGTCATCCGCCGTGGGTGGTATTCAACTTGTGGGAGCTGTCACAGCTTCTTTCCTGACACGGGCTACTGTGTGCCAGGTGTCATTCTGAGGGTGTGAGATGAACTCACTTGTCTGAAAGTCATTTCACTGCTCACTCAACCCTCACCATGACACTGACTGATCTACCCAGGGAGGGGTGGGTGGGTCTGAGGCCCACAGATGTTAAGTAACACGCCCAAAATCACCCCTAGAATGTGGGAGGGCAGGGATTTGAACCCAGGTGATGGGCACCAGACTTCATGCTCTAACCACTAGGCTGTGTTTCACCCTTTGCAGGCGAGTATAGCAAGGGAAGAGAGGAAGCCCAACACTTAGTGCTCGATAGCGTTACCTTTCTTGTTTCTCCCTTCTTCGGGGAAAGAGGGACTCCACACAGAGATGCGGAATAAGAAGTGGGAAGAGCATATCAGGGGTGGCATGGGGCCCAGGAGAGCTGAGGGACTGAGGCTCAGGAGCCACCGGCTGTCCTGGTGGGCTTGCCTTCAAAGGCGGAGCTAAGGGTGCATTAATAAGGAGATGTCGGACCTATATATTTCCCTGGAGAGCCAGTGAATAGGGTGGGAATTCAGGATTTAAAGAGTTTTTTTTCAATGTTTAAAGCCATTTTTTTTCTGTCTAAAATAGACTTCTGATTAACTCTAAAGAATGTTCATATTCACAAGCATATTAAGAGATACAATTAGAAGGACTCTGAACCTGACATTCATGAGTACTCAAATAAATAACAAATGTGATGAGTTTAGGGTAAATATGAGGATATTTACCAATTTGTGATTGATTTGTGGTCATACTATGGCATCAATAGTAAAAGCAGATACAATTTTATTGTATACATGTGCATATTTGGATGTTGCTAAAATTTGAACGGTAGCCGTTTTTATAGGTTTTGCACACTGAGCTGTTTGGCTGTATTAATTTCTCTTAAAGTTTATGTCAATGTGCCCTAGCCAGTTTGGCTCAGTGGATAGAGCATCAGCCTGCGGACTGAAGGATCCCGGGTTTGATTCCGGTCAAGGTGGTCAAGGAAGGGCATGTACCTTGATTGCAGGCGCCCTCAATATTTGTCTTTCCCTCTCTCTTCCACTCTCTCTAAAAACCAATGGAAAAATATCCTTGGGTGAGGATTAAAAAAAAAAAGAAGTTTATGTAAATGAGATGCATTATCATAGGGACCACAGCCTGTGTGTCGCTGTTTTCTTTCCTCACCATTCTAATGATTACCAGTCATCAAAGTTAGTGAAAATTACATCTATTTCTAGGAAAAGACCATTATGTGGATGTTTAATTCCATAAAAGGCGGTCTCATTTCATAGGAAAGATCAATTCTGCATGGATGACCTTTCGTAACTCAAGAATCATTGAATAGGAATAAATGTAAAAAGTGGAAGAAATAATGTTCAGAGCACATAGATCTACAACTATTGGAACTGGTTTTTTTGCTTTACTATACTGTATTTTCTCAGCATTTTCACTGTTTTTTTTGAATGCATGTAAATTAATCGTTCACATGTCTTCATGTTTGTCTGTCATGTGTCCTCTTCAATTTTCTTGCCAAAGTAACCGATTGTCAGGTGTGTCTTTCAGCCCTGTCACCACACATAATCCGTGTTCAGATGGCATTCTGTCATTTTAATTTATAGCAGCAACTGTTACCAGAGTAGCGTAGTCACCAGAACCGAGCACAGGAGCTCCAGTGTGATTCACTGTACTGAGCAAGGATGCAGGGGTTCATCGTCAGTAGCACCCACGGTATCTGAAACACAGGTGTAAGTCACTTGACTAATTACTTTTGAACACTTGCCATCATGACAATTTTTCTAACTTGAGAAGATTGTCATACTTGAGAAGAGCGAGGCTTTACTCATATTCTTTTTTAAAAAAAATATATTTTATTGATTTTTTACAGAGAGGAAGGGAGAGGGATAGAGAGTTAGAACCACCGATGAGAGAGAAACATTGATTAGCTGCCTCTTGCACACTTCCCACTGGGGATGTGCCTGCAACCAAGGTACATGCCCTTGACCGGAATCGAACCCGGGACCCTTCAGTCCGAAGGCCGACGCTCTATCCACTGAGCCAAACCGGTTTCGGCTTTACTCATATTCTTGTAGCCACTCAGGCTTGCCTGCATGTTACTGCCCTGCATGTTTCCTCCTGTTGGCTTCCTGGCTCTCATCGCGGCTCCTCGTAACGCCATCCTCCAGGGCCGTGATTGTGAAACCGCGGGATTTGTCCCTGCATTTTAATACTGACCACGAGGTACTTACATAACTGGCACAGTGTGGCTGTTTTCCATGATGTTTAACATTTTTAAGACCTCCTTTCTCACTCCTTTCTCATCTTTGATCTCCATGGAGATTTCATAAAGGTTACTTCCTGCAGTTTCCCAGGGGAGGAGCTGATGTAGGCCAGGTGAGCGCCCGCCCGCCTGCCCGGCATCCTCAGTGAGCTCGCTGGGGAAGCGGCCGTTGAAGTCCAGGGCTCAGCACATCTGTCAGGGTGTAGGTGTCAGATTCGCAGTCGGAGGACCGTCATCCATACGTGAATGGGAAGATGACCTCACATGTTCCCAACCTGACAACTCTTTTAGGAAGAGCACTGTTTTGCTGGCTGCTGCTCACATAAATACTGAAAAAATGGGAAAATTTACTTTATGTCTGTCTTCGTTTACTTGCCTAATTATATTCTCTCAGGTGGTGACACACACTCTCTGTGCTCCCGTTTAAACCTTTGTCCTGATGAGTCAGTTCCTTCTAAGGGCTTTGCTCCTGCACATCAGGGCATCCTTTGGTGACTCGACTCGGCTCTCCCGGCCTGGGCGCTCCAGGCCCCTTCGGCTGGGGCGCTCTGCCGAACCCCCTCCTGGTGCTCATGGCTCTCTGAGAGCTGGACACATTGTGTGTAGAGTGGGCAAAGGTAGGTTCACAGTGATAACTAAATACTACAATAAGTAACACACAATACTATAAGAATCATCTTTCGCGTATGCACAACTGTAAACCTACTTTTGCCCACTCCTGCATATAGTGAGTGGGACTCAATAAATAGTCTCTCATTATTGTCATTGCCATTTATATTCTGTACCATCACTGTTAGTGATGGGAATTCTTTTGTCATGTTGGACAGCTTTTTTATAGCTGTCTTCTTTTCTGCCTACTCGCCATAAACCCCACCTGAGTTGTAATCATATCATGAGGGCTACCCCCCAGTCCCACTTTGGTAAACCTGCCCTGACAAGGTCATTGCTGATCTGCCTGCTCAGATTCCGCGCAGTTCACGGACTGCGCCATTTCCCCGAGTGCCCGTTGTGTTCTCTCGTTATTTATGTACCTAAACCTTATCTCAAGATTGGCTCTTTAAAGGCACAGGGATTGGCTAGTATTCCTTCAACGGTCTTCTCGGTTCCTGGGAAAATGTGTTGTGCAACTAGTAGTCATTTAGATATTTGCTGACTTTAAAACCCACACAAACCTCGGTGCTAGAGAGAAGGAGGGGGCTGAGCGTGTGGCGTGCGTGACTGCTTGCTCTTTCCCAGCCCGGGACCTAAAGAATGTCTTCACTTGATTGTTTACTGCACAGAAACTGGACTTCGTTTCCTTCTAGACACTATACCTAGAAGTATTTATTTCAACACATTCTGTGGTTTTATAATACACTTTTCTTTCTGTAATGGGCAGGCTTCGGGCAGTCTCGAATGCTTAGATGTTGCCTTTAGGTGTTAAGGTTCTTATTGAATTGAGTACATGCTATAATTTCTCTTACATGGTGACAGTCACTTAACATTCTAACCCAGTGAGGTGCCAGGCACCGTGCCAGGAGATGGAGATAGTGAGATGAATAACCGGGAGCTCAGCCTCAAGGCGTTGCTTCTAGCAGGGGAAACCGCGGGGGGTGACGAGCTACCAGGGCTGTGGAAGGTACCGCTGGGCGGAGGGCAGGCTTCCCCAGGGCTGTGGAAGGTACCGCTGGGCGGAGGGCAGGCTTCCCCAGGGCTGTGGAAGGTAAGCTGGGCGGAGGGCAGGCTTCCCCAGGGCTGTGGAAGGTAAGCTGGGCGGAGGGCAGGCTTCCCCAGGGCTGTGGAAGGTAAGCTGGGCGGAGGGCAGGCTTCCCCAGGGCTGTGGAAGGTAAGCTGGGCGGAGGGCAGGCTTCCCCAGGTGCCATTTAGCTTGGAAGGACGGAGGAGGCGGTCCAGGCGGGAGCAAAGGCATAGCCTCCTGAAAGCACTTGGCATTTTAGGGGGTTGTTGCCCAGTGCCCCAGCGTGAGGACTGCGTAGTAGGGATTAAGTGGAAATCGGCCGGTCGTGGGGGCTCCGGTGGGAGCCGTGGAAGTCATGGGGCTTTTCTAACGAGGGGTGAGGTGCTAGGTCTGTACACGTAGGACTTGACTGTGTTCTCCATGAGTTGACCTGGGACAGGGATGCTCTTTACTGGTGACTCAGCTCTGGAAAGAAACATTTATTTTGTTTATTGTTGACATTACAGATGTCCCCCACTCTCCTCCCCGGACTTTATCCACCTCCACTCAGCCCCTCCCCCTCCCCCTCTGAATGGATGCTTGAGAACAATCAGAAGTTGTTAGTCATAGAGGAAGGGTTTGTGAGTAGCATTGTCCAGGCTGACCTGAAAACCTTGTCTAATAGATTGGAGGCATTTCCTTAACCTCTTCTGGTCATGTTGTCACTTGAGGGTTAGGGAGGCTAAAATTCTTTAGACTATTTTAAGCATGGATTAACCTCAATTTAGGAATAAGTCGTATTTTTAAAATTCACAAGTCTTTTGGACTTAGAATGCATTTCTCCATATTTTGGGCTCGAATGTATTTCTCCATATAAACATTGTCACTAGGTGAGGTCAGCCTGTGCCCACAGTGGGAAAGGAGGCAGCTCTGTCAGGTTTGGAGTTCGAAGGCCTGCGTTCCCCCGTGCTCGCCCCTCACCAGCTGTGTGCCTGGAGAAATCCCCTCTGGGGCCCCTTGTCCATACTGTCCAGGTTGCTGTAAGAATCAGAGGAGAGCCTGGGAAGGTGCTGGGTCCATTAAAGCACAAGCTAGTTACAGAGTCACGTGTCAGGGAGAAGGCATGTCCCAGGTGGGAATGTGTTGGTCAGGCAGGCATGTCGCCGCCTGCAGGTAAGCACAGAGGGCCCCGGAGATGCAGCCCACCTTGGCTCCAAGTTCTTGCTCTCACTCCGTGAGGAGGAGGACGAGAGAAAGGACTTCAGCTGCAGAGGACTCGGCTGAGGGATCTTAAAAATGCAGATCGTGCCCGGCCGGCATGGCTCCGGGTTTGAGCATTGACCTGTGAACCAGGAGGTCACAGTTCGATTCCTGGTCAGGCACATGCCCAGGTCGCAGGCTCGATCCCCAGTGTGGGATGTGTATGCAGGAGGCAGCTGCTCAGTCATTCTCTCTCATCACTGACGTTTCTATCTCCCTCTCCCTCTCTCAAATCAGTAGACTATATTTTTTAAAATGCAGATTGCCAGGCTCTATTTCCTGGTCACCTGGTTGGGTTGGAGTGGGGTGTCTGGAGAGGACCCAGGAGAGGAAGTGAGAGGTAGGGAGCTCGGTGGTCAGAGCCCTTGAGGATGGTCAGAGCAAAGGGAAGAACCCCACCCCGTTTCTTGCTCGGTTCCCGCCCTCCTTACTGCTGCTGATGTTGCGGCCAGGCAGTGGGGCGGGGCAGGGCACTGGACTTGCCCGTGTGGAGCCATCAGAGGGCAAGAACAAAGGCCTGGACTGGCCTTGGGGACTGCGGCTGGAAGGGGGAGCATCAGGGGAGCAAGAGCTGCTTTAGGACCACAGGAGCCCCATCCGATGGAACACGGGCCTGCTCCCTGCTCCTGGTACCCCAGCTCCACTCCTGGTACCCCAGCTTCGAGCTGCCAAGCACAGGAAGCAGGGGGATTATTTGCACTAACTCAGTGGTGACTATTTTTGAAAGAAAAACAAAACAAAAAAAAACAGAAACAGCTATTACTCGCACATGTGTGTACGTGTGTGTCCACCCATCAAAGTATATTCAACTTTGGGTCATTATGTGGGCATCTTTAGGGTGATTTCATTCCCCCCCTTGGTGATATCAGGTTGTACGCATTAGCTCAGCAAACGTTTGAGTCTGACTGTGTGCTCAGCTGGATGCTCTAGTAAAGTTCAGTAATATTCTATTTCATTTAAACAAGATCCTGATAGGAGAAGAAGAGGCTGCTCAAGTCCCATAGGACTGAAGATTGATATAATGTGACATATAATCTGGCACAACATGTTTTTAATCAGAAAGAGGAGAGAGGGGCCAATTTCGTTTTAGAGTGTTGGTGATTTATGTGCTTCCAGCAAAACTTAAGAGCCTTTCACATTTCTCAGCCAAAGGATTGCAATGTTGAATGAGACCACGAAGCAAACCTTCTTTCCTTGAGCACCTTCTTGTTACTGAATAGGTTTATGCTCTGATTTTAAAAAGAAAACAAAAACAACTTGCTATACTTACCTCAATACCTTGGAATGACAAGATATAGCACATGTATTAAAATGGAAAAAATGGATTATCAATTTTGTGACACTTCCAAAACGAGTATAAACTGCTTTGATAATCACTAGAATAAATTTAGAGAAAATCAATTTTCATCTCTTTTATAGGCAAGAAGGTAAGAAAGGTTCCTTAGGGGGCCTTCAGAAGTTTTTATCGCTTTATGTGTCGATGCTTAAATTACATGCTCATAAGGCCGTGTCTACTTGTGCTTTCATTTTGAAATGACATGCATATAATTTATTTCAATTTTTAATAAATGAAAGCATAGCTCTACATTTTTATATAAAAACCAGTGGCCTGGTGCATGAATTCATGAACATTGAAAGGAAATTAATTAGAATAAATATTTTAATATCGCTATTCGCCCTTTCTCTATAATAGAAGTGTCACCCAAATTCACAATCGACAATGACAGATGGAAACACATGCCTGTGATTGGCTCCAGGAGAGCTTTATATGTATGGTGCATGTGTGAGACAACTTAGCCTTTTACATATATATATGGAGTAAACTTGCTTAATTAGAGCTGCTTTCTGATGCAGCTAAACTTTTTCCAGCCCAGTGAAGCACCCCAACTTCTCTTTCAGGTAATTGTCAGCAACACAGCAGTAAATATCAACACAAAGCAGATTATTACTGTAGATTATGCAGGGAGAACAAAGGGTAAAATATTTAACTGCAGCAGTGTTTGACTGTATTCTGTGCAGTGAGAAAGCCTGGTTGCCCCAACTACCCCCCCTGCCAGCCTGGTAACCCCCAACTGCCCCCCCCGCCAGCCTGGTTGCCTCCAATTGCGCCCCCTGCCGGCCTGGTCGCCCCACGCAGCCTGCTGTTCAGTCGTTTGGTCGTCCCTCACTAACCCGCCTGCTGGCCTGGTTGCCCCACACAGCCTCTTTTTTCATAGGCAGCCATCTTGTGAGGGCGTGAGGGTTAATTTGCATATTATAGCTTTATTATATAGGATAGCTTCTATAAAACATACTGCCTATATCTACAGATGAACTGCAGCTTTTTCCCTTTTATCTTTAATATAAAAAAAGATAGGGAAGAATAAGATACTTGAGAATAAGGAGGCCTTGGCCTTTGTCTCCCCCCACCCTAGTCCCCTCGGTATGGCTCTGAGGTCACAGTCCCTGCCTGCAACTTTCCTTTCTCTGTTTACTTGCTTTGTTTCCTTGGGCAACTTACGTTTTCTGGGCCTCAATTTTTCTTCTGTAAACTGGGGCAATATCTGTACCTACCACAGAGGGTAGCTGTGAGGATATATTGAGGTAGCTCAAGTAAAGCACTAAAAGTTTCTGTCCTGTGATAAGAATTCAAATATTAGCTGCTTTATTATGTTTACTACTACATGAAAATGAACAAAGGAGTTCAAAATGTTGAGCACATTGTTAATGGACCCAGAGACTGTGAAAGAGTGCCATTCAGATGCCAAGAACTCCAAGAATTGTTTACTCTAGTGCTGTAGGAACTGAATGAAAGGAATTACAGAAGGCACCAGCGGCCACTTTGTACCTTCCACCCTTCTCCTGAGAAAGTAGAGGGATGATGGCCTTGAGAAATCCTCTTCATCACTCGGGAATTGTGGAGGTCAAGGCCTACTTAAAGGTAAACACAGGATGCACTCTTTTAGAGAATCGTTTAGATTCTACAAGTTTATTATTGTCAAATGGGAAGAAGAAACTAACAGTCAAATTATAAAATAGGAGCAACATTATTATTTTCAAATAATATTGTTTAAAATGGAGAACTGAAGATGACAAACCAAACTCTACGAATTAATAGTTTAGTAAAAAAGCCACGAACACATGTATTACAAAATAAATATACTTGAAAAATAAATACATTAACAATATCTAGTATATATAATGAAAACATGATTTTGTGGATATTAGCAGGAAAAAAACACGTTAAATTCCCAGGAAGGCTTAATAAGAAATATGAATTGACTGTATTAAATATGTATTAACTCCACCGATAGGATTTTTGTCGAGGGCACTTGAAAAGCAAGATGAATAATGGAGGGTATATATCATGTGTATGGATGTGAATGTATGGAATTACACTGTAAACATGTGGATTCTTCCAAAATTAATTTATAAATGAAATCCCATTTATATTCTCAAAGGGACTATAAAAGCATGACAAGTCTTCAGTATGATACAGGCGGCTTTTCCGTTCTGTGAGAGAAGAATGATTTGTTCAGAACATTATGGTTGGATCATTGAGAAAGGAAAGCCCAGGTTTCATTATGGTGGGATGAAGTCTTAAAAAGGAAGCGGATGGTGTTTGTCAACAAGAAAAAAATCAAAATTTCCAAAGGTCAAAGTATCACATACAAACAAATGTCAGATGACAAGCCTAGTTCAATATTTGCAGGTTCATCGATCTAGAGAGTAACCCTTTATCTTTTATAACCATTGATATCTCCTAGGCACAGTGTATTATTTAAAAAAATACAAACACTTCTTTAAGAATAAGGCAAAGATCTGAGCTATTTTCATTGTTCGGTTCCTTAGTAATTATTTAATCAGAAGCCTGCACGAAGGTGAACCTTGAGATATAAGAGAATGGAATGGTATTTTTTAGATTCATCTTAATATGTTCTTTGTACTTGGGCAGAAGCAAACTATTGATTCTGTTAAACAACAACAGTTCAAATGAGTAAATTTTAAAGACCGAATCGGCCTTATTGAACGATTCATGAATTGGGCGGCCTCCCATCCAGCAAGGAGCAAGGAGCTCCGCGGGGCTGTGGAAGAGGACGGGTTTTTGAAGGCCGGGTGGGATGTGGGCTGGCGGGGTGGTTAGCCCAGAATGCATTGCTTCAGCCAGGGTTGCCCTCCTGAGGGGACGGCAAGGGCCTTCCTGCAGCTGGCAATTCCAGGTTGACTGGTTCCAGGTTACGCTCCTGCACAAGCTGAGGCTGCGGTTACGTTTGGCATTAAGTCGTGGTTTGCTGCTGTGGGGCTCAGCGCCACTTTGGTCTGTTGGTTAACAGTGCTCACATACTGATTTTATTATTAGTGTGTGTTCTCTCTCTTACCTTTTCTTTATTCCTTTTTCCTCTCCATCTCTTCTTTCTTTATTTCATTTTAAGTTTGTTTAAAAATAGTAAAATGGATCAAAGATTCAGGTATTACAGCAATACATAAAAGGCACAGTTCCCTGTTTTTATCCCCCCGCCCCTTCTGGAAGTCAGCATCTTTCTTTCTTTCAGGTCACCGCTCACCATTGGCTGTGTTCCTCTCCCGGTTCTGTCGGTGGCTCTTTCCCTCAGAGCTACCTTGTACGGTTTTTGGCAAATAATAGGCCTTCGTGTATTTTGTTGAAAGAGCCAGTGAAAATTGTAGGCATAGCCTTAATTTGCTTAATTCCTTTGCAATTCCACCAACTGGTATTTTAAGCAGGGTCTTGGGGCTTCTTTTGAAGAGACAGTATTCTTCTCCCAGCCCCTGAAAGTCCAACACTTACGCATCCGTAACCGTGCATGTCTTTGTGATGGTTTCTGTTAAGGTGGAAACATTGCTTTTTGTTAACATAATAATCTGATTTTTTTCCCTTCCAGCTGCCTTTGCCGCCGTGCTGCACTGGTAAGATTGCTTTTCTCCTGTCGTCCCTTTTATGCAGGTGGTTATTGTAACTTACCTCGCTGTCTTCCTTCGCTATCGGGGAATCATTTCAGTATGATCGGGGGGATATATATGATCACATGCAACACAGGCATCTGAAAAAGTAGTTTAATTGATAAATCAGGTCAGAATAATAGAATTTTTTAATAAAGAGATTCATTATTGAAGAGGTTATATTTGAGACTCTATTTCACTTAACATTAGTATAGTGCTCATGTTGCGAAGAAGATTAATTTTTTTAATCTTCTGGATAGAGAGAAATATGAATTTCATTAATCAGACATTTCTGAAATGGTAACTCAATGACATTTATAGTTTACAAATTTTATTGTACTTGGCTTAAAGTATTTTCTGGTTCATTTTAAATTTAAAATCTAATTGGAATGTGTTTTCTTATAGAGAGAAATTTTAGTACTGATGTAAGACACACTGTGCAGAAAAACAAATATGGGTGCCCTTGTACTTGCGTGTTGTTACGAAATTATCTGCAAATTATTAGATAACTTTATTTCTGCATTTAGTGTTTCTTTCCAAAAGATGACTTGGTGTAAATTTCAGCATTGTTGCTCTGTTGCTCTTTTGTTTTTGCAGGAGCCACATAACACACCTCTTTGAAAATGATCGGCATTTTTCTCACCTCTCAACATTGGAAAGGGAGATGGCTTTTCGCACGGAAATGGTTCGTGTTCATGTGGTATTTGATTGTAGTATTTTAGAAATCTAAACACGTTAAGCTTTTTCTTATGGAGATTTTCAACGACGTTCCAGAGTAGAAAGAGTGGGCCCCTTCCATCTTCCCATGCCCCAGGTTCAGCACCTCGGACACAGCCATTTTTCTTCTCATCCACACCTCACACCCCACCCCCCCCCCCTCCTCAAAGGAAGCGCCAGCCCGCTATCATTTCATCCGTAAGCGCTTTCCTACGGATCTTTTGGGAAAGACGTTTTTGTTAACAACAGTCCCTTTATCACTTGAAAACAATGAACAGCAATTTTTAATAACATCGAGTGTCAATCCCTGTTAAAAAAATTTCTTTTTTTACGGTTAGTGTGTTGGTATGTTTGAATCGGATCCAAACATTGCATTTAGTTGATGTATCTCTTATTTCTCTCTTAAGCCTTTCAATCTATAAGTTCCTCTTCCATTTTTGTTTTGTTTTCCTTGCTATTTATGTTTTGAAGAATCCTGGCCATTTGTCCTGTAGAATTACTCTCAGTAATTCATATTTAATCAGTATTTAATATGTCCCACTGTCCCAAATGTCCTGGAAATTGATAGATAAGAGTTTCGATAGCCAAAGGTTTGATTTTTGGGGGGAGGGGCAGGGATACTTCAGAAGTGGGGCTATTCCCTGACTGTACCATGTGAAGAGGCACGCGTAACTGGTGGTCTCACTTTAGGTATTGTCATAGCTGGCCCTCACCCTACATCAGTTATTTCATTAGGATTTCCTGATGATGACTATCTATTCTATTACCTTTCCTGCATTATTGACTCTCTTTTATAAAGGACTTTCCCATAATACTTACTTGGTTTCTCTGGGGTATACCTCATACAGATAAGACGGGGTCCTTAATTCTTTCTAGATACCACTTTCAGAAAAATTAGTTGGTTCTCCTGCATCTTCTTGTTATGATCTGATGGCGTTTAACAGGTTGTATAAACTTACCTGTCTTTAGGTGCTGAGGGCCTTGCACTTGGCTCTCTGTCCCCTTTACATGACTCTCTAGTGCCCTGTAGCTGCCTTACTGTCTGGTTCTGTAGACATTTTATCTCCTGACCTGGGGTTGTCCAGTTTTTTAAGGAGCCCTGATTCCTTTCAGTGGCAAATGGTATTTAGAGACCACAATTTTGGTGCTAGATATGCTCATTGCTGCTATTTTATGTTAGATTGGCCTTTTAAATAAATTAGAATTAGGAAACAGTCTTTTTAAGAGAAAATAAATCGTGAATTTATCTTCATATTTTGGGTTTTCTTAAATGAGCTATGCTGAGCTATGTTATTTTTTTAAATGTGGAAACTATTTGTGAAGCTCTTTTGAGTCCATTTGTTTCAGTGAAGATGAAGTTATACTGAAATATGTAGGTTTTTGCAATCTAAGAATTTATCAGTGGTTAAAAACCTGAGAAGTTGATTGTAGCTATTACTTACTTGATTGCTTTGTTTTTTAAACACAGTGTACTTGACGTTTTTTTAAAGCTAATAGGAGGTGTAGTAATTATGTACTTTAATTGTAACTGTAATATGTGCTTGTTTCAGGGATTATATTATTCCTACTTCAAGACTATTGTGGAGGCACCCTCATTTTTGAACGGAGTGTGGATGATTATGAATGATAAGCTGACTGAGTACCCCCTTGTTATTAATACGTTAAAAAGGTTCAATCTTTACCCTGAGGTAAGTTCCTTTTTCAGTTGTGATTTCCTTACTTAAAAAAAAGAGTTTTATTTGCATTAAATGCTAATTCTAAATCTAAGATATGATTCAAAATAAATTTTATTCTATTTAAAAAGAATGTATCTCTTCTTGGAAAGGATTGTGAAGAACATCATTAATTTTGAAGGGCTTTAAGAGATGCAGTGGGGACTGTTTTGACTGCGTGGCTTAGGAAATGTGCAAATTGTCTGGGTTGGGTGTTTGAGGGGATTATAACAAGGCAGCACCATTCATGTCACATGTCATTGGCCACAGTGCTTCTTCCTTATCTGGGATGCTTCCTTTAATTGGAGGTATATTCTTCCAGTGGCCCACCCACGAGGCGAGGGAGGAAGGCAGTGACGTCAGTAACTTGTTGTGGCCTCTCCTTTGCCATCCCTGCGTCCTCCAGGGCCCAGCTGAGCCGTGCCTTCCTCAGTGCTGGCCTCTTCGACCTGATGGGTGGTGCTCCAGTGACGCCCACTTCCCCTGGGTCCCTTCTTAGCACACCGGCTGCCAGACAGCACGGCCCGATGCCAGGGCCGGAGGCCTTGGTCTCTGCAGGGTCCCCAGCCCTGGCTCAGTACCAGTGCCAAGCGGGGCTCCCGGTCGTTTGCCAGTGAGCGAGAGGAGTTGTTGAACTTCCAGGTCAGTGAGTTAGCCCGGCTGATTAATGGGCAGACGGAGGCCAGTAAATAACCACCACGGCTCAGTGCTTTCCTGCTTCCTGAGTACTTTCTATAACCACGTACACAGTTGCTTTTGCAGAAAGAGGATCACAAGAAAAATGGGATCACATGGCACGTTTTTAAAATAAATGCCTTTTGTCTTTAAAGACTATTTATAACCATTTTCCTATGTCATCTTCTCTTCCATAGCATCCTTTTTAATGGCTATGTGCACAGTGTCCCATTGTTTATTTAGTTCATCTTTTATGAAAATTCTGCTTATTTTCAACTCTTTAAAATATTCTAACACTGCAGTAAGCATTTTGAACTTCGTTTTTGCACATATCCTTAGTTTTTACACTGTAACTTGTTGATGTGGAACTGTTGAACTGAACAGAATACATATTTGAATGATTGTACATGTCGCCAAAGTGCTTTCCACGTAGGTTACAGCAGTTGAAATGCCCCTAGCAGTGTTTTTGAGAATGCTTGTTTACTGAATCCTTGCTACTCTGAGTAATCCTTTGCTCTCTCTGTGTGTGTGTGTGTGTGTGTGGGTGTGTATGAATTTATAGGGAAAAAAATGCATTTTCACACCCTTTGTCTAAATTGCCATTGAAATTTTAGAAGAGCTCATTTATTGTGTGGAGAATGTTAATACTATGTTATATGGATAAAACATTTTCTCCAGCTTCCTGTTTGCCTTTTAGCTTTGTGCATGATGTGTATGGATTATATCTGTGAATTGTTTTAATTTATCATTTTCTTTTATCCATATATGTAAAAAAATCTTCTTTTTAATTGTGATAATTATGTTTGTAAGATTTACATTTCTAGTTTGTCTGGAATTTGTTTTAATGTAGTGTGGGGTAGGCGTGTAATCATATTTTTTTCACAATGGTTGTCTGTGTGACCTAACACTTTGATGTTAGGTCACATCTTCTCTCCACATTCATTATTACATACAACATTATTATACATTTATGCTTCTGTTTTTGTTTTTTACATATATCTTTATTGATTTCAGAGAGGAAGGGAGAGGGCAAGAGAGATAGATACATCAATGATGAGAGAGAATCATTGGTCAGCTGCCTCCTGCACGCCCTCTACTGGGGATTGAACCTGCAACCCAGGCATGTGCCCTTGGCTGGAATCGAACCCAGGACCCTTCAGTCCGCAGGCTGATGCTCTGTCCGCTGTCAAACCAGCCAGGGCGCTGGCTTCTGTTTCGGACTTTGTATTTCATATGGCCTTAGGTTGAGGTCCGGAGGCAGACTCAGAGATTGAGATTTCCTGCAGGACGTGTGTGGAGCGGTGCCCTGGGGTCAGTGCCTGGAGGGGAAGAAGGAAGCAGGGTAAGGCGGGAGGAGGAGTTGGGCTGTGATGCAGCCAATCCCAGGGGAGCCCTGGAGCTGGGAGGGCTCTGCACAGTTGTCCTGCCTGGAGGCAAGGGCTCTGGGACTAGTCAGTCAAAGGATGGAGTTGTCCTTGGGTAGTGAGTGTGACCTTCAGTGAATTTACTCGTTAGCAGAGGGTAGGTCCAGAGAGGGACTCAGCTGAGAGCTGCAGCTACAATCCTCCCAGCTGCTGGGGCAGGAGGGCTCAGTCCTGGAGGTCTGGGTGGCAGTCCACCGCTCGCATGGGGTGCTTAGATCTGTTGGCTATTCTTGTGCCAGGACCACACTATTTTAATTGTAAGTAATACTTTTATGTGTGTTAGGACAGTCTCTTCAGTTACCTCCTTTTTGTAATTCTTCTAGGTAAAAGTTCCTGACAGATACGTGACATTTGTTTAGTATTGTTTTATGTGTATGAATTAATTCGAGGGAGGGTTCACATCTCAAAAATTAGGTCTATTCAGGAAGACATCTCTCTGATTGTTCGACTCCTCTCTGTTCCTCAGTGGCGTTTTATAGCTCTTGACCATATAAATCTTGCATGTTTCTGGTTATATTTTGTTCTTACTGGTGGGGGAGTGTTGAGGACTGACCAGCGAGGAGTCTGTGTTGGGGAGTGTGAGGCTCATCTTACTAGACCTCAGAGATGCCTAGTAGATGGTACCAGAAGGGAAAATTGGACAATGATCAAGTATCTTCAAAATATTCCAGTAATGAAGCTTTTCAGGATAATATCTTTCCTCATCATGTCTCTGTTTTTAAAAATTAGGTCATCTTAGCCAGCTGGTACCGGATTTATACCAAAATAATGGGCTTCACTGGCATTCAGACCAAGATATGCTGGACGGTCACCAGAGGGGAAGGACTCAGTCCCATCGAGAGCTGTGAAGGCAAGTTTCTCTCTGCGACCTTGTCCAGTTTATTGCAGCCCAGTAGACTTACCCCAGACCTAGGGTATGAACAACCACTGTTTTATTCTGCTGATGGACGCGCGGAGTCAGGAATGTGGGCGGGGGTGCAGGGCTGGTCCGTTTCCCTGATGTGAGAGGCCTCAGCTAGTCTCCCATGGCTGGGAAGACTGGTGTCACCCGGGGGCTGCTGCCCTTTCATTCGGGCTCCTGGGCCGCGGTGACTGCGAGGCTGGGCTCAGCTGGGGCGCCTGCCTGTTCCCTTGCCAGGCAGCTTGGCTTTTATATAGCGTGTATGTACCTCAGGGTGGCCTCCCAGGGCCTAGCCTCAGCTTTGACCGGGTCCCACGTAGTGTGGCTTCTGCATTCTCCGTTGAAGTAGTCACACGCCCAGTCAGACCCGAAAGCTGGGGGCGGGTAGACCCCATACTTCCACACGAGGAGTGTCTGTCCACGGCTGCTGCCCTTTCATCTGAGGTCCGCAGTAGTGGTGTGTGTATGGATGGAAACCAAGGCAACCATTTGCAAAATAAGCATGTTTACTATAAATTGTCAGATGCATAAAGTAATGTCTAGAGCATATGTTTTGTTCATTTAAAGGATTGGGAGATCCTGCTTGCTTTTATGTTGCTGTCATTTTCCTTTTAAATGGACTGATGATGGCGATATTCTTCATTTATGGCACATACTTAAGGTAAGACTGTTCATTGAGAATATTTTAGTTTGTGTTTTAATAATGTTTGCTAGAATAATCTAAACAGTGAGAGTATCATTAAAGTGTGGCTCAGTTTTAGAACAGTGCCATTTCTGGTATATCTGCTTGTAGATACAAAATTACTTCCCATTTGGACGATTTCACCATTGTCATGGCCACCCAAACTGAAAATCATTTTAGAGGTTTAAATACAACATGGTGGGCATATGCGACACATTTTAGATATTCGTAACCATTTGAGCATAAGCAATACGTGTTACTTACATAAAATGTAATGGAAGGACCGCTCATCACCAGGTCTGTCAGTGGCTGTTCCTGTGCTAATGGTAAACTCGGAATATGTTTGTGCAGGGATTTACTATCCGACCTGACTTACTCGTAATTGAGCAGCATTCCTAAAACTGAAAGGTTGAGAATCCTCTAAGGCTTTTTCTATTTATCGCTCTCTTTTTTGACAAGTCTCCACGCTGTTTACTTGTTGAACTATTTTACCATGAAAGTATCCTTAGAACGTTCTTTTTTTCTGCTTGCTGATTCTTCGTAGTACAGAAGTGTGGGCGTAGTATATGTATGCTTTTCAATTTGAGTTAATGGGTTCGAATCTGCTATGCTCCCATTGTCTGCTTTGCTTTGGAAGTGTGGCATTTCATTTTAGTGCCTCTGTTGAGTTTTTAGCTTTAGTGCCACTGTTGAGATCTGAGTATATAGCAGCTACTCAATAAATATTTCTCAAGTGAGGTAGCAGGTAGATCAGTTGAGAATATATTTGCATATAGATTGAAGATACTTTGATGCTAAGATTTCTGACTTAGCTCTAAGAAAGTCTTTTTAATGATTTAATTGGGGGGAAACTGAAATGAAAATACATGATTAAAATGTGTGAAAAATTTTGTTTCTGAAACAAGACAACTTAGCCCAGAGTGCATGGTGATCAGGAGAGGAGGCTGACTCGTGGGGAGCAAGCCGTGTGTCTTGGGAGCAAGGAGGGGAGGCTGGGCATTTGGTCCTCCTGCCGAGCACTGCCCATCTGTCTTACGGATGCTTTAATACATTTGGGAGATTAGATTTTAAGTAAGAGAAGTTAAAAATATGGAAATGACATTATTGCTGAGTCGCTAATCTATAGCCATGCTCTTTCTTCATTGCAAGAAGGATTTCTGTGCATTTATTAAAGTCATCAGTCAGTATAATTTTCCTAAGTGCCTGTTAGAACCGTTGCTTCAAAGGCTGAAGCTACAGTACCCACTGCAGAGTGTCCTTAGCTGTCCATTGTCCTAGGCGGTAATGATTGAGGCTGGAGGGCAGACATGCTGTATGGAAGCTCTGAGTCGGGTGGAACCTGTTAACATTGAGTTTTTATGTAATTTTTAATAAATGACACGGGAAGCAAGAGTTACTGCCAGTTCTTTGGTTGCCTTTACATATTATATGTATGTGTGTGTTTGTGTGTTGCAACAAATGTCTTTCAGGGCTGGACCATGGGGTGAATTGTTTTCTCAGGTTAACCGAAGTGGCAGTTGTATAGAGAAGAATGGTTAAGAAGGGATTGGGCAGGAAGGAGACCTAGTAAGTTAGGAGACACTGTCTTGTCTTCGGTGTGAGAATAGAATAAGGTAACGTTTGCAAGGCACCAGCAGAATGCCTGCCCTCAGAACACAGTTTTTAATTGAATGAAGTGAATAAATGAACTGAGGTCAGGGTTGCCGTATGTGAAAGGCACAACAAGAGTGTATTATCTGTCACATAAACTTCATTGGCATTCACTAGTTTAGGAAATACTTTTCCAATGGACTCAGCTGAAACTTTCCCTCTATAGATTCCACTCTTTCCTTAGAGCCGTGGTCGGCAAACTGCGACTTGCGAGCCACATGTGGCTCTTTGGCCCCTTGAGTGTGGCTCTTCCACAAAATACCACGGCCTGGGCGAGTCTATTTTGAAGAAGTGGCGTTAGAAGAAGTTTAAGTTTAAAAAATTTGGCTCTCAAAAGAAATTTCCATCGTTGTCCTGTTGATATTTGGCTGTGTTGACTAAGGAGTTTGCCGACCACTGCCTTTAGAACTAGTTGTTTACGGAAGAAACACACAGATAGCACTTATGTACCCAGCTCTAGTCGAAGGTCTTTACTGTCATACACTCATTAATCCTTAGGGTTAGCCCTGTGAGGTCAGGTAACCGTTTTATAGATGAGGAAACTGAGGCACAAGGACATTAAATAACTCCCGAGGTCACATAGCTAGTCGGGTGCAGACGATTGCTTTGAATCCATGTCACTGAAAAGTGTAGGAAAAAAGAAAATTATAAGGTTACTAAGTGTCAGCACTGAAGCGTCTGCATTCTTACCCCCTCATTTTGTATCTAACGAGCTCCAGGCTCAGAAAGTGAGGGAGATGTATGAGCAAAAGTGGTAGACGTTTAGCAAGCTCAGAGCGCTCTACAATTTACACCATAGCAGCTTTCGTATTTTCTGACAGTTGGTGGTCATATTGCAAAGGAAACTTTTTTTTAACCGCGAGGGAATGCTGAAATACCAACTGATCAACTGTAATGGGGGAAAAATCAATTTTAAGTGTTCTGGTTAGTACATCTTTTCTATGTAGCGAAATAAAAGGACCCCTGTGTTATTTATTCTCCAAGGACGAGGGCAGAGAGGAAGTGCTGGGACACCATCGGGGAGTGATTGGGAGTCACGTGGTGTCACAGCGATGGTAACGCAGCATTTCTTGTAGGAAAGCAGGGCATTAACGCGCACCAGGAAATCCGCCCCCTGGTTAGCTAAGCAGAGCTGTCTGCGCTCGTGGGAGATGTTGCACCATCACCGACATTATGGTGGAACACTGAAGAATTTTGAGGTGGGGAAGACAGGAAATGCAGGAGAATTATAGGAAAATATTGACATCTCACTACATAAAATGAACTACATAAAATTCAGATTTCTGGTAGAATATACCATATACCAAGAGACTTTGTCACGCAAGTGATAAAAAAAAAAAAAAAAGATTTCCCTAATCTTTAATGAGGGAAACAGACAGTCCAATAGGAAAATGGACAAGAATGTGAACAGGCAACTCACAGAAGGGAAAATGCACCTCGTCAAGCAAAAACAAAACAAAAAACAGCCCACTATGAGGAAGCTCTGTGTGACAGGCAGGAAGTACAACTCACAGAAACAGCAAGGACCGTTTCCACCTGTGCCATGGCAGATGGGACAGGTCTGGGCCCCTCAGTCTGTTACAGAGAGGCGGGTGTGGCCGGTATGGCGTTTTCTGCAAAGGTCACATTCTTGGACTTGGCCGGCTCATAGTTAGGTCTGTCCTGTAGAATGAAAGCACCAGCATTTACGTGTGCAAGGGTGTTTATTGGGACTTTTTAAAATGATTACAGTAAGGCATTGAAAAATATCTGTCCAACAACAAAAGGGCAGGACAAATTGCAATTATTTATACTATGTGATAGTTGACATCTGTTCAAAACAGTGCCTTGGGTTACATGTATTGATTAGGAGCAATCTTCATGATAAATTAATTAGAAAATTCCAGAGGCATGTTAATAGCATGATCACGTTAAACGCTGTTTGTAACGGGTCAGAGGAAGATTTGCAAGGGTGGACGCACACTGTGATGGCAAGGTTGGTTGGGCCTGGCCTGGATGCTGTGACCTGAGCGCGTTTTCTCTCCGCAGCGGCAGCCGGTTGGGAGGCCTGGTCACAGTGCTGTGCTTCTTCTTCAATCACGGAGAGGTAGGCAGCCACGGGTTCCTTTCAAAATCCTTGGGGGGTTTTACCTCTAGAAATACGAAGCTTATTCTATGACAGTCAAATATTTTCAAAATGTTAGGAAATTTTACTTACAGAAATGCAGGTTTCTTTTTAAAATTTAATGTCTTTAAAATTTATGATAGCATTCTTGAAATGTTCGACCTTATTTTGATTCGAATTTTAAACACTAGCGTGTATTGTAAGTTAACTTTTCATCATCGTGGTAGCTTTTACCAACGTGGTGAAGAAATCATGGGTCTCTATCGATGCTTTATATAACGTCAGACTGAAAGCTCACGGTTAGCTGTTACCGACATAGCCAGCCATGGGCATAGTTAACTTCCCGGCGTGGGGCTAACTTCCTCTTACAGGAGCTGTATCACACATTTCTGTTTTACTGTATTTACAGTAAACTCTGACAGACTTTAAGTACCCTTCGTATAGTATGTTATTTCAGTTACAAATTTGCCCAGGCCCAAGGGCTTTCCTAGGAGACAGCTTTGCAGACAGCATGGACTCTGCATCCCGCCCCCTGTGCTCAGATCCTGGCTCTGCCATTGGTGGCTGTGGCCTGGACAAGTCATTGCCTCTCACTGGCCCGTGTTTCCTCTCTGTACCTGGGCGTAAAGGTGCGACCCATCTTCTGGGGCTATCGGGGCATGAAGCGAACCCATATGTGTACAGCCTGGGACCATCCCTGACACATGGTAACTGCTCTGTCATTGTTAGTCTGTATTATTAGTAGTAACCTAGTTTAGATTAAAGTGTAACGTAAATTCAGGGTGCCAGTGAAATCCTTTCACTGAATCAGAGCTGTCATTGAATTCCTGGTCATGTACCTCTGACCGGTTTTCTTTCAGGTTAAGTAAGTTTTGTGTGAAGGAAAAGAGAGGTCAGCTTGCCTTTTGAGTTTATACACCAAGTGGCTGCCGTCTTTGAAAACGCACATGTTCAGGAGCTCTACCAGGAGTCACTCTGAACCTAACGGTGCAGTCAAGGTTGCACTTTTAAAATACTGAGTGGGTTGCTAATGGATATTGAATTAACACCTGGTTAGTATTTAGAATCACAGAGATTTAAAGGTGGAGTGATCTTAGCAGGGGTGGGCAAACTTTTTGACTCGAGGGCCACAATGGGTTCTTAAACTGGACCGGAGGGCCGGAACAAAAGCATGGATGGAGTGTTTGTGTGAACTAATATAAATTCAAAGTAAAGGAGCGGAGGGGAGAGCAAGAGAACCGGATAGAACAGCCGGATCCGGCCCGCGGGCCGTAGTTTGCCCACGGCTGTCTTAGAGCATTTGACAGATGATTACAGTACAAACATCAATTAATTGGTTTGGTCTGCGTTTTGAGCAAAAACAAGGAATTATTTGGTTCTTTTTGACTGGATGCCGCTCAGTGTCAGAGTACGGGCCATAAAACATAAAGCACAGCTTCTGTGCGAATGACCTAGGAAGCAGGAAGTGGCTGCCAACCACGGGGAGCACTGGGAGTTCACATAGATGCTGCAGGAAGGGATGGCAGAAACCTATATAATTTTCTTAACAGTGTCACCCCGTAGATTCAATAAAAATGGGAACATCGGAAACCAGGGTGTAAAGAGTGCTGTCTGTCAGGCTGAAAGGCCTGATGTGACCTCAGTGTTAGGGGCTAATTCCGGACCTTCCGTCCTTCCTATAATTTTGATACCCTTGGAGCATGAGCATCATTCCTTACAAAGTCTGTCTAGTTTTTTTTTTTTTTAATATATTTTATTGATTTTTTACAGAGAGGAAGGGAGAGGGATAGAGAGTTAGAAACATCGATGAGAGAGAGACATCGATCAGCTGCCTCCTGCACACCTCCCACTGGGGATGTGCCCGCAACCAAGGTACATGCCCTTGACCGGAATCGAACCCGGGACCTTTCAGTCCGCAGGCCGACGCTCTATCCACTGAGCCAAACCGGTTTCGGCAGTCTGTCTAGTTTTTAACAGTGCGATCCAGACTGTTCAGTTCATCTTTCAGGTGGATAGATGTTTCGTTTTGCAGCTACTTGCTGTATTTGTTTAGCTATGCTGAGCCCTCCCTTTCTACTTAGGAAGAGGTGACTCAGTGTGCTTAGAATTGTGGTTTTGCTACAATGGTCAAGGCAGTCTTGGTACTCACACCAGTAAGTGTAGCTTAGAGTAGAAAAGGACCATTTTGAGTAATGACATATATTAAAATTGAGAGCATACATGGAAGTTTTGGGTAAAATAATGGTGAGAACTCAAGGAACTGAGAACTGTTTTATTATAACTTTATTTTTCAGGTTGTGAGATTTTTCAGACCCTTTTTGTTTCCCGACTTCTAAATACGTTGCCTAAAGTATAGGATTGCTGTCTGGGGAAGGGTGTCTACTCCAGCCATGCCTGTCCCTCAGTTAGTGAACGTCCCACAGGGTCACGTGCTCTGCTCCCTGGCATTGCTGGAGGCTTGCTAACCGGTACCCTTCTTTCTTAGCAGAGCCATTGTAATCATGGAAGCGAGTGGTGTATGTGCCAGAAAATAGTTGTGAATTGTTACTGGCTTTTAAGTTCTATTTCCATTATGTAGTTTGCTCTGAACTTGAGTCTAAGATAGTGTATGACATACTTTTAAAAATAATCTCTCTCAGATGGTTTTTACAAGGGAAAATTTTTGCCTGCACAAAAGAACTACAAAATGTATAATGAGAAAGGATTAACCCAATTATTTAAAACAGAAATTTAAATCTGAAACGTGAAAATTCAATAAAGGAGCTATTAGTTGCTGAGAGTAATGATCGATAATATTGAGGTTGTACATTTCATAATGAAACTACGCAGATGACTTCCAGGTTTCCTCCAGTGTTGATCCTGTCCCTATGGAGAGCTCTGGCTAAGATGCAAGCTCCCATCTGCTCTGCTTCAGATGCTTCCTCATGTGATACGCTGTATGCAGCATGCTTGACCCTTAGCATGATGCAGTTGAACAGCATTGAGATGACCATATAACAAAAGTAAATACTTTTGCCCAATTTGCCTGTTAGGAATTCTATTATGTGTGAAATAGGTTTGTTTTGTTCTTTCGTGATGAGATTTAGAAACTTACTCTCAATCATGACCGATGTTGTTTTATATAAACCATGTTCACAGACGTAAAGATATGCACATATGAAAAGGAAAATCTTTTAAACCAAAGTAATTCAAAGTATATAGAGGGATTGCTTTGGAGGCATATCTAATTACCTTTTTTGTTACCTGTAACATTTTTCTGACCTGTGTTAGTTTCTTAAATATTTTTTAACTGAACTGAGATGAGAATATTAATATAAATGTATCTATTTCTGATTACTTATTGACATAGTTATGTTATTTATATAAGATTTGGAAAGAAATTTGGCTCTTTGTTGTTGACACGTCCTGATGTTAATATTTCACGGGACCCGTGCTGTGTGTCTCCTGCTCCCTAACATTTCTCACTTCCCAGTTCCGCTGTTGGTGGGAACTTGGTAGCATGTTGGGCACACGGTTTAAATTACGTGTGAAAGACTTCTCTGTGCGTGGAAACGGCAGCTTTCACCGGGTGTGTGTGAACCGGTGTGGCCAGCACACCTCACGCTGTGGATTCTCTCTAGTGCACCCGGGTGATGTGGACCCCGCCGCTCCGCGAGAGCTTCTCCTACCCGTTCCTCGTGCTTCAGATGCTGCTCGTGACTCACATTCTCAGGTAACTTTGACTTGTCCCGGGCTGCTGACTCTGTTCCTTCTGTGTCGAGTAGCATAAGCTAGAATTTTTAATCTTCCATAATAAAAACAATCAATATCCTATATCAAGGGTGGGCAAACTTTTTGACTCAAGGGCCACAATGGGTTCTTAAACTGGATCAGAGGGCCGGAACAAAAGCATGGATGGAGTGTTTGTGTGAACTAATATAAATTCAAAGTAAAGGAGCGGAGGGGAGAGCAAGAGAACCCTCCGCTCTTTTGGCTCCGCAGGCCAGATAGAACAGCCAAACGGGCCGGATCCGGCCCGCGGGCCGTAGTTTGCCCACGGCTGTCCTATATAATAAAGAGGTAATATGCAAATTAACTGGCACGCTGTCACAAGATGGCTGCGCCCACAGCGGAGGCAGGGTTCCCGTAATGAGCGATCAGCAGGGACCTGAGGCTGCGTGGCACCGGGGCAGGGCAGGGGACCTGAGGCTGCGCCCCCCCACCCGGCGGGCTTGTCTGGGGACCTGAGGCTGCACCCCCCACCTGGCATGGCTTGTCTGGGGACCTGAGGCTGTGCCCCCCACCTAGTGGGACTTGACACGGCGCAGGGGAGAGGGGGCGGCTGGGTCTGGATCTCGCCCAGTGGGGGTGGGGCCAGCCGGGTCTGGGTCTTGCGTGATTTCGAGGCGTGTACAGGTGGGTGGGGACTTGACTCTGGGTCCCGCGGCGTGCCCCATACTCTGAAGGGAGGAAGATTTTCATATACATTTTACTAATTTTCTTTCATCTCTGACACTTGCATTATAGAGAAAGGGCAAATAGCAATATTAAATTATTTCCTCTAATTCTTTTAATGTGCACGAATTTCGTGCACTGAGCCACTAGTAATAACATAACTAAGATGATGCTGATGCTAGGTGAAGTTCAAAGGTAGTGGGAAAATGCTTAATTTTAGACGGCGGCTTTCATCTTTTGACTATGATCCACAAGGCAGAAGGACTGAATTTTACCTTGTGACCTGGCACACCCAAACATGAGCGAACACAGACAACTCAGACAAGTTTCATGGAATGGAACCCTTATCATGTAGGATGCAATCATACATGTTCGTTTCCCTCCCCTCATTATGGCTGGTTCTTACCTCGTACGTTAATGGGTGACTCATGAGTGGGTCACCTGGATTCTTTAATTGCTTGTTTGGGGGCAGTCTGGAAAGAAAGAGTTGGACAGCAGAGCACAGAGGGAGGTCCTCTGGGGAAGGGGTGCTTGGGGGCATAAAGATGGGCATAAGGGCTCTAAGGGTCCCTTCTCTGTCAGGGGCACACCTTGTGGCCTCAGGATGCTAACACGGACACTTCACTTTGTGGGCATGTTAGGTGTGCTGGAGCTTTGCCTTGGCTCACTGGTTCAGGAGGAAAGCAGTTCTCAAAGCTAACATACAAGATAAAAACACCTCACGCTCCTAAAAATCCCACATTACAAGTACGACCCGCCTTTGAGTCCTCCTCCCTTGTCTGTGTCCTCCCTGAGCAGGGCCCGCTTTTCCCCCACATCCTCCCCAGTGTCCCTCCCTGCCCCCCGCGCCCCTCCCGGCTGCTCAGCTGAGTCCCCGCAGGACTTGCCTGCAGAATCCCGAGCACCGTGTGTGCTGCTCCTGTGCTTTCTCAGGCCCCTCGGTCTCTCCAAATGGGGCTGCTGCGGCATTACACGTGTTTGACTGAGAATTTGCCAAACGTAGTTAGAAAAAAAAGTTCAGTGGCTATGCCGACCCGGTGCCTCTCTCCCCGGCTGGCTTTGTTTTTATAGTGATAATGGGTATTTACTTCTCATAGAAGGTGGTTGTGATTGAGTGTCAGGAGGTATAATTTCTAACCCATTGGCTCACTTTGCCCACTCTGTGCTATAACCAGATCATGTTTAGAGATTCTAATTTGCAGCCGTTGGGAGCCACGCTTGAACGCTTGTTAAACTCTCTGATCCTTATCCATCCTCTCAAGGGCCCCGAAACTCTATCGCGGAAGCTTGATCGCACTGTGCGTCTCCAATGTGTTTTTCATGCTTCCGTGGCAGTTCGCTCAGTTCGTGCTCCTCACTCAGGTAAGTGCTTCTTTCTCTAAACTGACTGACGGGTGGCGTGTTTCATCACGTGCACTCGTTTGTATAAAATTATAGAGCTGAGATATGATTCTAAGTCTAGAATGTTTTTTGTTAATTCTTTTAAACAAAGTTCAGAGTAGAGGAATACGTAAGATTTACTTATAATGGGTGTTATTTACCTACTAGTGGAATGCATTGATTGAACTCACATTCATAGGAATGCCTATCAGCGTTATTCAATATTTGTTAGTGTTTAAAAGAGGACAAGGGCTCTAACTTTAGGTATTCTCTTAGGTGAATGTATTTCTGTATGAATAGTTGTGCATGCTTACACCTGGGGTAAATACACAGAGGATAACATAGGATGGGTAGCTGGACAGTTTGAACTGTGTGGCACTCCCCTATGACCTGTGATCTATGTACCGTCTGTCTCTCCATGCCCTCGTCTCCCTTTCCCTTCAAACAGGTCTGTAGAATAAGGTCATGATTCCACTTGAAAAGAGGGTCCCCCCCGCCACTTCTTCACTGTTACTGGGTCATGTCAGTCACGCGGGCAGCGCAGTGTCCAGGGGACACACCTGGCGAAGGGAACTTGGTTTTCTTGCTAATAGGAAATTCATTGTAGATTCTTGGACATCGGCCACTTGATGAATGGAACTTGGGTCATGTGTTTAAGTATGTAGCTGTTTGCAGACTTTTACCCTGTTTGTGTAGTAGGAGGAGCATAGAATTCAAGTTGAATTTCCTTCTCCACAAAGGAGGGTGGGGAGGCATCATTTGACATAATATCTGTACTTTCCTAAAGGTACACTTTCCCCATTCCATCAGATCCTCGAAATAACCCCGGCATTCTTAGAATTCTTGGTAACTACATACACAATTTCCTCAAAACTATAAAGACAGCTAAAATGCCTTTGTAGTGAAAGTTCTTCTTATTTGAAACTTGATAAATTTGACAACCACCACTTGAATATTTATGGAAGTGAACATTAATAGATATTTGTAAAGCATGACTAACAAGCAGAAGTTAATGTGTTACACACACAGGCATTACATAACTCTTTTTTCCGTTTAATGTACCTCTTCAGTTATGTGCTAATCACAGTGTTTTAGTTAAATTTTAATATTTTTGATTAGGCAAGGCACTTTGTAATTTTACCTGTTGACAATAGAGTAACCCTGACATTGAAATGAGTATTGTTTTGGTTAACCCACAGAGTAGGTAATTTAAATGGTTAATTGAGAGAGCTGTGTATGGAAAAGAAAAATCAACCAATGTTTGCTATATTAATATATTGACCATATTCAATAATAAATTGATAGGTAAGAGGGACAGTAAAGAACTTACTTTCAAAATAAATATAAGTCATTTTGAAACCTGAATTGTATATGTAATTTTCATTCATTGTATGTATTCATTGTATATATAATTTTTTAACTTAATTTTTATTCAATTTCAGATTGCATCATTATTCACAGTATATGTTGTGGGATACATTGATATATGCAAATTACGGAAGATCATTTATATACATATGGTAATGGTTTCTAAATTTGTTTTTTTCCCCTTGAGTTTGACCTCAAAACAAACTCCTGATTAGTATTTGATTTGTTTATTTGTTAAAAATGGTCATTCCATGATTCCACAACTAAAACAAGTGTCCTTCAAACACTGTGACATAATTAACAGACCTGTTTTAAATAGGCCACCCAGGAGTTTTAAGTCAGGTCCTATTTTCTGATTTGAGGCTGTGCCTGACTTACACGTTATCTGTAAGAGGGATAATTCATGAGAGAGAAACACAGAATGCTTAATTCTCCCAGGGCCTCTGTTAAAATGATGAATGGTGTTCATTTGCTGAGTACTGCCTGTCTGGGGACCTTTCAGGTTTCGAAGCGTGGCAGAGCACCTGGGTTGTGATCCCTTTTGAACGGTTTGAATTATTGTTTATTGTGCAATTTCCAGAATAATAATAAAACTTTATTTTGTTTTATGTGCATTAATTATATTTTTCTTGGATTTTTCCAGATTTCTCTTGCCCTTTGTTTTGTTTTGATGTTTGGAAACTCAATGTTATTAACTTCTTATTATGCTTCCTCTTTGGTGATTATTTGGGTAAGTGTTCTTTAAGTACATGGCTGTTTTGAAATTAAAGGGTATCAGTTTCTTTATCACCGGCTTGGGATTTGTGAGGGCTTTTCTGTGAGAAGCATCTCAGTGAATGCAGCTGTCTGCATAGAATACCCACGCCTTCACTCCCAGGACAGGAAGGAAACACAGCAGAGGTTGCTATTGGAAAGCCTTGCCTCATTGGCTAATGTGCCCTTTCTCCTTCCTCATCTTTTCTGTCACCTGAGCTTTGGTCCCAGGGTGAATTTCTTCTTTATCCGTTGTCCGCTCCTCTTTTTGGTTTTTATCCGATTCCTGCTCCGCTCTCTGACCCCCTGTCCTGCCCGTGGCTTCTCCCAGCAGTCTCTCCTCCTCGTTCACGGGATCAGAGGCTCGAGGCCTTGGGTGTTAGGGTTTTCCCCATGTTGATTGGTATGAAATAGTCAGGTAGTTTAAATCAGGTGGTAATTCTGTTGGAGTTTGCTAGATCACTACAGGTTTAGATGATCAGGACACCATGGTAGGGAATTGAGAAAACCGGGAAAGGCCACCTAACTCCTCTGCCACTTTGGTCAGATGACTTTCTAAATATAAATTTTCCTGAATGGAAGGACTTCAGAGGTGCTTATGCCTTTTTTTATCAATGGGTTTCCCCAATACAGAGTTTTGTAACCCCAAGAAGAAAGAAATTGTTCCTGTTTAGTGTAGGTAGGTTTCTGGAAGACCAGCACATGTTGTCCTGTCTTCAATGAAATGGGTTCTACTTCTTAAATAAGGTACAGGGCATTTTGGCTTTCTTGATTTCTAGGACCATTAGCCAATTTGGAACCTCCTATTTCTTCGTCCCATTTTACAAGTAACGTTTATTTAAGGTCTTATTTCCCAAGGATCTGCTTCTCCCCAGTCTGGACCAACACCCTTTCAGGTTGTGTGACCTCAGAATACTTAGTCACAGAGAGTAGCAATTAGCATGAGGTGATGCTGTGCTTCCAACAAGGACCAAGAAAACTCCTTAGCTGAGTTGTTGTGCTCTGAGGTTGATGGTAGTTCCCACTGTCAGCGAATTGTGTTTGTGATGAAGAAATGTGAAAACGGGCTCAGTCCTCTCTTTTACGTGTGTGCGTGGGCAAGTCCTGCTGTCACTCAGCTAAAGTACATCGCACTGGCCCTTGTGCCCAGGGAAGCCATGGAATGGAAGATTGCATGCCAGTAACCTCTAACCTGAGCACATTGCAGGCAACTTCTCCTCGTTCAGTTGAGCACCTGCCGTGTGTCAGGTCTCCTACGAGGTGCTCGACATTGAGGTGTGTCGTAGGTATGAATGATGCGTATTTATGTATAGATATTTCATATTTTTGTTGTGTAAAAACACATGATGCTAACAGTTACAGAATATAGCATGTTTTTGCATATTTAGCCATAAACAAACATTTGCCTATTTTTATTTATAGTTATCACTTTGAAATGTGAATCTTAACACCTTTTGTGTTTGCAGATATTTAGAAACTTGTGAAAAGATTGAATGTGGTTCATGTACTTACGTTCTGATCTCTAACCTTATTTGTGCCAAGTTTGAAGTAGATTTAGATCACGATAGGGTATTATATTTTTGGAGTCTGTCATGTACTTGGACATGTTTATTCTAAGAGTTAATAATATTTACCTTAAGAAAAATCTTACGACTGTAAGGCAAATTCTGAATTTATTTTATACTTCTTGATTCTTAGGTGAGTCAGAGATATAAAATCACTCATAAAAATTAATACATGGTGATTCTTTACAAAGTCGCTAACTGACCTAATCTACTTTGGTTAAAGTGGGCTAGTTCTTGAAGTCAGTGAGCTCGTGGTGATGTTATGTGGAACATTGATAGTGTGCTGGATTTTAGAGTCTTGAGAGTCTTATTATTTAGAAGTATTTTCTGGCACTTGGATTTATAAGTATTAACTATATGCTGTGTTATTTTCTCCATGCAGGGTGTGCTGGCAATGAAACCACATTTCCTCAAAATAAATGTATCTGAACTTAGTTTATGGGTAAGAATCAATCTATTTCAATGCATATGTTTTCCCTCTCTAAAGTATGCCGTTGGTTTTATGTTTTACTTTTAAAGAAATGATGTATTTAATACAGGCGATCTAACAGTTTTATTGCACATTAGGGCTCAATTTCATGTACCAAATTGCCCTCTCATGACCCAATTTAAGGTTAATATTTGATAGGTAGTTAAAGAATTCCAGTTTTATTTATTGTCCATGTTTTTTCCTAAGGAGTGGTGCATGTGTAAGAAACTGTTAGTGGAGGGGGACTTTAACTGCAATTGCTGTATAAATCTTCTGTATAGTATACTACTTTTTATAATAAGTTATACATTTATATTTTTAGTGATCGCCCCTGGATTTTAGAGGAACATTATTTTAATTTAAGGTGCATTTTTTTTAACATTTTCTCTTGGATTCAGTTATTTATTTAGCATGTGATTAAAGCATTTTTTCTTCCTGAGCTGTCTCTGAAATGGCTATGTAAAGCATCAGCTAGTTTTTGTTTTGTTGTGTTTTTCTTTTGTAGGTCATCCAAGGATGTTGTTGGTTATTTGGAACTGTCATACTCAAGTATTTGACATCTAAAATCTTTGGCATTGCAGATGATGTAAGTGCATTTTCGCTTAAACTTGAAAGACTTGAAAAGAATCGAACAGGCTAAAAACAAATTACTTGGGTTATTAAAATGCCACTATTTAAACCAGATTCCAAGATGAAGTCTATTCATCTTTATTTTATTTATTTATTATAGTAGAAGGTAAATGTGACTCTGTATAGTCTGTATTCTTTACAGTTACTTTCTCAGTAGAATTGTTATATTGGTCTTTCCATATCACAAAGATTATAATTTTAAAAATTTATCTTTATTGTTGAGAATATTGCAGATGTCCCCCATCTCCCCCTCCGTTAATCCCCTCCTCCCAGCTCCCGCCCAAATTATAAAATGTTAAGGTGAGAAAACTCTAGGACCTAAGCTCATGTTCTGAGGTCTGTGAGTCCTGGGTTCTCACTGGGTTCTCTGTAACCCCTCTGTCACAATGAAGGCGCTGTCTTTGGAACCTCTTCACCTGTTGGTCATATTATATAGTCTTTTCTTCCCCCCCCCTCGGTTTTCTGGTCAATTCTTGTGAAAAGTTTATTTATGAGCCTCTATATGTAATTTATTCCAAGTTTTATTAAGTGAAGTTTTTGTCGTTCTGTTTTGGTTTTTTGGGTAGGAGAGAAAATAAAAGGAGAATTTTGCTTTATAATATAAATTAAGGACCCTTTGTACCATAATTTTGCTTTGGCTATTTTACTTTGCTATTTAGTAAGCATATTAATTAAATTTAAAAAGAATAAACACAAGAACCAACATGGAAAGAGTAAAAGTAAACCACATATTTTCTTTAATTTATTTTAATTGGCTGTCCTTGGTCCCGCTCTAGCGGATTAACGCCATGGTTCTGGAACTGGGTTCTGTGAAGTCCTGGGACCTCTGTGGACGTGTCCCCGGGGCCCATCACTTCCCAGCCCCCTTGCCCGTCCCCCTTTCACCGGGCAGTTTAGCTTTCATCTCTTACACATTGTACATGGATACAGGTTCATATGAACAAGGGAGTTTTTTGCTGAAAAAAGATTGAAAACAATTAGGCTATTAATGGGTGGTCTAGAACCTCTGGAAAGATTTTAAAAGTATAACACTGTAATCTAAAATGTGTTCATGCGTTCAGTATGTACCTGCTGTGTGGCTGGCAGGAGAGTGCACCCTAGAGACACAAAGCTGATAAGACATGGTCATGTGGGAGAGAGGAGCAAGTCCTCACAGCTACGACACAGTGTGGCTGCAGGAGACACAGTGTGGCTGCAGGAGACACAGTGTGGCTGCAGGAGACACAGTGTGGCTGCAGGAGACACAGTGTGGCTGCAGGAGACACAGTGTAGCTGCAGGAGACACAGTGTGGCTGCAGGAGACACAGTGTGGCTGCAGGAGACACAGTGTGGCTGCAGGAGACACAGTGTGGCTGCAGGAGACACAGTGTAGCTGCAGGAGACACATGTGGCTGCAGGAGACACAGTGGGGCTGCAGGAGACACAGTGTGGCTGCAGGAGACAGTGTGGCTGCAGGAGACACAGTGTGGCTGCAGGAGACACAGTGTGGCTGCAGGAGACAGTGTAGCTGCAGGAGACACAGTGTGGCTGCAGGAGACAAAGTGTGACTGCAGGAGACACAGTGTGGCTGCAGGAGACACAGTGGGACTGCAGGAGACACAGTGTGGCTGCAGGAGACACAGTGGGACTGCAGGAGACACAGTGTAGCTGCAGGAGACACAGTGGGGCTGCAGGAGACACAGTGGGACTGCAGGAGACACAGTGTAGCTGCAGGAGACACAGTGTGGCTGCAGGAGACACAGTGTGGCTGCAGGAGACACAGTGTGGCTGCAGGAGACACAGTGTGGCTGCAGGAGACACAGTGTGGCTGCAGGAGACACATGTGGCTGCAGGAGACACAGTGTGGCTGCAGGAGACACAGTGTGGCTGCAGGAGACACAGTGTGGCTGCAGGAGACACATGTGGCTGCAGGAGACACAGTGTGGCTGCAGGAGACACAGTGTGGCTGCAGGAGACACAGTGTGGCTGCAGGAGACAGTGTGGCTGCAGGAGACACAGTGTGGCTGCAGGAGACACAGTGTGGCTGCAGGAGACAGTGTAGCTGCAGGAGACACAGTGTGGCTGCAGGAGACAAAGTGTGACTGCAGGAGACACAGTGTGGCTGCAGGAGACACAGTGGGACTGCAGGAGACACAGTGTGGCTGCAGGAGACACAGTGGGACTGCAGGAGACACAGTGTGGCTGCAGGAGACACAGTGGGACTGCAGGAGTCACAGTGTAGCTGCAGGAGACACAGTGTGGCTGCAGGAGACACAGTGGGACTGCAGGAGACACAGTGTGGCTGCAGGAGACACAGTGTGGCTGCAGGAGTAGTGCCCGCTGCAGGGAGACAGTGGGGCTGCACCAGCACTGAGACACAGCGGGCCAGGGAGACTCCTAGCAGACAGCGGGGGAGGGTGGGGGGGTGGGAGCAGAAGGTGACTGAGTCACCAGGATGCGGACAGTGAGCAGGGAAAAAAGTGAGAGAGCCCAAGTCCTAGGTTTGTGGAATTTGTCGCCTCACTGGGGAAGACAGACTAGTTAAGGCGTTGATTCAGGTTGAAGTTTTGCATTTATGTGAAACGGTCTTTTCTGTTTTACTCCGATTCCTTATTTGGAATTGGAATGGGCGTTATGTATTAATATTTTCAAGCACCACCTCTTTGGCCTTGTTGTGTTTCCCTCTGTCACCAGTTCTGTCATCCTTGCTGCTTTGGGCTTGTTCTGTAGCTTTTTCTGATGCTTGAGGGAAGTGTGTGGCTCCTTTGTTTCAGCCTCTCTTATTTTCCAATAAATGCTTTAAAGCTATAAATTTCCGCACAAGCAGTACTTTTTGTGTCTCTTACAATGAACTCTTTCATGATTCTCTTTTTAACCTCAAGGTTAAGTTTTATGTTATTTAATTTCTAGCCAACAGGGTTTTTAAAGCCCTTTATAGTTATCATTTTCCGATTTTATTGTATTTGTGATAAAAAAATACAATTAGTACTGTATGACTGAAATTTATTGTGGCATAGCATGTGAACTTTTTTGAAAACATTTTACTTTTATTCAAGATAACATGTATTCTCTCTGTGAAGTTTGTATTTTATGTTTGTGTGCTTATTAATAGTATTATTCAGATTTTATATTAACGTTTGCTTTTTCTATTTTAGACGGAAATATTTAACTTTCCTATTGAACACTGTCCACTTACCTATTTCCTCTACAGTTTTTAGGTTGTTTTCTTTTAAATATATTTTTATTGATGTCAGAAGGGAAGGAAGAGGGAGAGAGAGAGAGAAACATCAATGATGAGAGAGAGTTATTGATTGGCTGCCTCCTGCAGGCCCCCTACTGGGGATCAAGCTTGCAACCTGGGGCGCATGTGCCCTGACCGGGCATCGAACTGTAACCTCCTGATTCATAGGTTGATGCTCAGCCATTGAGCCACACCAGCCAGGTGGTGGTTTTCTTTTATACAAATTGAATCTGTGAAGTGAAATGTAAATATGCTCATGATTCGTATGATCGTGCTTTCCTGTTCATTTTGTCAGTGTGTGGCATTAGCCCAGGGGTGGGCAAACTTTTTGACTCTAGGGCCACAATGGGTTCTTAAACTGGACCGGAGGGCCGGAACAAAAGCATGGATGGAGTGTTTGTGTGAACTAATATAAATTCAAAGTAAAGGAGCGGAGGGGAGAGCAAGAGAACCGGATAGAACAGCCGGATCCGGCCCGCGGGCCGTAGTTTGCCCACGGCTGCATTAGCCACTCTCTTCCATGGAGTCCTGCTTGAGTGCAGTTTTGTGAGACGCTGACCTAGGCTTCTTTGGTTCAGTCCCCGGTATAGCTTGTTCTCTTCTGTTTCCAGCCTTCCTGCAGACTTCGGTTTTAAGTACGTCTTGCATAGACAGTATAACATGGGAATATTTTCCCCTTAAACTCCATTTGAGCAGCTGTTTTTTAATTAGTGCAGTAAGCTCTTTATTTATATGGCAGACAATTATCATTACAGCTGGGCCTATTTCTTGCATTTTATTTGAGATTTACCAACTATTTTTCTTACTGTTTAGATTTTCTCTCCTTTCCATTGGACACACAGTTTTCTTAGGCTGTTTTAGGTGCTGTTTGTTCTCCCGTTGATTTCTCAAAGTCATTAGCACACATTTCTTCTCCAGCCCAAGAAAGTGCTTTGAAATTGTTGAGCATGCCCCCAGCACCCTTCCGTTCCTACTCACCTGACCCCCGCCATCTGGATACCACGTGGGACCTTCGTTAGGCTTTGTTTTGGATGTAATTTCCCCCCCTTTTCTTCGTTACCCCTTTTTAAGACAGTAATGAATTGGAAGTTTGGCAAACGTCTCATTTCAGTGAAAATAACCTACCTTCCTCCCATGGCTTTGTGGGGAGATGAGGTCACCTGCTAACATAAAGGTTACACAGGTGTCGATTGCCGGTCGAAAGGTGCAGCTGTTCCCAGCCTGCCTGTCTCCTGCTGCTTGCAGAAAGCCTCCAGTCCCTTTCAGAAACCTGAGTGGATGTGTCCTTTCCTTTACTGTGTCGCACGCTGTCCTTGGATGGTGACAGGGAGTCTGGGTGTTAGCAGGCCCCGTCCTGTGGGCTCGGCAGGGGCAGTGGTGTGCCGTGTGGGGCACCAGGGTTAGCTCTGAGCAGGGAAAACCCGGGGGAAAAAGACTTTGGTTTGTGGAGGATTGACTTTGGGAGCCGGGGTATTGTCGGAGCTTCCATTTGTCATGAAATGAGAGGGAACTGGGCAGTTGGAGGTATCGCGCTTTGTTGTTCAACCAAAGCTCACTGTATGGGAACAGGAGCTCTATCATGTAGTGAAAACTACTCTGAGGTACTTTTAGGAACAAAGTAAATTATTACAATAAATGGCCTGATCTAACGGCACCTCGTTTCATTCCTTACTAGGCTCATATTGGCAACTTACTAACATCAAAATTCTTCAGTTACAAGGATTTCGATACGTTGCTGTACACCTGCGCAGCGGAGTTTGACTTCATGGAGAAGGAGGTACATAGGGTTCCCGTCTTCCCCTGAGGGTGTGGTCCACGCGTCTTTCAGAAGGGCATTCCTGTGGTTTATACTCTGCCCCCGCGCTGCTGTCGGAGTTTGAAGGGAAAGGACACCTGGCAGCTTGCAGGCAGCTGTTCTAGTGACATTGGTGCGGCTCCCTGGACTCGGGGTCCTCTCCCACTTAACAGTGCAGAACCTGCACCCGGACGGCGGCTGATGTGCAAACACAGAGCCTTCCTTCCAGCCGCCTCTTCCAGGCTCAGCACCGTCCAGGATGCTCAGGCTCCTGCATTGAATCACTTTGTGGTGCTTGTTTGAATGATTGCGTTGCTTTGAGTAGATGGATACAAGTTTCTTATCCCACATCGGTTTTCTGTTAAACTCAGCTCGGATGTTTAGAAGGAAACCAGAGAGTAGCGCCGTGCATTGAAAGGCAAGCCTGCAGTATCGCCTCCTGCTCCTGAACAGAGGACTCCCTTCTGGTGCCATCGCTACGGGGCATGAGCAGCGTGCTGCCCACAGAGGACGTGCGCAGCAAAGCACTTTGCTGCCTTAGAGTGTTTTATAGAAAATAGCATTTGGAGTACTTTGTGAGCTGGTTTGGTTCAACAAACATGCATATATTTGTGTCTTTTTGTACCACCCATGTGGCCCTGATTTATGATATTTTATTATCTGCGAAATCTGTTTCTTTTTTTACATAGTATAGAATTTCTTGTGAGGGAAAGTGTTGGTGACAGGCAAATCAATTGCGATTTAGAAATTTCAAGTTCAGGATTGTTGAAGACTGTGACCTCAAATTATTGAGAGGTGCGTAGGATTGCAATGTGTCAGGCTTTGTTAGTGAAGTTATTCCAGTAGTTTTAAACATCTGTTATAAAGGAAATGCCAAAATGTTTTATTCTTCTTGTAAATATTGGTCAGTGTGTGTTTGTGTATGTGTGTGTGTGAGAGAGAGACAGAGAGAGATGGGATCATGGTTAAGGTTTTATTTCTTAAGATATATTTTTATTGATTTCAGAGAGAGGAAGGGAGAGGGAGAGAGAGACAGAAACATCAATGATGACAGAGAATCATTGATTGGCTGCCTCCTGCACACCCCCTACTGGGGATCAAGCCTGAAACGTGGGCATGTGCCCTGACCTGGAATCGAACTGTGACCTCCCGGTTCATACAAAGGTCCATGCTCAACCGCTGAGCCACGCCAGCCGGGCCTGGCTCAGGTCCCCCACAAAATGCACAGGGAAAGCCCGTGCCGCTTGAAGGAGTCGTGCTGGCTGCAGGTGAACGTCAGGCGGGCCCTCTAGTTAGGGGAGTTGGTGCAGAGGGTGAACAGTCATCTCTCTCATCACATTTTACACTCTCACGTGTGAGGACTGGATCTGTTAGTGTTTTCAACTCCACACTTTGGGGAAATTTGTTTCTATGGAAACGCATCTTCATTTGTATAATGGTAGTCTGTGGTTAGATTGGACCCTAGCTGGGTGCATGCTCATGTTTCCCTTCACTTAGTTCATTATTTGAAATGAAATTTTGTCTGTTCACAATAACACTTTCTTCTGACAAAGCATCCCTGTGAATTTCAGACTCCTCTGAGGTACACGAAGACACTGCTGCTTCCCGTGGTCCTCGTGGTGTTTGCTGCGATTGTCAGAAAGGTACGCCTGCCACCGAGAGCTCTTTCTCACTGCAAAGCCCTTTCCATTCCTACTAGGAGGTGCGTGTGCCGGCTACCTGTTCCTCCAGCACAGCAGTTCGTGTGGACTGACTGAAACACAGTCTATTTCTTACCAGTAGCCTTGGACGAACATTTAGAACCCTTAAAACAGGGGTCCTCCAACTTTTTAAACGGGGGGCCGGTTCACTGTCCCTCAGACCGTTGGAGGGCCGGACTATAGTTTAAAAAAAAACTATGAACAAATTCCTATGCGCACTGCGGGCCCGGGACGCGTCGGCTGCTAAGCAGGACAGGCAGCGGCATCCGGCGGGCCGGATAAATGTCCTCGGCGGGCCGCATGTGGCCCGCGGGCCGTAGTTTGAGGACCCCTGTGAAACATCCCGCTGTCTGCCAGCTCAAAATAGACCCAGGGAAAGGGTGGCTCAGGCTTGATAGGCATGTATTTGAAAGACAAGATCAAAGAGACCTTATTGACCTAGATACAGTGGTTTCCGCCAGTGTGCATTATTACTGACTTGCTTTAACTTTTAGGTAGTAGCTCTCTAATCTTGAACATGTGCCTTTGTAAGTCATCTGCACAGTGTTCATTAACTCCTGGATTGAATTTATTATTAATCAAAAGGAAAAATGGAATATTACCTATATATTATTAAACTCAATGAAATGGTTAGACTCCCAACTTGGCTTTGCTATTGAAACTCTAAGCCCAGATATAGGTCAGGGCAGGGAAGTTCAGTCTTAGCAAAGAGCGGGTGTGATGGCCTCTCTTTTTTCTTTAAGAGTTGGTGGAGTTAACCGTAGGCATTTTAAGAGAATGAATTGAGATTAGTCTGTAATAGAATAACAGGTGACAGACCCTGACAGTTTTCTGATCTGCAGCTAGTGATGTCTGTTTTAACACAATGTTGCATATTTGTAGAATATTCTGCACTGTAATTGTCGATCACATTATGTACTTGTACTTCCCCAAAACATATCACGTGCGATATTTCAGCTGGTTATTCGACAGCCCCGTGGGGCACGCAGATGTTATTGTCCCCATGTGGACAGAGGCGGAATCGGAAGATCGGAGAGGTTGCTCCCAGGCTCACCTCATGTCCACGGGAAAGCTAGGGCAGCGGGGATGGGCCGCACACTTCCTCCCCGGCGGCATGTGCAGGATCCGGCTCGGAGCCTCACCGCCCAGGCCACGTCTGGTCAGTTACGGTCCGTCAGTGCTGCTGTCTGCCAGGCTCTGCCTCCTTGGCACTTTTGCGTACTTTATGTGGGTCTGCACCCAGAAGTCAGTAAAAAATACTAGATGTCGGCAACCCAGAATGCATGGAAAAGACACCATTTGGTGCTGCAGGCGACGAAGACTTAGGTTGGGTTAAGGAAGTGGGGATGTTTGATTTAAGAAGGAAGATTCAACTGCAAAGAGGATCAGTATTTCACATATTTAAAAGCCTGCCATTTGGAAATAAGATTACATTCATTTGGCTCCTTAGAATTATGGCCAATTCCAGGAGGCAGGGCCTTTGACCAGAATTGATCCAAAGTGATTAGGAAAGTGTTGTCGATTCAGGCAGCAGCCGGGTGGTTCTTCACGAGCTGGGTTAACCCAGTTAGCAGGGGCCGAGAGGACATGGTGCGGGGGTGGCATTGCAGGTCACACGGCCGCCCAGTGATTGCTCAGTCTGAAAAGGCAGTTCTCGGTCACGGTGTCTGTGCGAAGGGGATGCCTGGAGGGAAGGAGTCACTGAGTGTGAATCGGGAGCCAGAGGGTGGGTTTGCAGACCCAGCAAAAGGCTCCGCCACCTTCGGGAGGTCGCTTCATCCGCCTGAGGGAGCTGGCTGCTGGTTTACAGAACGAGGACTGTGAAACCTGCCTGCCCAGGTTGTCTGCTCAAGAACTCCGCAGATACAGATGGTGTCGTCGGAATTATTACTTTCTGAGTTATCTCTTCTCTTCATACTTTTATTTAAGTAAAAGTTTGAAAGTTCAGAGGACACTTTAATTAAAATTCTGCTTTTCCCCAAACAGCTATTCTGAAGTGTTTAAAATCTTTTTGCAGATCATTAGTGACATGTGGGGTGTCTTAACTAAACCACAGACACATCTAAGGTAAATATACTGTTAATAATGTTGCTACTTCCTCCATTTATTATAAAGTAGATACATTGTGTTAACTGCATAGTTCCGTGTTGTATACCGACATTTGCTAATTGTTGTTTCCCTGGTTGAAACCCCTTCTTCGTTTTCCTCGTTATTTCTTACCTGTGCAGAGCCCAGCACATCCCTATCCACACTCCAGGCCCCGCCCCACCCCGCCCCGTCCAGGCCGACAGGACCTGCACACGGTCTGTGCTTCGGTTCAGCGGGAAAATCTGATTCTGTCGATGGTTTCATGACCAGAGAAGAGCAAGGAAATATGAAACTAGATCCACACCTCACTTTTTATGCAAAATACATTTCAAATGGAACAGGGATTCAGGGGGGGAAATGAAACCTCAAAATTAACCGAGAGATTATATTTCTAATTTTAGGATTAGAGAGGCCTTGTTAAGTCTGACATAAAAACCTGTAAGCTAGAAGAAAAGATGACAGGGTTGACCAGATACATACTTGGGTTTGGTGAGATATTATAAGCATTGTTCAAAGAAAAAGACAAGTTGGGGAAAGTATTTGTAATATATGACGAAGGACTAAGGGCCATCTTATATAAAGAATTTCAATAAATTAGTAAGAAAAATGATAAAAACCCATTACGAAAACGAGTGAAGGACACAAACTGGCAATTGAGAGAAAAATGAATTCTCCTTTCCCTTTCTGCCCCTGAACAGGCAAGTGGTTCCCTGCCTCTGGTTGGGCAGTGTTCGTGCTGAGCCCATACCTGCCCCTTTCCCGCCCCCTTAGCCTGGCTCTTTGGTATGGCCAACGCCTTTAATCCTTACATAACGTCACCTCCTCAGGAAGCCTTCCCTGACCATCATTCCTGAGTAGGTTCCTTGTCTCTTGCTTGTTATTCTTCACCATCACCTCCTTACGATTCTCTCAGCATGCATCACCATTTGTGCTTAAATATTGTGCCTCCGGCAGTTTGACGGGGCACAGCAAAACCTACGGTGGGCCTGTGCTTGAGCCAGCACATCCTCTCCATGCCAGCACATCCCCTCCATGCTCACAGAACACAGAGATAATGGCACAGAGATGCGCGTTGTGGGGGTGTGCAGTGACCGTGGGCACAACCACAGTGTCCGCTAGTGAGGGGTTTGCTTAATTAGGACCCAGTCATAGATGGATGCTGGCCGTCTTCATGGACATATTCCCATCCTACGTCATTGAATACAAAGTTATGAAACCGTATATAGGATGGTTCTACTTTTGTTTAAAATGGGAAGATTGTGTATGCTTACTTGTGCATAGGAAGGATCTGGAAGGATGAAAATAACGACTGAGCATGGATTGGAGGACAGAGTAAAAGACGTTTCAATTCGACTTACACACTTTGGTTGGAGTTTTGGGGCGGAGATAGAGATGCTTAAGTTTATATGTTTGTAATTTCTTTTATAACTTGAACACATACAGTCTTATGTATTATTCTCTCACCTGCAAGTTTCTACCAACCAGAGAGAAATGGTCGCACGTACCCAGAGACAGTCCTTGTTTTCATTTAGAAACGTGGCTGTGGCCGTGGCCGTGGCCGTGGCCGTGGCTGTGGCTGTGGCCGTGGCTGTGGCCGTGTTTATTACCGGAGCCTTTAGGGGCCGGGGCAGGAAAGGCTTCTGGTATAAATGCCAACATTTCTCTCCATTGGAGACGGAGTTTTTCCCAAAGAGCTTCAAGGTTTGTACAGATGACAAGACACGAAGCCACAGCTGTGGAGGCAGCTCTGGAGGAGAAGGGCGGGCCTGTGCGGACGAGAGTGGCCTGGGAGAGCCGCTGGCTGCGGCCGTAACCTCAGAGCCCACTGGGCCAGCGGGTTCACCGGAGCAGGGCAGGGCTGGAGGGCTGGCACACTCACACTTCCCTGCGCACGAGTGCCCGACTCGGATGCCAGTGTAGACGGGGAGCGGGCGGGAGAGACGATTGAGTATCAGATGTGAGTACCGGGATCCCCTTCCTTTGCTTTTCCTCTCCTTCCCCCTCTGTGTACGCTGCGTGGGGGCAAAGGGCATTTCCCACCTTGTTCACCGCGCCACGTCCAGTGTCATCTGTGCTCAGGGACATGGAGCGCATGGATGGCTTTGCACCCCGTCCTCCGGAAGGGTCGTTTCGGAGGGGAGAGAGGATAGTCAGTGAGCCCATGACAGTGTTTGTGTGAGGAATAAAACAGGGAGATGACGTGGGAGTGACTGGGGAGGGGGCACCGGATGTGGGGACAGGGCTCCTCGAGGTTGGCAGGAGCAGCGTGAGTCTCCTGTGACTAGAGCTTGGTGATAGGAGGGGACGTGACCCAGGGATGAGGAGTGGGGACCAGCTTAGGAAGACGGTGGGCAGCGTGTTAGGGATTTGAGTTTCTTCCAGTTACCGGAGGACCCAGTGGGAGGTTTTGGGCAGGGAGTGGCGTGTCCGGATTCCCATGTTCAAGGTTGCTCTCGGGACTGTGAAGGCATCTGTAGGGCGGGGCGCAGGGTGGGGTCGGAGGGGGAGTGTGAGCCTCCAAGCACACATCCTCCTCAGGAATTCAAGCTGTCAAAGCTAAAGATGGGATTTGGAGGCTATTTGTATTCCAGAGTTGCTGCTAAAATAATCTCCTATGTGGCTTCCTAAATTGTCTCTGTAGCAGCTACAGTTTAGGGGGAGCTGAGGGAGCATGGGGTGGGAGGCAGGGTTTGGTACCGAAGGCCTCGGATCTCCTCTCAGTCCCGCTCTGCTGGGACGGCTGCAGTGAGCGGCTGGCTCCCTGCGTGCCTCCCTTCAGCCTGATGAACGTCCATGGCAGTGGTCGGCAAACTGCGGCTCGCGAGCCACATGCGGCTCTTTGGCCCCTTGAGTGTGGCTCTTCCACAAAATATCATGGCTTGGGCGAGTCTATTTTGAAGAAGTGGTGTTAGAAGAATAAGTTTAAAAAATTTGGCTCTCAAAAGAAATTTCAATTGTACTGTTGATACTTGGCTCTGTTGACGAATGAGTTTGCCGACCACTGGTCAATGGCATCAAATCTACGGCACGTGCAGCATTGCCATTTCTTTCCCAATAAACTGTCTTAAAGGGCTGGAGCCCCGGTTTGGGTTTACCACTTTTAGTTACTTTGCTTTACATAGATGCGTCCTGAGGGACCATTATAGGAGCTGTAAAACATTTGTAAGATAAAAATGCAAACAACTGAAGTGCTTCCACGGTGATTTAATAGCAGTATTTCTTTTCCCATTTCAGAAACCACCAGTGTGAGCACGGAGAGGTAAAGACGTAATGTTTGTCTATATATGGACTTTTTCCTAGTCCCGCCTTCTGAGTTTATTAGTCAGTGTCACTACTCATCTTCAGACCAGGCCTGCATGTGTGACTGGTCACCGGTAGGCAGGAAACCCACTTGGTCCTCTCCTCTGTGAGCATCCCCTCGTGACAGCAGCTCATCTCAGCCATTCAGAGGCACGTGGAGTGTCTGTGGCGAGGTTGGAGATTGCTTTCCCCTCGGCTCACCTTGCCCGGGGCTTCGGAGATGTGACTGCCGCTACTCCCAGCTCCTGCTGACTCAGCCTGGGTTTTTTCCCCTTCTTTCTCTTCTTTTTAAATTGAGGTGTAATTGACATATAACATTATGTTATAGTTGGAGCTGCAACACATAATGATTCGAGTGTCTGTACATTGCGAAATGATCACCACAATATGGCTAGTTAACTCCCGCCACCCTGCTCAGTTACAAGAAGTACCCTTTCTGCCCTGTGAGGAGGCCTCTCCGATCTCCCCTCTCAGCACAAGCATTTCGACGGCAGCTAGCGATGCTGCTCTGCACGTCCTGCCTGGCCTGACGGCTGGCCCGGCACAGCGCTGGGAGCTCCAACCGCAGCTGTTTCTGGTTGCCGCCCCGCCGGGACCTGGTAGCGCGAGGCAGGTTCAGAACGTGCCTCAGTGACGGCATTGGAGCCCTCAGGCAGGGGGGGGGGGGGTTGGACAGTGAATGTGAAGACGTTTATTTCAGAAATGGGAGTGTTGTTACTAAGAAACACTACCCTTTTCGGTATGCCCACCGTTTTACCGCTGTCGTCTCCAACAGTCGGAGTGAGACTGTCTTCTCTTCCTTCCAGCTGGTTTACCATGCACTGCAGCTGGTCGCGTACACAGCCCTCGGTATTTTAATTATGAGACTGAAACTCTTCCTGACGCCACACATGTGTGTCATGGCTTCCTTAATCTGCTCGAGACAGGTAAGGCCGTGGCTCGGCGTTGAATTACCCAGAGTTCTTTAAATGGTCATCATTGAAGCTCTTCATGGTTTTGTGCTAATTATTCCTAAAAAGCCAAAGCTGATCATGTTCCAGCTCCTAACTCAGCTCCTAACTTTTTGACTCGAGGGCCACAATGGGTTCTTAAACTGGACCGGAGGGCAGGAACAAAAGCATGGATGGAGTGTTTGTGTGAACTAATATAAATTCAAAGTAAAGGAGCGGAGGGGAGAGCAAGAGAACCGGATAGAACAGCCGGATCCGGCCCGCGGGCCGTAGTTTGCCCAAGGCTGTCCTAACTCCTAGAATAGTCCTTGATAAACAACAGTCAGTGCAGTGAATTCAGGAATGATGACTACAGATGTTAATGGGAAGCAGAGCTTAATTGTAGAAATAATTTGTTTGCTTTGACATTCATATCATAAAGAATTCTGACAATTGATTTTATTTGATAAGTACTTTCAAGTTACATGTTCTCTCCATATTTAGCTTTACAGTATTTTCATTGAGTACACATGTGCATACAGATGTATGCTTAGCTTCAGTGCTTTCCCGTTTAAAATAGCCTGCTGGTTATTTGCTGCTTGCTTTGCCTGGATACCTGACTCCTTTCTCTGTATTTACAGATTTATGCTTCCACCGAGTTATCTTTTCTTTTTTTAAAAAATATATTTTTATTGATTTCAGAGAGGAAGGGAGAGGGAGAGAGAGATAGAAATATCAATGATGAGAGAGAATCATTGATCAGCTGCCTCCTGCACGTCCCCTCCTGGGGATTGAGTCTGCAGCCTGGGCATGTGCTCTTGACTGGAATTGAACCCGGGACCCTTCACTCTGCAGGTCGATGCTCTATCCACTAAGCCAAACCGGCTAGGGCCACAGTGTCACCTTCTCATCAATCAGGTGGCCCTGTGTGGCAGCAGTACCTCTTTTCAACTTAGCAGTATTCACTGAGCATCTAAAGCACGCTCTGGGGATGAGGGTAGAGCAGTGGGTGGAATACCTAAAAGCTCCATTTTCGGTATGTGTCCTCGGAAGTCATCTTTGGGAGAGAACGACAGCGGCCACGTGCTGTTACTGAGAGTGGACTGTCTGAATAAGGAAAACACAGCCGGCCTCCGGTTCCCAGGCAGAGGATCGTTAGGTTTGAGAGGCACTGCTTTCCGGGGGTCGATGGAGGGAGACTGCTGTTCCTGCCCCTGCAGCCCAGCGGCCTGGCAGGAAAGGAGGCTCCTTGGAAGCTTTCCCTGCACCCCCCTCCGTCCCTTCCCACCCCCCGCAGTGAGACTGAGGCCCTAGGTCAGTGGTCGGCAAACTGCGGCTCGCGAGCCACATGCGGCTCTTTGGCCCCTTGAGTGTGGCTCTTCCACAAAATACCACGGCCTGGGCGAGTCTATTTTGAAGAAGTTGCGTTAGAAGAAGTTTGAGTTTAAAAAATTGGGCTCTCAAAATAAATTTCAGTCGTTGTCCTGTGGATATTTGGCTCTGTTGACTAATGAGTTTGCCGACCACTGGCCTAGGTGCCCCGGGCTGGCCTCTTGGGCGGGTGCTCCGCGCACAGCCATCTGGGGAAGAACCCTGCACCGAGCTCCGTGCTCTGCTGTGGCTTCTGTGATCTCCATAATCTTCACACAAGGGGCCCCCATTCTCATTTTGCAGTGGGCCTGGCCTCGCCTGGCCTGGCCTGGCCGGGAGTAGAGAGAGCGAGTTGAGAGAAGAGCTTCTTAAATCTCGGCCCACTGGTGTAAGGGCTGGTGGGAGAATCCTTTGCTTCCCACGGTCACTGTTTCTGGAACTTTTCCGTGGGGTGACCCATGCTTTATGGGGGCCCTGGCAGAGACTGTGGTTCTCTGGGAAGAACGTGTGCGTGTGGGGAGCATGCTGCTTCCTGCTGACAACTAACTGCCCGTGTGTCTCCGACTTGGTTTCAGCTGTTCGGATGGCTCTTCTGTAAAGTGCACCCGGGCGCTGTTGTGTTTGCTCTGTTAGCAGCAATGTCAGTACAAGGGTCCGCAAACCTGCAAACCCAGTGGAATATCGTCGGGGAATTCAGCAATTTGCCACAAGAAGAACTTATAGAATGGATCAAATACAGTACCAAGCCAGGTAAAAAGAAAGGTAGTGTTTTTCCCACATTTTACATGCACTGCAAAACCCTGAACCCAAGTAATTGCCAGTAGCCTTGCTCTTTCTAGTCAGTGCTGCTCGTGGATTATCCAGAAGAGAGATTTCAATCTTTTTTTAAAAAATATTTTTATTGATTTCAGAGAGGAAGGGAGAAGGAGAGGGAGATAGAAATATCAATGATGAGAGAACCATTGATCAGCTGCCTCCTGCACGCCCCCTACTGGGGATTGAGCCCTCAACCCTAGCATATGCTCCTGACCGGGAATCGAACAATGACTTCCTGGTTCATAGGCCAACGCTCAACCACTGAGCCACACGGGCCGGGCAAGGTGTCAGTCTTGCTTAAGTGGTTTGCAAAGGAAATGCTAGGCTTATTTTTTTAGTAATTAATTTTGCTATTTTCCATAAATTCCAATTTTTTTAAAGTTTTACGTGCCACAATTTAAAATAATTTTTAAGCTTGTTTTCTTCATGAATTTTTAATCTTAGCCAAATGAACTCATAATCTTGAAATGAACTCATGGGATCTTTATGTTTAAAGAGAGAATTTGTTATCTGAGTATCAAATGACTGAATATGAAATCATCTTCAGAATTTTTTGGTGCTCTAGAAGTTTCTTAGTCAAGTTGATGCTTCGTTCCTAGAATCAGGAAAGATAGCCAAGACGTGTGCAATAAACAGAACCCAAGACCCTCCCTCAGTAGTGAGACGTTGAGGCTCTGTCTTCCGAGGAAAAGGGCTCACGGATCTGGGTGTCGGCTGCTACGGTATGAGCCATCGGCCTCCACTGTGGCTCTGCCCCGAGTCGTTAAGTGGCCACCTCTCTGGGCTGCAGCTCCTTCAGCCGGGCTCCGCTTCTTGAGTTGAGTGCCCTCCTAAGACGAGGCTCCTGCTTTGCAGACGCGGTGTTTGCGGGCGCCATGCCCACGATGGCGAGTGTGAAACTCTCCGCCCTTCGGCCCGTTGTCAACCATCCACATTATGAAGATGCAGGATTGAGGTACACAGTTCTCACCCCGGAAACAGGCTTTTCGTGCGCACGGTGCGGGAACCAGCAAAATAACCAGGTTTCAGCGAGGGTGCGGTCAGCTGGGCCTTGCAGGGTTGGGAGGAAGCTGAAGTTGGATGCTCAGTTACTTGCAAACGTGAGGCTGCACGGGGCAGTCAGCCCACCTCCGGGCTCGCCTTCTCACCAGGCGCCGAGGAAGTCCCCGCGTGTCAGCCCGTCGGTCACGGCTCCCAAACTGCTTGTTACTCGTCCTCCCCAGGCTCCCGGAGACTCGTTAGCCGGTGGTTCTTGAAGGTTTTCTCATGGCCGTTTTTATGGAATTCCATCCAAAGAGCCTTTCATCCTGGTTTCCACCGGTATAACCGGTTAAAATGATTTTGTCTTTCACTGTTTTTTCTCTTAGAAGTGTAAAGTATGCTCTCTTTGAAAAGGAACTGGACTCCATTTTTGTGCAATATCCAGGGGAGGCCAAGTTACTCCTTTCCTAAGGGTCTGGGTGAACCCTAGTAATAACAGTGGGGTATATAGTTTATAAATAAGAAGCTTTTCATTATAAAAAAACATTCCTGGCAAGCCGATTCCCAGAGCAGACGATGGACAATTTCAGCTTTTACAAACCGGGGGCTGCAATGAGAGCCGCTGACCGCTGGCTGTCGGGGTCGGGGCTGGCTGTCGGGGTCGGGGCTGGCTGGTGCGCGGGGAGGGGCCCCGCTTGTGCTTGTGCAGCGCGTCCCACCCACTCTTGCTTGTGGGAGGGACGCGTTAGAACAAAACCAAGCAGACAGACAAGAAGCCCAAGTGTGGGAACCCCTCTCCCGGTCTCCGTGCCGCCTCCTCCCTGTCCTTCTGACCCGCCCCCCCCGATGCCCTGAGTGGGCTCCTGTGGGGAGCCTTCTGGCCCAGTCTCCTTGGCGCCTTCTCCCAGCCCCTTTTAATCTCCACCATCTTCTGCCCGATTATTTTCCTTTCAAGAGCCAGAACGAAAATAGTGTACTCGATGTACAGCCGCAAAGCCGCCGAAGAAGTGAAGCGAGAACTGGTCAAGTTACAAGTGAATTACTACATTCTGGAAGAGTCGTGGTGCGTGCGAAGATCCAAGTGAGTACTCCGTGCAGTTCATGTTTGCTGACCGGGAGCCGTGGAACGTCGGTTCAGGCTCCTGGGCAAGCGCTTCATTGAGTCGTGCGGGTGAGATACAGCATTTAGCAGAGTAGAAGTGGAAAAATGTTTGTAAGATAACTATTTGAATTGGCGTTTTTTCCTTCCGTCATTACAGATACCTGTTTCTTTATAATGATTGGCTCATGTACAGTTCCTTAAAGGCCGTATACAGGCGCTGATGGATAATTTCCCGAATTATTAATATTTGCCTGTGATATTTTTAAATCTTTTATTTCAAATTGGATGTCTTTTCTCTCAAAAGACTTGCAGAGTCTGAGACCACATAGCGGAGTCTGGCTGTGGTGACGTTGTGAGGCCTGAGCGTCAGGGCCTCCTCTGTTCCCACCATCCCTGCCACCCCATGGCCTGGATGGACGGGGCCCTCCCAGTAGCAGCTTAGACAGAAACTTCTCTCTCGCTGTTGCACGTCTTATTTCAGTGGGAAAATAGCTAACTTTACCCTGACCCATATGCTCTTGGGTTTATCGTTTTAAAAAATGCCTGTTTTCACAGAGCCGCTCACTAAGGGCGTAGCAGCAAGAGTTAGTAAGACCCTCACAGCTAATGTGGCTCCACAGTGGACTGTCAGCTGCACTGGGTGACTGGGCAGCCGATGACAGCAGCTTGCTGCTGAAACACCAAGCATTGGCTCCAGGCGGAGCAGACAATAAGTCTCATCAGAAATGGGGGATTTTTATGGAATGCTACTGTTGCTCATTCTCACTGCTCTTTAGCTAGACAGAAGCCGTCAGGAGATTGCTGTCGAGGGCTTGATCATACTCACCATGTATTTCAATGGTACACAAGGGTGTTAAGACAGACTAATTAGATAGGGACTTAGGAGTAAAAACAGTTCTGGGACACGGTTTGTCAGCATTGCCCACCAGGAAACTCGAACAGTTGTTGATTGTTGAACAGTTTTTCTGTGAATATGTCCCAAGTGACTTGACTTGAATCAGGATTTATGGAAAATGTTACTGTTCTTACAGTCATGTTTTAGAAAATGCTTGAAGTCCTTTTGAACATAAGAATGTATATGAAATTCATATTCTCATCTTTAACTTTGTTGGGTAAATTTAGGACAAAAAAACTCTTAACTTTTCTCATACTTTTATGAGGACTTCGTAATAACTGGATGGGGCTGACATCTGCTGTCAGAAATACTCCTTTAAAAAATATTTTTTTTTATTGATTTCAGAGAGGAAGGGAGAGGAAGAGAGATAGAAACATCAGTGATGAGAGAGAATCTTTGATCTCACGCCCACACTGGGCATTGAGCCCATAACCTGGGAAAGTGCCCTGTTTGGGAATCCTGGTTCATAGGTCGATGCTCAACCACTGAGCCACACAGGGCAGCACTCCATTTTTTCACGGCGAATCCACCGTGCTTGGCCTCACCCCCAAGGCTCTGCCAGTTTGAGACAGCTGTAGGTTCCTGGGACAGAAATGTCATGTTTCATGATCCTCCTGCCACCCAAGCTAATGACAAGCCTTGGTTCAGGAGTCTTCACGTTTCCCTGGACCCTTGCAGAATAGTGTGGATCGGTGCTGAGGTGCTGTGGGAGCGCCCGGGATGTGCGTGGCCGTTGTAGTTCACGTACTAATAGCAGAGCACTGCTTTCTGTACATGAGGGGTGAGGAGACAACTTCAGGAATTTAGTCAGGCAGTTAATCTGCACCCTGAACAGTCAGCAGTGAATCACCCATTTAGACAGAGCTTGTTGCCAGCACCAAGACTCAGAGGTGGATGGGGGGGGTCTGGCGTCCCCACGGGGACCTTGAGTTGCCCTTGTGTTTGTTCAGCAGAAGTGGGGAGGCAGGAAGCGAAGGAAGTGACTTTCTCTAACCTGTTATCCCCATTCCATTATTAAAACAACACTCGATCTGCTGCAAGATTTCAGCCAGACTGATGATAAATCTCGGGACATCTCAGGACTTAGTCCTCGAAACAAACACACACTGTGCTTTCCGTTCTGATAGGGAAGCAGACAGGCGCTCAGAGAGGAGGTGGGGAGAAAGACTGATAGCGAGGCCTGCGTGGCCGCGGGAAGGACGGAGTTCCTTGGCAGACTTCCCACCCGCACTGGGATCCTCCTTCTCCCCCGCCTGGGCCCTCGCTCCCAGCTCAGCCGCGCCGGCCCGGGACACCTGCGTGCCAGGGGCCAGAGCAACCTGTCAGACCAGAGGAGCAATGGGAACTCTCATGCGAGAAGAAAGGACAGGGACTAATATTTATCTAGTGTCTGGTTCGTGCCGGCACTTGGGTGAGCCCTAAATTACACGATCTCTTTTACTAGTGGCTTAATTGTGTGCCTTGATTATTCCTTGTTAGTTGACACCCCGTGTTCCAATAACGTATGAAAATACACTCAAATTCAAGTTATAGGCGAGCTTTTAATTAACTGCTCTCAATTCTATGCTTTCTTTCTCATTAGTCCCAATAATACAGTTGACATGAAATTAAAATACATGAATTCAGAAGAAAATTATTCAGGTTTTCACTGATGCTGTTTGAAGATGTAGCCGGCTGGCCTGGGGAGACTTCGGGAACTCCATAGGGACTCAAGGATGTTACACTAGGGCAGACAGAACTCTCCAAGGCAGCTCTGCCCTCTCGGCCCTCCTGCAAGCAGGGGAGCTCAGGAGCCGGGGTGTTTTCTGCTTCCTGTGTAGTTCTCTCCGCTGCCGTTGGCCTGCAGTGTGCTAACAGTGTGGCCTCGGCTCGTGGGAGAAAACGAGAAGGTACACAGCCGAGCCCAGTCGCGTGTGCTCAGTGTCGGTAGGATCTGGGGTCAGCCATGGTGTGCAGAAATGTGCACCGAACACTCACTGGGAAAACCTCCCATGGCGATCATTTGACGGAGGCAACCTGAAAGTCGTGTCGCCCTTTGTCACCGTGGTAGTGCTGCTTCTAGAAGCTTAGCTTGCAGAAGGATAGAGGCACGGAAATGTTAATGCAAGCGTCGCTTTATTATGGTAACAGTTAATATCCCCCCCCCCCCCCCCCCGTGAGAGAGTGGTTACGTAATGCATAGGCGTACTCGCGACAATTAAAAAGAGTAAAGCAGGTCTTTATGTAATGAGATGGAAAAGGGCCACATTTCATTGGCAAGTGAGGAGTCCCGGAACACCCTGTTTGTGTGAGAGCAGCCCTGGGCGCCAGTGCACGTACATGCCGGGCCTCCGCCTGCCTGTGTCGGAACCAGAGGAGGAGGCCTGGCGAGGGTGTGCTGGGCTCTTGGCAGGTCCCCTCTGAGGATGGCCCGGGAGGGGACGCTGACTCCTGTTTTACTTTGATAGGTCTGTGCAGACACTGCTGGAAGATGGATTCCCTCTAAGTAAAGATGCTATGAAAAGGGAGGGATTGCATCCCGCCACTGAGCTCGCTCCTGGCGGAGGGTAGGGAGCGGGGTTGCCATTGGGAATAAAGGGACTTGCTGGGAATGGCTTTTTCTCTTAGAAAAAAGTGAAGCAACTGTGGCAAAACACGAGCAGTTGCCAACGCTCTGTAATTTCTCCTTTTGTTTTTCTGTCGTTTTTATTTTTTAAATTTCTCAGAGCGAATAGAAGATTGTCAACCTGCGTTCACCTTTCCTGTTTCAGGGACGGGGCCAGGGTCGCGTAGCACGTCCCACGTGTGGGCTTGCCCCCGCGGCCCTCAGGACTAGGTTCAGTTTGGCAGAGAAGTCGTGTGCGCTTGCCATTCCGTGTCCCTTAGGAGAGCACATCCCTCTGTTCTGTCATCCGTGAGGCTCAGTCCCATCCCGTGATTGAAGCATGTCCCACTCTCTCCAATTTAAGGAGACAGCTTTCCTTTATTATTAATAAGAAATCTATAGAGTGGTACGTAGAGGCCATTTGTCCATCCTCTTTCTCAACAGCGTTTCACCAGGTATCTTTTGCATCCAGTTTTTATTCCTTGCTGAATCAATGACTACTTTAGTGATTTTAAGTATTGGGCAATATAGATTTGAAAGTAACGTGTTACTTACTGGCCAGTGAGTATGTGAGGATGAATTTGATAAATAGTAACTGGACCAAGAGCTACTGGGAAAAAATTAAAATCAAATCTCTACCTCACACCATACAGAAAAATTAACTGCAGATGAGTTCTAGGTTTAAATGTACACAGCAAACTTAAAACTTTCATGGGAGAATACACAATATATGTGTTCATGATAGTGTGGTATGGAAGAATTCTTTCAACAAGACAAAAGTTATAAGCTCTAAAAGAAAAGACTGACATTTTGGAGTATAATATAAAAATGTTCAATATACAAAAGCCAAAAAAAAAAAAAAAAAAAAAAAAGGAAAATGTGAACCCTAGCAAAAGCCAACAATTCTAGATTTAAAATAAATGTTCGAGTTATCTCGAAGACCTTAATCTTATTTGGGCAAATATCACACAATACCAATTTCACTTCTGTTCTTTAAAAAAGTATGTCGCTTTCAAGATTGAATTATGCGTTCAGTTAAGATGTGAGTTTAACACTACTGCATTTTCTTGAAGTTGGCTCTTTCTGGAATACAGTTTATGGAAAGTTGCATATATATGAACTAAGTAAACTTGCCAATTAAAATTTGTAAAATTAATACAATAGGTTACCTCTTCCTATGTGCTGAGTACGATGCTAGATACAGTGTCTCTATTAAACCTTACGCACAGCCAAGCCAGGGGTATTTCCCATTGTACGTATGTGGGGGTGAGGGGAGAGGGGAGCGAACTGTCCAAATGCACATTCTGGTCCGTAGCTGAGGCAGAAGGTAGCCAGCTCTTTCCCCATCCCTGCGTTCCCGTACTTTGTAGGTCTGTTTCTTAGCATCAGCTTTGCTATGTCCCCCTTGTTCTCAGGAGGGCTTAGGGCGGCTCACACAGTATAAGTTCCTCGGAGAGGAGTTTTTAAACGCAGTCAGTTGACGTGGAGCAGGCGAAAGGGGGAGGGCAGGATATACAGTGTGTGCTCTGCTTCCCCCGCGCCTCTGACGCCCCTGCTTCCCCGTGCGTGACTTGCAGGCCCGGCTGCAGCATGCCTGAGATTTGGGATGTGGAGGACCCCGCCAACGCTGGGAAGCCGCCCTTGTGCACCCTCCTGGTGAAGGACTCGGAGCCGCACTTCACCACCGTGTTCCAGAACAGTGTTTACAAAGTCCTAGAAGTTCTAGAAGAATGACCGCGGCCTCCAGAGGACATCAGTCATGGTTTTAACGTTTTGCTAATAACTCATGCCTTGTTTTTAAGCAGATCCCAAAAACTTTTATAGCTAACTGTTTTCAAATAGGAAGATGTTTTATTTGGTCGATTCGAATGTCATTCTGATTGTAAAAGTACATACACCACTATGAATTGGGTACTATTTCAATGCACCCCTTAAAATTTGCTATGCAAATGAGTGTATGCTTGTATTTGACTTAAACATCTGTGCTAAAAGGAGCAAAGCTACCTGTCTACAAAATAAAGAGGTGATAACCAAGATGATAGGAAAATATGGTCAGGTCTGAGCTGTGTGGGGCTGATTTCACAGCTTATGGACTATCATCCCCTTGCTTTTGCATCTGCCTCTCGCTCTTGTCTTTGGGACACGCCAGTGATCACGGGAGCTCCTCAGTCCTGGGGGTCCCTGCCATCGGGGTAGACGGGGCTGCCATGGTGATTGCTGTGTGGAATTACCTGTTTACTTCCCTTCTCCCTGTTCTTCCGTTGTCTGTTGCTCTTGTTAACGAAGCATTTCCTGCCCATTAATAACCCAGACTCTCAGACCTAATGGTCCGGTCCATCGCTGTGCCAGCCAACAGTGTGCTGTTAGCGTTTCTTCTCCCCCCTCCCTCTCCCCCAGCCCAGCATTCTTTGTCAAATAAGTGGTATTTGCTCATTTAGTTCCTTATCAAGTACTTATTCTTGGTTTAAAAATATTTAATGGCGAGTGTATATTTTCTCATTTTTAAGTATTATTCAAATGTGTATATTTTAATACCTTTAAACCACTTTTAAAATTTTTCATGTTTAATTGTAGTTTTAAGAAAAACTATTTTGAACAACCTCAAATGTAATACATCCAGAAACTAATGTATATTTCTGTAGACATAATTTACAGTGGAACAATAGACTGTAGTGTGTGGTCGTTTTTCTGTTACTATTAGGATATACCACCACATGACTAATTTTTCTGTCAGAAAGTAAATGAATAATAATAGTGAATGGAGTTTTTATATTTTACTTTTAAAATTGCCTGTCTTTAATAAGACAAAGCCTTAAGCCTTACCATTTCGGTTCTAAAAACCATTTCAGTGTGAGGAATGAATATATTCAGCTTTCCTCTTTATATTTTTCTTCCTATTTATTTTTATTTTGAAAAATTTCCAAACTTCTTTTGAGTTCCTATTATGAATTTTTGTTTTCTAGAAGTTGTGTGAAATGAGATTTTTCAAAACAGTGAATCCTTGTAGCTCTGAGAAACGGTTTTAAGATTTTAAATTCTAAGCAAACGGTGCCTCTGGCGGACTACACATTGAATCAGGCAGCGTCCTCTGAACCACAGGCAGGTGCGCCCCAGCGTGGAGCGCCCTGGGCCGTAGTCCTCAGCGAGGGTTTCGGTGCCCACCCCGGGAGCCAGCATCGCCGTTGTCTCTGCCTCCTCACAGACCAAGGACCAGCCGGGTCAGGGGGTGCTAGCTGAGCGCAGACCTGAGGGTGCAGCCCCACCCCCGTCTGTGTCCCGGGAACCTCCTTCCAGTCCCCCCCACCCCCCGTTCTGTCTCTGTCTTTAGGTGCTTGTCCCCCCTCTTTGCCACTTGCTGGGTGACTTTTACGTCTTGGGAAGTAGCCGGGGAGCAGAATTTGAGCAAAGCTGCAGCGATCCAGAAAAGTGGGAAGAGGGCACCGGAGCCCCGGGAGGACGGCGTGCAGGGCGGCGCAGGGACGCACCTCCTCCGTCTGCAGCTGTTTCCCACCCAGATGCGGCTGTTCTGTATGCTCAGCAGGTACAAGTCTTAAAAAATGGTACTTCTTTTAAAAAAGTTGTTCTCTGTTCTTCCCACCCTCCAGTAATTTCCTTCCTGAGTCACATGTAATGATTGGACATTAAACTCTGTGGCAACTGCTGCCTGTGCTGGGAGAGGGGAAGGTGGTCCCGTTGGCGTCATTCCAGAAGATGGCTTGTACCCGTGTTTACCAGTGTTTGGAACACGGCTCCCAGCAAGCTCTGGTCCTGCTTGTCGGCCGACGGCGTGGGCAGGCCTCGGGCTGCGCGGCCCACTCAGTCTCAGTCTCGGTCACGGTCACGGTCACGGTCACGGTCACGGTCACGTCCCGGGGCAGCCGGTGCTGCAGATTCTAAATCCCTTTTTATGGAAACAGCGTAGTAGTAGGTTTTATAAATGTGACAAAACAGTATTAAAGTTCAGTATTTTACGCATTTTTTTAGCGTTTAAAGATATTTTTGCTTTAGTGTGAGGAAGGTAAGGATGAGCAAGGAGGCGATAAAGACAGCTATGCTCTGACGGGAGCAAACACACAAAGCCGGGGCAGTATTTCTAGAAAAAGATAAGCCCCTGACGGCGCTTAGCAGAGACAGTGCAGTGTGCGAATGAGGCAGGGGTGAGGAGAAAGGGAGGCTGCGTCAGGAACAGTGATGTTACAGAGGAGCATTGTATTTTTATGACTTTTATGCCTGTTGTTTACATGTACTGTGTATGTTAAATAAAAAAGATCATGAAAATGCGAATAGTCTTTTGTTGCTTATTGTTATTTCCACTTCCACCCCGACTGGGGGCATGGTCAGCCTCCTGTGCCGTCGGATAACCGAGGGCTGGGCTGGCGGAGCGCACCTGCTCGGCGGGCGAGGCCGCGCCATGGCCCGGAGCTGCTCCGTCCTGGGAGGGGCGCTGGGCTTACCTACACTCCTCTTGTACCTAAGGCATCACACACTTGGGTGGCTTTTTCTTTAAAGCCGTGTTTTGGGGAAGCTTTTTCTCGTACATCAAACCACAGTGTGGGCACGTGGCATTTCCTCCATCACAGCGCCATGGTTTTGCTTGATGCAAGCATCGGCTTTACTTGCTGTCTGCCTGAGGAAAGACAGGGTAGGTCAGTTCACGCCTCTGTCATTATTTCTTTGCACGGTGACACCTGACTTCTCGGGGTGAAGTGTTACAATACAGTGGCTCTCATGTAGTGCGTGGAGTCCAAATCCCCAGAGGCTTGTTGAACCCAGATTGCTGACCCCCCTGCAGAGGTTCCGATTCAACAGGCCTACGATGGGGCTCCTGTGGCCTGAATGTGTCTCCCCCAAATTCATAGGTTGAAATAATCCTAACCCCTAAGGTGACTGTGTTAGGAGGTGGGGCCTGTGGGAGGTGATTAGGTTATGAGGATGGGGCCCACATGAAGGGGAAAGCTCCCTTGCCCCTTCCACCATGTAGTCACAGCTGCCAGGTGCCGTCTGTGCACCAGAACCAGGCTCTCACCGGACACTGACTCAGCCAGCACCTGGGTCTCGGACTCCCAGCCTCCAGGACTGTCGGAAATGGATTTCTGTTTGTAAGAGATCTGGTCTGTGGCATTTTGGTGTAGTCACCCCAGGGGACTAAGACATGTAGCCCCAGCATTCGCATTTCTAACCTGTTCCAGGTAATGCTGATGCTGTTCTTCCAGGGACCAGGGACCATGTTTGAGAACCACGCTCTAATGAGTGGGAAAGACTGGAAGACTTGCCTATAGGGGGCGCCCCATTCCTGACAGCACTTATCCCACCCACCAGGACAGGCTAGCCGCTAGCAGGGGTGGGCAAACTTTTTGACTCGAGGGCCACAATGGGTTCTTAAACTGGACCGGAGGGCCGGAACAAAAGCATGGATGGAGTGTTTGTGTGAACTAATATAAATTCAAAGTAAAGGAGCGGAGGGGAGAGCAAGAGAACCCTCCACTCTTTTGGCTCTGCGGGCCGTAGTTTGCCCATGGCTGAGGGTTGCAATAGTGGGAACGATTTTGCGGAGTCCCTTGTGTCTAAAGGGCTTTGCTCCAATGGGACTTGCAAGGAGCAAAGAACAGATCTGGTCATTTTTAACCAGAGCATCAGTACCGCTTACTTGCCTTGTATGTATTGAACAGAGAGTTCTGGATCATAAATATTTTAAAACGAGACTGGGTCCAGGCCCCTCTATGCTGTCTCAAAGGGTGAGAGATCCTCTTTTTACTGCTGCCCAGTATCCCATGGTGTAAATCAAGCATGTCAAACACAGGCTAACGGACCAAATAAACAAGGCCCACGGCCCAGGAGCCGAGTTTGACATGCTTGGTGTAAATGGACCACAGGGTTTCTTTCACTTTACAGACGGGAAAAGTGAAATCCTTTGCAACCGGACAGTAGATAATGTAGTGATCTGTATGGATTTTAAAACGTCATTTTTCACTTTTCTGCTTTTGTTTGATCCCAGAAACCCTGTGTCTTCTTTCTCCCTCTGTTAGAGGACAGGTAAGGGTCCGCTCTGGGTCACCTGTTTCTTGTCTGGCCCCTCCCCCTTCCCCCAACCAGAAGTTCCTCATTTAACTCAGTGAAATTGTTCCTTATGCAAAAACAGCGGAGCTGCTTTTAAACTTCCTTACGTCCTTCAATTGTCTTTATTTCACAGTGCTGTGTTGTCTTTATTTCACAGTGCTGTGTTGTCTTTATTTCACAGTGCTGTGTCAGTACAAACACACTTTTACGATGCAAGTCCACAAGGACCTTAGGGTATGCGCTTCCCTTTTAGCCTATCTCCCAGAGGGAGATCTAAACATCTGAACGGGAGACCGGGAGACTTTCCCTGAAGATTCTGAGTCACTGTGGTGTAATGAAAAGGTAGATTTGTCTGTTTTTGCAAAGATATTGGGATGGTATTGATATTGGCTCTGTTTTCAAAGCCATGTTTTCTGTGCTCAATGGGCTGTGACCTCAAATTCTAATTAAATAAGCAGCGTGTTCTCAGAATGACTTTCACACGAATGGCAGTGCACTGAGTATTCTGTTGAAGCAGGCATGTTCCTTTTAATTCGGCATGATACAGTTTCATTGATGTTTATGTACCTGAACTTCTTTTCTGCATGCAAATTTAATAACTTGAAAGAAGGTGGAATGTAGCAAAATCAAGCTCATTGAGTTGTGCTGATTGCCCTTAAAGCTTTAGTACTTACCCATTTCTAAAATATAGGAATGAAAATAAGAAATGCCAATTCTAAGCAGATTTGGCATCTGTCCATCAAAACTGATTTAAAACAACAGCAACAAAGGAGCCTGAAGGCCAGATCCTCAGCTCAGCTTTCTGAGCAGCCCGGGTCTCTGGTTCTGCCCTCCGGGCAGCGGTGCCGGCTCAGGTCTCCCTCCGGGCAGCCGTGCCGGCTCAGGTCTCCCTCCGGGCAGCCGTGCCGGCTCAGGTCTCCCTCCGGGCAGCGGTGCCGGCTCAGGTCTCCCCTCTGGGCAGTGGTGCCCTCTGGGCAGCGGTGCCGGCTCAGGTCTCCCCTCTGGGCAGTGGTGCCCTCTGGGCAGTGGTGCCGGCTCAGGTCTCCCCTCGGGGCAGCGGTGCCGGCTCAGGTCTCCCCTCGGGGCAGCCGTGCCGGCTCAGGTCTCCCCTCCGGGCAGCGGTGCCGGCTCAGGTCTCCCCTCTGGGCAGCGGTGCCGGCTCAGGTCTCCCCTCCGGGCAGCCGTGCCGGCTCAGGTCTCCCCTCCGGGCAGCGGTGCCGGCTCAGGTCTCCCCTCCGGGCAGCGGTGCCTGGTTCAGGTCTGCACTCCGGGCAGCGGTGCCGGCTCAGGTCTCCCCTCGGGGCAGCGGTGCCGGCTCAGGTCTCCCCTCCGGGCAGCGGTGCCGGCTCAGGTCTCCCCTCCGGGCAGCGGTGCCTGGTTCAGGTCTGCACTCCGGGCAGCGGTGCCAGCTCAGGTCTCCCCTCCGGGCAGCGGTGCCGGCTCAGGTCTCCCCTCCGGGCAGCGGTGCCGGCTCAGGTCTCCCCTCCGGGCAGCCGTGCCGGCTCAGGTCTCCCCTCCGGGCAGCCGTGCCGGCTCAGGTCTCCCCTCTGGGCAGCGGTGCCGGCTCAGGTCTCCCCTCTGGGTAGCGGTGCCGGCTCAGGTCTGCACTCTTGGCATCTGCTTATGGAGCAGAGTTGCCGGAAACCGATCATTGTCTCACTAATTAGAAAGGTGTGGACAAGGAACCTTGGAAGGCTGGTCAACCTTGAAGCTCTGAAAAGTCAGAGCCAACCACTCCCTATCTAATTGAGACAATGGTAGCTGAAGCAACTTCCCCACCAAATAATCATGTAAATCCTTACTGATAAGATAGTCTGCCTGTTACTGGAATTGCCTGCCTAAGAGCAATGAGTGTATCCCAAACCTGAATAAAAGGGATTGCAAGGCCAAAGCAAAGCGTAGTCCTCCCACTAGAGGTGGGCTTCCGCCTGGCCCCCATTTCCCAAATTAATATTTTTCTAGTCTTCTTTCATTTGTGTGCGGCCTTCTCCAGAACCCGAACCCTGAACCGGAACCCCGAACCACGCGGGACGTGAAAGGGGTTCCCACACAGAGTCCAGACTCAGAGGCCTGCCTCTTGTCCTAGCATCCTCCTTCCAGGAAGAGCCGTCGGCAGCCCTGCCAGCCCTTGACATCTGTGACGCGCTTGGCTTTTTCTAACAGAGACCCCTTGCGGTGGCCATTCTTAATCTTGTCCGCACATGGGAAATTGTTGGGGAGTTTGGCAAACACTGAAGCCTTTTCCCATCCCCACAGTTTGGGATTTCATCGGTCTGGACTGTGGCTTAAGGTTTGGAACTTTGGAAATTGCCCAGGTGACATCTTAGGACCTGGCCTCTCTGCTCACTTCCAGATAGCCACCCTTTCCACGCCTCCACCCAGTCAAACGAGAAATGTAAGCACGCTTCTCTCCCCTGCACACTCTCTTACTAGTCATGATGGACTCAGTCTGCTTTTTCAGACTCGAAGGACGTAGTCCCGTGCCCAGTTGGAGGTATCTGCCCAGGGAGGGGGGCCCGGTGCAGTGGCAGGATGGGTGCCACTTACTTGCAAACGCTGATTAAAGTGTCAAGAAGAAATGGAAACATAGCAGCGAAAACAGTAACAAAAAGAAATGAACCACTTTGAACGTTGAATGTTGGTGCGGAGAAGTATGTTGCTTCTCTGTGGGTATGCTTTTCTCTTGTCTGGAATATGCTTTCTTGAGCAGTTTTCCCTTCAAGTTACAACTCAGACGTCACCTCCTCTGTGAAGCCTTCCCTGACTTCCTATCCCTTGGCGGCGTGAACTGCCCCCACTGCCCATGCTCCTATAAGCCCTTCCTTTCCCACAGTCAACAGGACTTTCTCTGCCTCATTGTATCCTTACAGCCTGGACCTATGCCTATTCCATCCCAAAGCTACAGTACCACCTAGCAGTTCCAGCAAGTAGCAATGCTTCATGAGTTTTGCAAAATCAGTCTTTCTGCAGCAATGCAGTGAATTCCAGGGAGCACTAGATTTCCTTTTTAATGAGAAGAAATGGAGACTATGTGCTCCAGCCGTGGTGATGAAGTAGCCAGGAAGTGCAGGGCGTCTTTGAGATGAACATACATAGGAGAACAATGTCCTTGATAAGCAGCTAACAAAAGTTAAGCTCAGATCCTGACTAGGTACCTTGGTATATTTCAAACATGGCTGGTAACCAAATAACTATTGGAAATCACCATGGCAAAGATGGGCGTCGGTAGAGGGAGGACTCTCGTTGGCCTGGTTAGGGTTGTGTGGCCCAGGGTACTATGATGGCCAGTCCTGGACCCATCCTCCGCCAGCCAGGAAGCAGGGAACTCGGGGTAAAAATCTGGTTAAAGTCTGGGTGAGGGGCATTCCCAAAGGATGGGAGAGACTGGCGTGTTGTTGCTAGATGGGGATGTTAGACACAGGATGGCAGCGGTCATGCAATTAATATTGTCCAAACCGAGACAGCCGCATTGGAACCCCGGATCCCTCCTTCACAAGCTTTGTGAGATGAAATGTGTTTCTTAATTTGCGAGTGCGTTTTCTTATCTTTCAAAAGGATACGCCTCCTAGGGTGGTAATTAAAAACGAGAGAAATAGACATGCACAAACACAGCGGGGGGTTTTACCATATCTCCCGACGGAACCAGTAGCGTAAGCAGGCAAACCAGTAAGGATATATGTGATCTGAGTGATAAGGTAGCAGCCCTGAATGAAGGGTCACCTATAGGAAACTAATTCTCTTCTAGCATGGGGTCATTTCCAAGAACTGACAATAGGGCATGAACCCCAGGAAGGCACGATTTTGGCTGCTGTGAACGCCAGGAACATGGGGTGCTGAGGCGCCCGGAGACCCTGTTTTCAGGGCTTTTGTCTAACCTTATCTAGGTTATCCACGCCCAGGGGGCTTCCCTTTCACAATCAAACTTGTCTGCTAGCTTATTTTCCCACCCAGGGGACCAGGGCTTGCTCTGAAATGAATTCTCTGTCAAACTTAAATAGCAAACAGCTTTACAAAAACAGCATCTCCCTCCCTTCCCCCTTCCTGAATCATAGTGCCCGGGCAGATGAGCAGATGAGCGTGGATCGGAGCACTAACCGTGTCTAATGCTGACAACCTCTGAGGGGTGTGTGTGTGTGTGTGTGTGTGTGTGTGTGTGTGTGTGTGCGCGCGCGCCCAGGTGTCTCTCCATCCCCTCCGGAATAATTTCTTGCTGTTCCCCTTTGCTCCGCATTGTGAATAGGAATAATTCATGCAAACACAGGAGAGAAAAAAAGGCTTTGGGGCGAGGGGGGAGAAAACCAGTCCCCCGTGAAGATAGTCTGTCTCCACATCTGTCCCCTTCACTCAGCCTTTGCTTCAAGCGCCCGGCCGGGTGGGCTGGACGGGGGCTCGGCGCAGCACAGCGTCTGTCTCCCCAGGCAGAGCCAGGGCTGCCTTCGGAGCCAAGCAGGAAAGTGACTAAGTGATGACAGAGGGATGGCTGCCAATTCCAAGCAGAATCGCCACCTCTACACACAACATTGCATTTTCCGATGGCGTTTCCACAACGCGCTTTCTCTCCCTGCCCAGGCTTGTCTGTGATCTGAAGGTCTGGTGCCTGTCCAAAGGCCCACGCATGCACGGGTTCCGAGGGTTTTAGAGTTTTAGCCTAGAACAAGCCTCGTGAGTGAAAGGCAGAGTTGTAGGCTGTGAGATGGGTTTGGTAAGGAGAGAAAATCCCTAAGGAAGTTTCAAGAATTCCAAGGTTTCTGGGTGAAAGCTCAGGAAAGAACCCTGGACTTGTTCCTCAAGACTTAAGTGTTAGCATAAGCAGGCAGGCAATCAGTAAGGATATATGTGATCTGAGTAGTAAGGTAAGCAACCCTGAATTAATGGTCATATATAGCGAGTCTCCGCTCTGGCACTCACATGCTGTGTGATCTTGGGCAAATGACTTGACTTCTCTGGATGTCTCATTCAGCACAAAACAGGATAAAACTCACAATGGTTAGCATCTAACCAAAGATTATGAGATATGCCAAAAAACACGACCCATAGTGAAAAGAAAATGGACAATAAAAACTGGGTGGGTAGGGAATAGCGTGTGGGCTCTGAGAGAATGGGGCTGTGGGTCAAGCTGCGGGGGAAGCAGAAGCTGTGGGTAGCCATGAGGGGCGGGAAGTGGCAATTGCTGAGAGAATAAGGCAGAGAAACAGCTGGGAGCCCTAAGTCTCGAGCCTCTCCCAGGGCAGCGGTCCGGTGGCCTGGCAGCTGCAGCCTGTTCCCCTACCAGCATGGAGTCAGGCCCCAAACCACTGGGCCACAGACCGCACTGCAGAGGGGCCCGGCCTCGGGCCTCAGTGGGACCCTCCCTGCTGCTGGGAAATTCTTTTATTTGCTCCCCCACTATCCTCTGCACCTCCATTCTCACAACCCACTCCATCTTTGTCAATATGACCTTCAGTTCTTTAAAATGAATGAATGAATTGAAGATTCCTTGAAGGATCTCCCTCGGCTTCCTGAGTAAATGTATTCCTTCCTTTCCTTCCATCTATTTTGAAGCTTAACCATAGATATTCTGTTGGCTCTGGGGTTCTGTGTATTTTATTAATTTACTAGAGGCCCGGTGCACGAAATTCATGCATGGGGGTGTGTGTCCCTCAGCCCAGCCTGTACCCTCTCCAATCTGGGACCCCTTGAGGAATGTCCCACTGCCCATTTAGGCCGGATCCTAATGGGCAGTGGGACATCCCTATCACAATCCAGGACTGCTGGCTCCCAATTGCTCGCCTGCCTGCCTTCCTGATTGCCCCTAACTGCTTCTGCCTGCCAGGCTGATCACCCCCTAACCACTCCCATGACAGCCTGATTGATGTCTAACTGCTCCCCTGCCAACCTGTTTGCCCCTAACTGCCCTCCCCTGCAGGCCTGGTCACCCCTAACTGCCCTCCCCTGTAGGCCTGGTCCCCCCTCCCCCCAACTGCTCTTCCCTGCAGGCCTGGTCACCCCCAACTTCCCCCCTCTGTTGGCCTGGTCACCCCTAACTGCCCTCCCCTGCAGGCTTGATCGCCCCAAATTGCCCTCCCTTGCAGGCCTGGTTCCTCCCAACTGCCCTCTCCTGCTGGCCATCTTGTGGTGGCCATCTTGTGTCCACATGGGGGCAGCCATCTTGTGCGTTGGAGTGATGGTCAATTTGCATATTATTCTTTTATTAGATAGGATTTTGCCTTGATCTTTTACTTTTAATCATATTTTCTGCAGATCCTGATTCTTTTTCCTGTTTTTATCATTATTTCAGTGTGAATGTGTGTGTGTGAGTGTGTGTGTGGGGGGGTGAGTGTGAGTGTGTGTGTGAGTGTGAGTGTGTGTGTGGGGGGTGAGTGTGAGTGTGTGTGTGAGTGTGAGTGTGTGTGAGTGTGTGTGTGTGAGTGTGTGTGTGTGTGAGTGTGTGTGTGTGCGTGAGTGTGAGTGTGAGAGTGTGTGTGTGAGTGTGTGTGAGTGTGAATGTGTGTGTGTGTGAATGTGTGTGTGTGTGTGAATGTGTGTGTGTGTGAGTGTGTGTGTTTGTTTAAGTGTGTGTGAGTGTGTGTGTGAGTGTGTGTGAGTGTGTGTGTGAGTGTGAGTGTGAGTGTGAGTGTGTGTGTGTGTGTGTGTGTGGCAGTGCTGTGGACTAGGACTAGAGACCTTCCTCAGCAGCTTTACTATTAGGAACTAGGTAACTGCTCTTGATCAAGTTAAAGGGCATCCCTGGGTCCCATTTGCCTCACCTGAAGCACAGGCGATGACCAGCATGCTGGTTCTTGCAGCCTCACCTGCTCCCTAACAGGTGGAGGAGGCGGGGCCCTGAGGAGACAGGGGCAGCACCAGCCCCTGCAGTGCGAGGAGCACCACAGGGAGACCTGCGTTTGCTTAGCCAGTGGTTCTCCACCTCTCTAACGCCCGGCCCTTTATACAGCTCCTCCTGTTGTGGGGACCCCCAGCCATAACATTGTTTTCGTTGCTACTTCATCACTGTCATTTTGCTGCTGTTATGAATCGTCATGTAAATATCTGTGTTTTCCCGTGGTCTTCGGCTCTACAGCAGCGGTTCTCAGCCTGTGGGTCTGTGGGTCGCGGCGTTAAAAGGTTGAGAACCCCTGGCTTAGAGTGTTTCTCACGCATCAGTGGCATGCATCTCTCCCCTCTGCTTTCATTTCCCGAGGCTGCAGCAACCAATTCCCCAAGACTCAGTGCCTTCAGGCTACAGGAGTTGATTCTCCCAGGGTGCTGGGGGCCTGCGTCCGAAGTCGGTATCCCTGGGTGGAGGTCAAGGTGTGGGTACACCTGGGCTCTCTGTGGGGGAGAAATATTAGGGAAGGTTCGGTGTCTGGGTGTTGCAGGAGCTGTTGGAAGGGGCGCCGGCCCAGGGCCAGGCAGCGTGCACTGAGAGCAGGGCAGCCAGGAAGGCCGGGGCTGCGTTTCCACCCGGCTTTCTCCTGCGGGCAGCTCACAGCCCGCCTCCTGGAGCTGGCGAGAGAGAACTCTGGGAAAGAAGAAAGATCCATGGAAACGGTGAGCACCTGGGGCTTCCTAGTGTGGCCGCCATTCAGTGATTTGACCCAGAGCCCGCCCCCACCCGTTTTTCACTTTCTAACTCAGGGGTGGGGAACGTTCGGCCCTCAGGCCGGGTACGGCCCACGAAATCCTTTGGTCTGGCCCTGCCAAGGCATTAGGGGTGACTTAAACGTTTGACCAAACAGCTGATTTTTAAGTTGGTAATTTTGTATGGCCTGTGGATGAAGGATGTCATAAATACCCAAATGGCCCTGGGCGGAAAGCAGGTTCCCCACCCCTGTTCTGACTGGTAGTCCCGGACCAACAGGCCTCTTCTTTTTAGCTGTAGGCATCTCAGATGATTTCTTCCACCCCCTCCCCCTCTTTCCTGAGGCCCGGACCTTGCTGGGCTTCTCCTCATAGTCTCACACAAGCCCCTCAGGAGCTCAGCTCTGACCCTGGCTGGGGGCAGAGTGAGTTGCTCAGCCCTTGTTAGTAGAAACACGATCCGGAGCAGCAACACTGGCCTCGCCCTGGAGCTTCCAGAAACGCAACGGCTCAGGCTGAGCCCGGCCTGCGTTCCCCAGCCCCGCTGATGCGGGTGCCTGCTGCAGGGTGAACGGCTCAGGCTGAGCCCAGCCTGCGTTCCCCAGCCCCGCTGATGCGGGTGCCTGCTGCAGCGTGAACGCCCGTCCAGGGAGTTTCCCACCGCAGGCCTGCCCGGTGCAGCACTCAGGGCCTGACTCGGGCAGAGAGCAGAGGCTGCTGCAGCAGGCAAGCCCCTGAGAGGCCCAGAAGGGGCCCTGGCCTGCAGCCCCATCACCCCGTCCTCCACCCCACTGGCCTGGAGACCCCCGAGGTTAAGGTAAGGGATCAAGCCCCAGCGCTTCCTGGGGCCTCCAGCTGCGCCGACTCCTGCTCTTGGCAGGCCCTGGCTGCTATTGTTGGGGAAGAATGAGGACTGTGGGGACAGTGGGGACAGTGGGGACAGTGGCACTGCCCATGCTGACGGCAAGGACCAGGCCCCATCTGCACTTGGGATCCTGGGGAAAGGAGCACAGTGGCTCTTTATTCGGGGTGGGGGGGGGGGTGTTGTAGGATTTCCATGGCAGGAGCCCGCGGGTCGGCCAGGGGCTGATTCTGTCTCTTGACAGAATGCCAGGCATTGTGTGCACACATCCACGCTGACCCAGAAAGTCCTGCCATCACAGCCACTGTCCACACAGCCCCGCTGCCCGCCACCTTCCTCAGAAGTGCCGTGGGCCCCCCACACGGCCCGTCCCATCTTCTCTTCTCAAGGAAAAGGAGGTGACGCTCTAGCAGACTCCGCAGGGCCTGGGAGGGCCGCTGGGGACAGGGAGGTGAAGGGGCAAGCACAGGTGGGACTGAAGGTGACGGTGAGGGTGCGTTAGGTCAGAGCCCACGCGGATCAAGAAGGGATGTGGTGCGGGCTTTGAGGCGAGGGGAGAAGGAAGCGGGCAGGGAAGGGCAGGAAAATGTCCCCCCTGGCCCGCCCCTGAGATGGGATGTCAGGAAGGTAGATTCAAACCCCTCCCCCACTTAGGACACGTGGCTTAGGCATGCTGCCTGCTCTTCCAGAGTCTCATCCTCCTGACATTTCCGAGTCTCAGATTCTGACATTGGCCTGTGGGGGCATGTGACAATGAACTTAAATGAAACACAGCACAAGAAAGTACCTAGCGCAGCACATAAAAACACGACTTCTAGTTCAGAAAGACTTTGCCTTCTGTTACCTGTGGCTAACACACCCCTTTCCCAGCCCCGAGAGTCTCGCCCCCCAAGGGGGTTCATGGTGTGATTCCCAGAGCAGTGAGGGGAGGGGTGAGGAAAGGCTGTGCCAGTTAGAGGATTACTGCGATTACCCCTGCAGCACTTCATTATTTATGGTCTGAGCCAAGGTGGGGTGGAAGTGGAGAGAAGGCAGCGTTGCTAAACAGGATCTGATGTCACCAAATCTGCATTTTAGAATAATCACTGTGGATGCATGAATGGGCCTGTGTTTTCCGCCCTTGAGTTAAGTTATTGTTTCACTTGAATTGCTTTATTGTCCAGTCCCTGTGTCACTGATTTTGCCTTCACCTGGTAATGAAGGACACTTTCTCCCCCGGGTTCTAGGGGGTGTCCCTCAGGGCCAGTTCCATCTGCTACCACATTGTCAGGCCTGTGTCGGGAGGGAGGAAGGATGGGGCATCTCCTCCCATAGTCATAACAGGACTCATTTCCTCGGAACCGGACCCTAAATGCTAAGCAGAGTGAGCTGTGCGAGTGACACCTTTCTAGTTCGTTGGGAGACGCTGGTCTCAACCCCAGGTGGAGCCACAGCTTCCCGTGAGCAGGCTTGATGTTGTGACTGATAACGCAACGTGGAAATGGAGCCTTATTCAGACAGGCTCAGTGATGCCCGCAGGCGGGGCAAGGGAAAGGGAGTGACTGTGAGGGTAGACAGACATGGAAAGAAGTGAGCAACTGTACGGACTCAAGATACCTCTGTGGGTGGTCCTCCACTGTGTTCTCTCTCCCTTGTCTCTCCCTCTTCCCACCTGCATTTCTCTGCACAGCTGCACCATGGTTCTTTGTCACTCAACTTCCTCTGCTTAGTCACGGGTCCTGCTGCCTCATGGGCTTGAGATGGTCCACTGGGACCTCTCCTGCGGGAATTCTGTATCATGAACTTTGGGTTTCTATTCCCACTAACTCTTGGCTATAGTTTGCTGACCAATGTGTGGATGAGCCCCCATGGGTTGGAGGGTCGACCGTGGTCTCATCTGTTTTGGCCAGGAGGTGCTAGACCACATGGAACCCAACCTTGGCCAAAGCATTAAGAGTCGTGCTGGACAGTGCCCCTCAGAAGGGACTGTGGGCATGGCAGGCACACTAATGCGGGCCCATCCCCGCTTTGTTCTTGCTATGGTGAGGTTCTGAGCTTTTCTCTGTCCGCTTCAAGTAAAGGTATGAAAAGGAAGGTGTTCATCTTGGCAGGCTGACTCTGGGAGTGGCTGGGGACACAAATGTCCCTCAGAAACAGCCTACGGGTTCATAAGCAAATGCCACTATTCTTTAAAAGCAAAACAGAACATGCCAAGAATCTCCTGAGAATGAGCCTTGGTGAACCCTGGAATCTAGAGCAGGTGGGGAGGAGGTCAAGAAGAGTTGCTGCTCCTTTAACTTTTGCCCACTTTTACCCAAAGAGGACTATTTGGCTGGGATCCACAGGCCAGCCACAAAAGAGAGGCAAGTGTTAATCCTACTGTCTGACACCCATTGAGGAAGGTAGGAGGGGTGTGTCTTGGGAAAGAGCCAATAAATCAATGGGGAACAAAGGAAAGACTGTTTGAGAGCAAACAAGGGTGCGCAAGAAGAAAACACATTTTTGGTGGTGAGATATTTCCTTCCAGGTGGAGGTGTGATCACCTAGTCTCTGGAAAGAGGTTCCCTCACTCCTATGGGGTGGGGCTTAGTCTGTTTGGTTTGAAGGTGGGAAGACTGTTTGGAGCATGCTCAACTCAGCCTCACCCTCTCTCTCTTGGGCCTGAGCTGTCCACAGGGTGAAGAACTTCTGCTTTTCATTGTCTCACTGGAGCAGCTAGAACTCCCTGCCACAGGAACACCTGTCCTGGGATGGTGCTTCCAAGAACTCGACGGGCAGGCTACATGCTGCAGAAGCAATTTCAGAAAATTAGTAGCCTCACCTGTTTCTAAACCATCAGAGTCCTCCCCATTCAGCTTGCAGATGGGCTGGGGGGAAGGGTGTCATGAGGAACACTCATGAGAAGTTATGTATCATGCTAGGAAGGGGCACAGAACGTATCTCACAATCCATTGGCCAAAACTCATGACTCATGTGACCAGAGTTAACTGTCAGAGAGGCTGACAGAGCAACTGTGCCAGGGGAAGAGGTGAATTCAATATTGGTGAGTAGCAGGGGTCCTAATTCCAGAGCTCATTATTAGTAAGCTCTCTCACCTGTAAGTACAAGCCACATTTATTAGTAATAAGGGTGTTATTTCTCTCTTCTGTCATCCTTTGTTTTACTTTATAACTAGGGGCCCAGTGCACAAATTAGTGCACCTTGAAAGGAATTGTGGGCCGAGTGATCGGGGCTGCTGCTGGGCACAGGCAGCAGGTACGAGCACTGGGCAGGACCATGGAGCATGGGAGCAAAGAATTTTCAGTAACCACCAGAGTCTTGCCCCAGTGACAGTGACTGGCACCCCACCTTGGTTTGGTGCCCCCACTCACCTGCTCCACCATCTTGCCGTGGCTGACGCCCTCCATGGTCCGCACATGCCACCTGGTGGTCAGCACACATCATAGCGACCGGTTGTTCAGTTGTTCGGTTGTTCTGCCATTCGGTCTATTTACATATTAGGGTTTTATATCTATAGATCTGTTCAAAGCTCTCATGGGAAAGAGATAGGCTATTTTGGATTCCTCAACTCCAACAATTGATGCATGGCCTTGGAACACTGAGAAGTAAAACATAGGAGTTGAATAACAAATTGGGAGGAGATTTGGACTCCAATTTTCTTTGAACTCTAAATCACAAGGGAAAGAGAATACAATTTTGGACTATAAATCCTTTGGACTTGAATAATCTTTGGACTTTAACTTAATTGTTGACTTTAATCATCAAACTTAATTTCTTTCCAGAAAATTAATGATGAGAAGGGGTTGATATTCAAATTTGGAACATTTTGTAATTGGTATTTTATTGCTGGAGTATCTTAACCTCATTTAATTCTATTGTAGAACATATAATGGTCTATATTTAGAGTGAGTGGCCATATAATTTATTGTCCAAACTAGGATAGTTTGAGAGAGAAAGGAGGCCCTATTAATAATGCTGGGACAACAGACATAAACCTGGTCTATTTTGGGTGAATTGGAATGTATGATTGTCTAGCTTTATTGGGCAATGTGGAAGGACATAATTAGAAAAAATAAATGGAACAAATGAATTTCCAGTAATGAATGTAGTTAATGAAAAATTTCTGACCCACATAAAAGCCCTTCGGGCATCAATTCTAACTCGTCTACCAGTGGTCCCAGGTGGATCCACAAAGGAGCTGTACCAGTCAAGGGCCATCCAGTTAGGGAAAGAGGAACCACAGTAGGTATTTCAGACAGAGAGGACTCAATGCAGGGAATTGGGTACAATTCAGTACAGGTGTTGGAGGGCTGAGAGAGCCAAAAGGAAGAGTAGCATACAGATTAATAACAACAGGAAGCTGTTAGCATTGCTATGACTGAGGAAGGGGGCGGGGGCGGCAAATGGAAAGAGGTGGAGTTATCCCAGGAGTTCAGAGGAAAGCCCCAGGTAGATGATGGGATTCCCAGGGCAAGCTCCATTCAATTGAGGAGAGGTGAGGCCTGGCTGCTGCTTGTAACTCTGAGTAGATGACAAGGCTGGTCTTGGAGAACAGGAAGGAAGCCCCCCATGCTCTTTAAGTTGTGTCTGTCCTTCCAGTCTCCTGCCTGTCTCCCTTTGGCAGACCCTACCCAATAGAGACCAATAGTCAAGACATCTGGGGGATGTGGTTGGCCGAGTTCCCAGCCCCAGTAACAAGAGTGGAGTCTAGGGTGGGCTCTGAGCTGGAAACAGTGGTGATGTGAAGGGCCTAGATGCAGTGGATGGCACTGGGGGAGTGCCTGGCGAAGGAGGAGTGCAAGGTCTTGGTAGAACTGCCCTTCTCCTCCTCCGAGGACCACCTTGCTGACCACAAGCACAACTGGGTTGAGAACAAACAATGTGGAAGTCATGGCGGGTGATTCTTCTCCATACCTGATGCTTCCTTCCATGTGGAGATGTCCATGCCCAACTTCTATTTGTGTCATGAGTTTGGGGAGCATACACCGGGCACGTCAGATCAAGGCCTTTCCCTTCCTGGGGGGCAGGCTGCCTGCAGGAAGCTGATGTTCTCCTCTGCCCCTCCATGCGTCAATCTTACCCTTTCATTCAGAAAACTAACGTTTATTGGCACTCGTCTATATTCCAGGCATTGTGTTGGTCCTGAAGCTACAACCGTGAACAAAACAGACAAAGGTCCTTGTCTGATGAGATATATGGGCAATAAATACACAACCACTACATATGTTGTATAACATATTGGAAGGTGAGGAATGCTAGTGCTGAGGGGAGTGGGACTGCTGGGTTGCCAGCTGCAGGGCTAGGCAGTGTGGTCTAGTCCTGGGAGCCTCACTTACCAAGTTCATTGGAGCAAATGAGGGGCGCTCCTCAGAACCTTAGCAGACCCCTTTGCTTACCTCCATCCAGTTGCCCTGGGACCAGCGGAGGTGCATGTTGATCGTTCTGTTCATCAGTCCAGTCTCTGGACATGCTGAATGCCTTGTCTGAGTAGGACCATGGGCTCTGGTCCCCACGGAGGCAGGTTTCATCACCAGGGTCACCCGAAGAGTGGCTGTCTTGGAGCAAAGCCTCAATCTGAATTGCCTGTAGTTAGTGCCGCAACCAGCTTTGCAAACAGGTGCAAAGGGCACCTTAGCCTGCCCACCTTGCCCTGCCTGAGCTCTGCATCCAAGAGAGCAGCATTCCAGCAATGGCCAATGCTATTGGCAAGCCAATGAGCAGTTTTGCCTTCAGGCAGCAGCCCTCAATGTGGTCCCGAACCTGGTGGGTGGAGGGCCGTGACTTTGAGACCGGGGGTGGGGGGGTGGGGGGTTGGGGGGGATGGGGGGGGAGGGTCTGTGAGGTCAAAGCTATTTGCACAGCAGCAGAGGATGTTATTTGCCTTTCTGGCTCTCATTCTCTCATATGTACGGTGGAATTTTCCAGAGGTTATATGCCATGCAATAGCTCAACAGACTGACTGCAGAATCAGATTAAAATACTCCTTTTCTTCTAACTACGTATTTGCATGAAGCCTGATTTTCTTTATATATTTCCATCAAAACAACATACTGCAACAGATTGCATGCAGAAGACAGGAAAATCCAGCTGTCTGTGAAGCTGAACTTAAAGAGGTTTGCAAAAAAAGTTCAAACAGTTTCTCCTCTTGCCAGATTATTTTTGGAGAAGTATAGTTATTTTCCATGGAAAAGATACTTATGTTAATATGCAATGAGTTTATTGTTGTGATTTATAAATAACTTCATAAATATTATACATCTTTTTAGTTTTTATTTTAATGGAGTAAATATCAATGCATATAGTCCACGTTAACAAACAGAAAGGGCCCTGAGACCAAAAGATTTAAGCAAGGCTGCTCTCGAGGATTTGACATCATGTCACATCCTACAGGTTGTTACAGGCGCCAGACACCTGCTCAGGGCATCCTTCCTTGTTCCCAGACATCACAGACACACGTGGCCAGATTTCCCCACCTGGCTGTCTCTCGGGTATCTATAGACATGCGGAACTACTTTAGATTAAGGTCTATTTTAATGGAGAAAAAAGGTGCATTTAATCCAGAGTGGGAAGAAGATGAACTTAGAGATGTCCTGATTGTACCTGACAGATATCTGGACAGCTGCAAGGCGATCAAGCGGGCTCTTTGGAGGACACATTCGGCCTCAGGTTGGACCCAGGACACCTGGGTGGAGGTGAGCAAAGGGAGCCTGCCCACGCCCTGGCCCTGAGAAATTTGGGCTTTAACCACCGGCATGCTGTTGGTCGCTGGCTCTGACACACCTGCCCATGGAAGAGCTTCATCAGGGTCACCCGAGCAGCTTGTATACGTACATGTTTCCATGCTCTACCCAGAACCCAACTAGTCACCATCCTTGGGGCTGGGGAGCTAGAAATCTGTATTTTTAAAAACTCCTTGCGTGATCTGCAATGCAGCGGGGTTTGGTACTGTTTGGTCAACCTGCTTGAAAGCTGTCAGGTAGTTACGGGGATGTGTGAGATGCATGCTGTTGGCCTGAAGTATTTCTCCCATCTGCCTGTTCAGCCCCAAAGTCCCTACCTTTGGTGATTTAGTTCTTTGGGGTGTAGGCAGCACCATCTCCAGTGTTCCCTATTTACATGTAAACCTTCTCCCAAAGATTGCTGCGTTTCGGTGGGTTCTGGGAGTAACATCTTAGCAGGTGTATTATATTCTTGCTCCACCCTGAGTCACGAGGAAGGGCAGAAAGGATGGGGACAGGAGGGGGAGAGCTTTTGGAAGGATATGAAAGTGGGGGGCCGGTAGCAAGAACTGAAGGGCCCCAGGTCCCCTAGATAAGCAAGAGAACAGAGGACGATATTGATTTCTGCTGCCCTGACTCTCAAGGCAAGGAGTCAGCCAAGATGTGTCTGCAGATTTTGAGAAACGTTGGCACACTATCCCTGGTGCTGGATGCTCGTGTTGCGGAGGCGGGGCCCAGAGGACCTGCCAGCCAACACCGCTGTTCCGTGTTGGTAACGGAGACCCCGCTCATGACCTTCCTGTTTCCAGGCGGGCTCCCTTTTCTATACTCCTTCCAGCGTCATTGTTCCAAAAGGCTTTAGAAAAAGTCATAGAAACACTTTTCATTGTGACCCAGAACACATTCATAAAATGCACAAAACGTAAGTATATATGGATGAACAGGAAATTAGAGAGAGAGCACCCTTGTAACTGTTACCCAGATCGAGGACTAGAACCTGCATGCCCCCTGCCAAACAGCTCTCTTCCTCCGCACAGAGGGCCCGATCCTGGATGGTAGAAAGAGGAATTTTGTTGCTGTGACTAAGAATTTTATCACCTACTAGAGGCCCATTGCAGGAAGATTCCTGCAATAGGGCTTCCTATGGTGGTCTGCTTCCCTTCCTTCTCCTCCGCCCGCCTGCTTCCCTCCCTTCTCCCCCGCCCCACCTGCTTCCCTCCCTTCTTCGCCGCACCGCTTGCTTGCTTCTCTGCAGCTTCCCTCCCTTCTGCAGCGCTTGGCTTCCTTCTACGCTGTCTTCAGTCTTCCCTCTGTGCCTGGATATGCAAATTAACCGCCAGCTTGGTTGGTTTAATTTGCACACTTGCTCCTGACTGGTTGGTGGGTGTGAGTTGTGGGCGTGGCTTGTTGGCGTAGCAGAGGTACGGTCAATTTGCATGTTTCTCTTTTATTAGATAGGATGTGTGCATCCCCCAACACAATTGTTTAATTTGGGCTGATTTTGAAGTTACATAAATGAAGCCACATAGTATCTTTTGATATCTATCTTCTTTTACCGTATATTTTTAAAGATATTTTGCATGTTGGGGCAAGTAGCTATGTTGTTGTTTTTTCATTTTTGTTGGTGTAAAGTAGTCCATTGTATGAAATATACTGTAATCTGTTTGTCTGTTCTACAGTTGTGGGCATTTGTTTTGCCTCTAGTTGGGGTCTTATAACCAATACTGTTATGAATATTCTTTCACATATATACACACAATTGTACTCTTCTTCTGTAGTTGCACTTTCAGGAACAGAATTTCAAGGTCAGGTGGTATACGTAGCCTTAATTTTACTAGTTAAAAGACCATAATTTTCCAGAATCGTGGTGCTAATCATTTACCCACTATAACAGAATGAGAATTTCTGATGAGCTACATCCTCATAATCAACTGATATTGTTAACACTTATCATTTTTGGCAATCTAGTGGGTGAAATTAGTATCTTATTATGGTTTACTCTACTTTTCCCTGACTTTGAATGAGATTAAACACCTTTCCGTATGTCTATTGGCCATTTGGATAACCTTTTTTTTCTGAACTAAAGTCTTGCCCATGTTTCTATTTGTCTTCTATTGTCATTTCTTATTGATTTGCTTGAATTCCCAGATATTCTAAATACCCCATCTTGGACAATTATCTGTGCTACAAAAGTTTTCCATTCTATAGCTTAGTTGCCAGCAGCTCTATGGCTCACCTGTGATGACCCTACAAGAGTAGAATGACTTTATTTCCTGCTTGTGTTTCCTCAGCAGACACAGGCGTGTGGTCCCTCTCCACACTGTGGATGTGGAAGGAAGAGGCAAAGCCATCCTGTATGTGTGGACAGAGCTGTCTGACTCAAGTGAGGAAGGCAGTTTAAACCACATATTTGTTCCGTTTAAGAGGGTTACTTTTTCCCCATCATGATTAATCACAAGTTAAAGCCATTAAAAAGGTGGGGAAAAGTAGGTGAAGATGTTGCTTGGTGAGATTAAACTTAGGTTATGCTTCCCACAAGCCCCGAAAGCAGAGAAGTTTTAACCATTCATCTTTAACGTAGTCCAGTAGAGTGGAAACACTTCTTTTCTACAGTGTGGCTGTGCCTGCGGCCATGTGTCAATGTAACCGAGATTTCTCCCTTATCTCGGTGTGGGAAGTAAGCCTCTTTATTTTACACCCTCTGACCGGGACCCACTTGGTCCCCAAGGCTACCAATAGTGACATCGCAGCATAAGCTTCCCATGTGTTTCTGCCTGGGAAACCGTGTCTCTCTGACATCATAGTGATGATAGGGAAGTTATACGTTCCAAAGGGCAAATGAGTCAGGGCCGAGTCATCTAGTCACTGAGGCCCCGGGAAAGAATTCCAGAAGCTCTTGCAGGATGTGATGTAACTCACCGTAACTCATTTCAATCTCAGAACCCGTGTCTGTAAAGGACACACTCCACCCTCTGCTCCAGCCTCATTCTGTTCTCATCTTGTTGCTGGAAAGAGGACTGGCCCCGCGCGGGTCTGCCTTGGGCGGCCGACAGTGTGTGGGCCCTTGCCTTCGTGCGGGAAAGATTTCACAACGCGAGTCCAAGTGATTCTGAGAGCGCATTTATTAAAGCGGGGACAGTGAAACAAGGGCGGGCTTAGGGTGGAAGAAGCAACAGGAGAGCATAGGCGGGGCTGCGTAGCTCACTGGACAGTCAGAGGAAAGGGGGCCTTGGAGACAGGTTCAGGGCTTTGCTGGGGACAAGCTGCTGCTGCCCACGGCTCCCTGGTTGCAAGCCTTGTGGGGTCCCTTAGAGTTCAGGAGATGCACGCCTGTGGGGGAAGGAGAGGGGAAGGGAGAGGGGTGGGCATGCTCCCAGAAGGGAGCGTGTGAGCTGGGTCCTTGAAGGTTTTAAAGTGTGGGGGTTCAGGGAGGTCTTAGGGGAGGATGGGTTTTGGTCTCTAGTGATTGGTTAGCACCAGGGCAGGGGTCATTAGTCAATGCAGCTGGTCCTGGGGTCCCCTGCCTGGTTTTACTGCTTTTCTGGGCCTGGGGCTGAAAAACACCTGGGGCCTAGATGCTGTATCTTAGGAGGAAAGGTCTGGGGCCTACATTCCATGACCGGTGGTATGGGAGGTCTGGGAGTCTAACCCACTGGCCAGTGACAGGCCAGGGGAGAAAGGCCACCTGGGGTCGCGGTCTGGCACCAGATCTATCCTTGGTTAGACACGGAGCTGTCCACCTAGGGGCCTTCTGCATCTGCTGTACATTCCTCAGCCAGTTTGCTCAGCTATCTGCCTCCGTTTCCCCATTCCACTTGCCAAGGAATCTCCCTAGTTTCTTACTATCCTGCCTCTGTCTGACAGATGGGACAATTGATGCCCAGAAACATTCAGTGATGGATGTGTGCAAAGTCGTAAGGACTGGCCATGACCAGGGTTCTCGTCACGTTTACATCATGCTTCGTCAAGCTCAGCAAATCCACGGACATGAGGGTTCCAGGGTCCACACCGACATGAAGCAGGCCTCAGGTGAGTGGCAGCTTATTCTGCACCACCCGGCTGATCTGCAGTCCTCAGAGGGGATGGGAGAGACAGCACTACAACCACAACGTCACGTTCAGGGCCCCTCAAGAGCACAAAGCCCTTCCCACTCCCCTTAACTTTCAGAATCGACAGGTGGATGAGGTAGGCAGACCCGAGGTTGACGGAGATTGAGAACGGTCAGCCAGGACGCTGGCCAGGTTTTGCTCTGTTAATTGGCGCCCATGCAGGCGGCTAGTTGAGCAGCGATTCCGTGGGTCTTCCGGGGCCCATCTTGATTGAAAGTGAAATGTTGGAAAGTACTTCTCAGCCTCTCCAAGCTTCCCGGGCTGCTCACATTGAGGTCAGTGGAGAGGGAGGCGGCCTTCAAGACTCTATATCAGACAAGTTATTCAGGCTCTCAGATTCAGAGAATAATTCTCAGGAAGTTAGTGATGGAGGAATCTGATCTCCGCCTAAAGAGAGATTTTCCCTGAGGCCACATGGAATTGAAAAGAGAAATGTATGGGAAAAATGCCACTGTGACCTTAAACACGCCATCTCGGGGTCCACCCCATCATGAGGAAGGACGTGCCATTAACATATACCGCACATGTTAATGACTCCACCAGCAGAAGGAAAAAAAAAAAAGTAAAAAAGTTGAGCTCAGAGCCATTCTAAGAAGGAGGATTCTGCCAAGGAGATTTTAATGTCAAGAACCTATGAGAGACTAAAAATAAGACGCTCACGCGCATGCCAGAGCTGTGGGCGGGGATGTATATATAATCAAATTAAATTCTTCCTTTTCCACTTACGGAAAAATCCAATGGTAAAAATCGACTAGAAAACATTTAGTCATATTTCACTTGGATGATGCTTATAAATACCAATCTCCAGACTTGTCAAAATAACCCACCAGCGCTTCCTGGCCGAGGTGCTAGGTAGACAATAGCAGCCAGCGACATGCAGACACGATGAAGAGCTTGCAGAGACAGCGCGCCTGGAAAAGCCTCAGGAATCGGCCCAGGCTCCATGCACATGCCCGGGTGGTGACGGGGACCCAGGAGAGCTGGTGGGGTGCAGCCCTGCCGCCACCCCGGAGTCTAGATGAATTCTGGCTTGGACACAGCCTGCATTTCGTGCCTCTCAACCCTCTCCCGACAGGTGGTTCTGGAATCCCGTGATCTCCGCTCCCTAGAGAAAGGATAAAGCAGAAAGGAAACATAATTGGACTTAATGGAAAGGGGAGTGGGAACTTTAAGAGGTAATAGTTATGAAGAATGTATTACGGATCAGGCACTGTGCTAAGCACTCTCCATGTCATACCCCTGCTCTTCCTTCCCCACCAATTACAGCCCTCCTTCCCTCAGGTCAACACCAGAGCCCGTGAGCAGACATCACTGGCCAAGAGGTAGGCCCTGCTGTTAGCCCCATTTTACAGGTGAGCAGACTGAGGTTTATGGACATCAGATAACTCCCCCAAGGTCACAGGCAGCTATGAATCCACAATAGCGGGATTTGAACCTCAGCCATGGGATCCAACCCAGCCTTAAAGCATTCTATTATTCTATTTCCTATGAGTGTCCCCTCCTATTCCCTGTAGTTTGTGTAGGAAAACAGCTGGAAAACAGCAAAATGAATGGAGTTGTGGGAGCTCTGCTACTCGGCATTCCTCTAAGCTCAGCAATGCCACTTGACTAAAGTGGTCATCACACTCCGTGTCCTTCCGTGTCTGGGGGCGCTTCCTGTGGACAAGCTTGGCGCAAGGAAGGGCCGTCTCTGTGTGACGGGGGAAGATGTTCACTCTGGAGGGTTTGCGGTCTAAGACAAAGAGCACGGGCCATGGCCTGGGCCTGGGTCTCACTTTGTCCACCTAGTGACGTGGCCGGGCACCCCTTACCGGCGGGGGAAGCAGATGTTGCTGCTGAAGGTGAAGTAGACCAGGGGGTTGATGGCGCTGTTCAAGGCCGGCAGGTTCTGGATGATCACAGACGCGTAGAAGCGCTGCTCCGTGTCGGGAAGGAGGCTGAAGTTGTCCAGCATGTCGAAGAGGAAGTACGGGCTCCAGCAGCAGATGAAGGCTGGGGAGGAGTGAGCCGTCAGCACCCCTCGAGGCCCCAGCCCAGGGGACGATCCTTAGTGCCTGGGATCCCTCAGAAATATGTAAAACCATTGTGTGCGTGATCCTTAATGTCATGGTTCACACACACACACACACACACACACTCTCTCTCTCTCTCTCACATGTACACACACTCTCACACTCACACACGTACACACTCTCACACACGTACACACACACGTACACTCTTATACACACACACACATACACACTCACACACAGGTATACACACTCTCACACACGTACACACACTCTCTCTCACACACACGTACACACACTCATACACACTTACACACTCACACATGTACACACACACACGTACACACACTCATACACACTTACACACTCACACATGTACACACACACACACGTACACACTCTCTCTCACACACACACACACACACACACTCTCTCTCTCTCTCTCTCATACACACACGTACATACTATCTCTCCACACAAACACACCCCACAGATACGTTCCTGGAGCTTCTCTTTCTGGAAAGAGAGCATCTGATTGGCCCACTGTTGGGACTCCTTACTGAAAGCCTGGGAACTGCTGGGCATGGAGGGGGAGATTGCCTTCCGAAGCACTTTGACCATGTGCGTGCTGTTGTATTTAAGGGGGATGGGTGTTGGGTGTCTGGTTCTGGTTTCCCAGGGATGCCAACCCTCCTGCCTGGAGCAGGGCAGTCCCACCATGTCCCTTACAACCTTTGAGTACCCAGCTGGACCCTCACATAGCAGAGAACCCTGTTTATAATCACCCCAGGGGAGAAACCTATCTTTAGATCTACATACAGGGCCTGCCTCCATTTACTAAAGGTCTGCTCTTCCCATCCTGCAATGACCTTTTGAAGCTCCCAGGGCACCTTGCTTCATCCCTAGCTCAGGATGCCTGACACACACGTATCCCCTTTCTGTCCCAGAACCTCTCTGCACGCAGCATCTGTCTCACAGATGCCAGAGTCCCTTACATATGTATGTATTAATTTGGTTCTTTTCTCTTGCTAATCTTCTCATGTCGATTTGTTTATGAGACCAGCCAGAAGAACCTTGAGGGTAGAGGAAAGTTTGTTCCTCCCCCACAAGGATGCCAGGGCGGAAAATTACTTTGCAGGGAGTAGGAGAGCATGCCAAGACTTCTGGCTTGCCATGTTGCCTATGATAAGCTTACTAGAAATACAAATACTGGTTAATAATGTGGATTTTTTTCAAAAGATGGAGTTACACATATGTTGATATATATGCGATTTGATATGTATGCTATTTTGTTGTACTGACAGCAAGCTTCAAAACTTCATATGTCAAATTTGCTGAAGGTGTTAACATAGATATTTTTATGCTTAAAAATGTTGAATTTTGTGCCAAAAAAAGAGCATTTGCAGGAAGTTTTAATTCATTACTTTATTTTGAAGAAAAAGTTATCGTATACTTTGGGAAGCTTATGGTGAACATGCTCCATCTCAAGATACTTGTGAACGCTGGTTTAAATGCTTTAAAAGTGATGATCTTGATGTGAAAGACAAAGAATGCCCAGGTCAACCGAAAAAGTTTGAAGACCAACAATGACAAGCATTATTGGATGAAGATGCATGTCAAACTCAAAAGCAACTTGCAGAAAGATTAAATGTTGCTCAGAAAACAATTTTTGATCTTTTACAAGCAGTGGGGAAGATTTTAAAGGAAGGAAAATGGGTGCCACATCAACTGAACGAAAGACAAATGGAAAACCGAAAAGTCATCAGAAAATGTTGCTTCAACGGCATGAAAGAAAGTCTTTTTTGCATCAAATTGTGACTGGCGATGAAAAGTGGATTTATTTTGAGAATCCTAAATGCACAAAATCATGGGTTGATCCAAGTCAGTCAACCATCATCATCGACTGCAAGGCCAAATTGCTTTGGAAAGACAATGCTCTGCGTTTGGTGGGATCAGGAAGGTGTGGTGTATTATGAGCTTCTAAAACCAGGTGAAACCATTATTACTGATCGCTACCAACAACAAATAATCAATTTGAACAACGCTTTGATTGTAAAACGACCAGAATGGGCCAGAAGACACGGCAAGTAATTTTGCTTCATGATGATGCACCATCATACACTTCAAAACCAGTTAAAGACACATTAAAAGATCTTGCCTAGGAAGTATTAACCCACCCACCATATTCACCAGACCTTGCTCCTTCAAATTACCATTTGTTTTGATCGATGGCACACGCACTTTCTGAGCAGCACTTCAAAACGTACGAAGAAGTGGAAAATTTGGTCTCTGAATGGTTTGCCTCAAAACAAGAAAAGTTCTATTGGGACGGTATCCACAAGTTACCTGAAATATGGGGGAAATGTGTAACTAGCGATGGACATTACTTTGAATAAAGCACTTTTGACATTTCTCTTGAAATTATTGTGTTTTCTTTGATCACAAAATCTGCATTATTAACCGGTACACCTAGTAGAGCTCTGAAGTAGAAATAATAGATATAACTTCCAGGCAAAGGAAGTGGAGGAGAAACTAATCAAATGTTGCTTAGCAGTCAAATAAGATGAAGATTGACAATCGACATTGGCATATGGAGGTTGTGCTGACCTTGATAAGGGTGGTTTTCCTGGAGAAACAGAAAAGAAAGCGAACAGAAATATGCTCCAGGGAATGAGAGGTAAAGAGTGGAGAAGCTGTGCTGGCACAGTGTGGTGAAGTGTGGCTGTTCCTAAAGAGGCTATCCAGGCAGCTATGTTTATGTGCCTGCGACCCACTGGAGGGAAATCTGTGGGGGGGAGGAGGAGGTAATTGGAGACACAATGTTCTTGAGTGAGCGGGAAGGGTGGGATGCAGGCTCAAGAGAACGTGTTGGGTATGGGAGGAAGCAGTGCCAGTTTATCCGCAGCAATGGAGAAAAGACAGAGGCACATGATAGAGGTTCTTCCCCCCAGTGCATGCGAGGGCAGGAGGGGGAGGAAGTTCCATTCCGCTTGGTAGTATTTCTCAAGGAAATAAGAATCAAGGTCATTAGCAGAGAGGGCCTAAGGAAGAGGACATTCTGAAGGTTTGAGGATCACAAAGAGCACACACCAATCTGACACAGATTAGGTGCTCCAGAAATACCCCCTTTTTTCTGAGGTGAGGTGACTTTATGGGTCTTTAGAGTAGAGGACAAGGGAAAGAAAAGGGAAGAAGACAGGAGAGTGGGAGAGAAGATAGGCATCCGTTAGGGAGGAATTTATAGTGACCTTGAAATTAGTCATCCAGAAGAAACAAACTGCCACATCTGTCTTCCTCTTGCTCATCAACCTCAGCCCGGGGGAGAGTATGCAGTCAAGAAAGCACCTGGGTCAACGGGGTGATGGTGAGCGTCCACTTCAGCTAGTGATCAGATTTTCTCCAAACTGTGTACCCCAGGGCCTTGGTGCACAGCGAGATTAATGAAGAGAGAGATCAGGAACCCAAGGTGACCTTCGGAGGGGCTACAGATAGACTGATCAGTTTCACACATTCTTCTCCCAACCAGACAGAGGTGGGTGTGCCTGCAGACAATCCCCTCTCTCCCAGGACTCGCCACCAGCGCGTCCCAGGTACCAGCTTGCTCTTGGAAAGTCCACGCAGAGCTGCAGCAGAAGCAGGGGCATTGCTTACCAAGAATGATGACCAGGCTGTACTTGATGGCCTTGATTTTTGCCTTTGAGAAGAGCCCTCGGTTGTACCTGGTGCACAGGTTTCCATCTGCAGATTCAAAGAGGGAGTGGTCAAATGAAGTGCTGTTCCCGCCAAGAGGAACATGGCTAGTTAGTCCCACTGCTGTCACCGGGCCACGAATATCCTGCTCTCACAATGCCCAGGAGGACGTCTTGGACATTGTTAGAGTCGAGATGGTTCTGGGCTGGATGTTGAAAACTGCTCAGTTTGCAGCTTTCCATAAGATGCAAATGTACTGGGACATTCAGACTCTCAGGAGGCTTGCCTGGGGGCCTGGAGTCAGCCGAAGAAGCTGGAATGAGCGATGTGACCACAAGGGGCGATGCTGAGAAACCCATCTGATTGCTTTGGCAATCCAGGGCAAAGCCATTTTCTTAGAATGGATACCCCAGGCTAACTCATTCATCTAACTCAGAAACTCCAATCTCGACAAAGGCTCAAACCAGGGATATTAAAAAACAAAAACAAACAACCCTGAAGGGTATGAGAACCCACTGGACTGTCAGCTTGATGGAGACAGGAACTTTGTATTTTCCACTCCTATATCCTCGGAACTCAGTGAGTGATTAATATTTGTTGGATGAATTAATACAAACCTCTCTCGCATTGAGCAGTAAAATAAAGATGGCGATGGACAGAATGCAGCACAATAGCTCTTAGCAAGGGGAGTGGAGAGCTGGCAAATGTGGGAATGGAGCCCTAACCAGTTTGGCTCAGTGGATAGAGCGTCGGCCTGTGGACTGAAGGGTCCCAGGTTCGATTCCAGTCAAGGGCATGTACCTTGGTTGCGGGCACATCCCAGTAGGGGGTGTGCAGGAGGCAGCTGATTGATGTTTCTCTCTCATTGATGTTTCTAACTCTCTCTCCCTCTCCCTTCCTCTCTGTAAAAAATCAATAAAATATATTAAAAAAAAAATTGGGGGATGGAGATGTTGGCTACGAGGTCTCTGGATGCTGTGGAAGAGCCTTTACTGTGCGGCTGCTGTCAGCCCACATGCACCTTTGTGAGAACTGGGGAAGGATGTCCTTCCTCTGGTCAGAGGTCCTCCCTGGGCAGTTGTCCGCTAGAGGCCAACCCCTGTCCTCACGACATTGTTCAGATTTTACGTTTAAAATTTATTTTCATCTCCTTGGGAGCTGGCACGGTAACCTTCGCGCTGTTGATCCTGACCCCTCTCCAGTCCCATCCAGCCCAACCCAGCAAGCCTAGCACATCTGCTCAGGGACAAGAACGGAACAAAAAGGGCTAAAAGACAGAGTTCCCGGTCTGCAGGAGCTTTCAGTCCAGCCTGGAAGATCGCACACGCCCCACAGCGCTGGACGATGTGAGAGACCAGAACCAAGTCCGGATGAGAAGACAGCCGCCCCCCATCAGGAATGACAGAAACAAGGGGCTTTAAACGTGCGATGAGCTGACCTGCTCATTATAACGGATGTTTTATTTCTTAATGTGTACCCCGTGAGACCACTCTTAGGCCTTCAAGCTATTCTGTGCATTTCACAGAACCAACCACATTTCGGTGGGATAAGCAGGCAAACACTTCACTAGCATTTACAGTGGTTTTCAATTGGGGCAACATGGCCCCCAGGGTGATTCGGACAACATCTGGCCACACTTTTGGTTGTCACACGGGTGGGAGGTTACTCCTAGCACTTAGTAGGTCGGAGCCAGGGGTGCTGGTGAACACCCTTCAATGCACAGAACGCCTCCCCTGGCCACAGAGTTACCCAGCCCCAAACACTGTCAGCACCAAGGCTGAAAAACCCTGGTTGCTAAGGAGGCATCTTGGGAAGATACAGGCTCCAGAGTCAGACCGGAATACAACCCCGGCTGTACCAATTACCAGCTGTGTAAACAGGCAAATGGCCTACTGCTCCCAGCCTGTTTCTTAATTTTAAAAATGAGACATGAAACACCAAATTCTCAGTTATTTTGAGGATTCAAATAAAATAATGAAGTCAAGATGCCAAGCCCTAAGCTGAGCATGTCAATTTTAATAGTATTTCAGGAGGACTGTGAGCTGCCTTTATGGAAGCGAGCAGAAGGTATTACTGCATTTAGACAGTTTCTTATAAAGTGTTGTTATCTGTGTATAGGAAGTATGTATACCCAAAAATTACCAGGGGGGAGTAGACCCACGTGAGGCAGGTCAAAAAGTCAGCAGACCAAATTGTCTCCTTTCCAAATATCCTGTTTGCTGGGGAAGCAGCAGACTCCAGGCTGACAGCGTTGGTTTTTCAGAAAAGTTCCCAGAATGACACTTGCGCTCTGAAATCTGCTTAAACTGGAAACGCGCCGTCCTTTGGACAGAGCAGCTGGGCGACAGTAGCAGCTACCTGCCCTTCGCTCTCCCAGGGAGAGCAGCCAGAAGCACCTTTAGTCCCACCACTCTGGGAAATGCAAAGCTCAGCTCCTAAGGCCGGCTCTTCAAACACCGCCAAGCTACAGAGCGTCGTAATTCTCCTTTATTGGGAGATAAAAGGATTAATTCTACCAGCCCTGGCCCTGAACGGGAGTGAAAAGCAGTTACATTCAGCTGTCACTGTGCATTAATAGCTGGGGAAGGCTGGAGGCAGCAGGCTCATTAGATTCTGCAAACCGCCGTAGGCTGTTTCAGCTCAGGCATGAGTCCCTAGGGGGGCCCACGCTGGGAATTAGCCTCCAAGTGGCCAGTTTCTGCTCCCCACACGTCATGCCCCTTTTGGAGCCACTGGGAATCCATTCCTGTGGGTTGAACACCAGAAGGGGGATGAGAATTTATTCGTGGCCAGGAGGGGGAGCTATCTGTGGACCTATAATGAGTGCAGGTGATTTGTTAACAAGGAATCTGCCTAGTAATATTTTAGAATAAATGTTTTTCATATGTTAGGCAGTTTATATACTTCAGGTTCATTTAAATGATTAAACATTTTAAGAAGGTATGTCTGGTTTCTACAATTTTTAAAAGTTGAAATTTGTTTTGATTTCTGACCATTGATGGCCTCTTTGTCTACAAATATAACCCAATCCGCATGTTACATGTTTTTAGTGCATTATGTCTCACCTGCTTAACTGTGAAACTATAGCCACTTCTGTCCTGAAGGTTTTTTCTTTTTATTTTTTGACATTCTGGCAAACCAGAGGCCACGGTTAGCTAGGAGGAGGTATGACCTCGCTCACCTAACTCACAGCCTGTTCTGTTCCTCAGCTCCTTAGCTCAGGCAGAGCCAGGACCCCTGACAGGCCTGAAATCACTGTGGCAGAGACAAATTAGCTTTCATCAGATCCTTTCCCCCGGGGCCCACAGCTAGACCACATTTCCCAGCCTCCCTTTCAGCAGGGTGTAGTCATGTGACTAAGTTCTGCCTATAGGAACATGGGAAGAATCCTTGTACACTAGAACCAGGCCTGGGTCATATAAACCACCTCAGTGCATGCTGTGTGGGTGTTCTGAGTGAAGTTTTACTGCAAGGGAATTGGGGGAGGTTACAGTGGCCATCTCAGGATCAGTCTGCTGGGAGCTGGAGTGTTGGGTCAGGGGGAAAGCGTGGACCCTCTTCCACTGGCTTAGGGTCCAGGATTGTTCTGTGGGTCGAAGGCAGCTTTCTTGGTCTGTGAACTCAGCTCAATAGAAATGTCCGCGCTGGTGTTTGGTGAATGGATGGTGTTTTCTTGGACAGTCCTCTCTTTTCACCCCAGTGTCCTCCTCCTGACCAGGCCTGAGAGACTGGGATCACCCCAGATTCTGGCTCAAAGGCTGCTTAGCAGGTCCCTCGGCTGGTACAGCTTGGCCAGGCTCACAGTCCCCCTCCTTCTCCCCGTTTCCAGGGAGCCAGGTGGAGGAGGCAGGGCCTGGCTGGGACAGGGAAAAGGAGGGGGGACTTCCAAGGGGGTCTGATCTGCCTGCTGGGCCCTGGCACAACAGTGCAGGCTTGCTGTATCCAGAGCCCAAGCTCCTATTTGCTAGAGGAAAACCTCGGCGAAGTCCTCCAAGAGTTGGGTAATTCAGATTAGAGGCTTACCTGAGCAGTTGGAAATCACCGTCTCGTGGGCTTTGCTTTTAATCCAAATGGTTCGGATCACAATGGCGTAGATGACGCTGTGGAAAGGAGCAGAGGTAATAAATGGCTGCTGGGTGTCCGCCAGAAGGACACAGAAGGAGGGCCGCTTCCACTTCCTGAGGGTGAGGTATGGAGGGAGGGGTGCTCTGTATTTGCTGATTATAGACTCAGCCGATTGCAACTGAAAGCCACTAGAAAGATCAGTGGGACGCAGCTACTTGGTGAAGTGAGGAAGCTAAGGCTGGTGGCCTTACATTTCTCTAAGATCACCCCAGTGGTTAGAGGTATAGTTGAGATTAGAATTCAAACACAGGGCTTAGGCTGAGAAAGATTTAGACTTGTAATTAGCTCTACTGCTTGCTGCTGGTATGACCTGGACGTTAGTCTTTACTGTGGCCCCATGGTTCCTGCCTCCAGGGTCCAGCCTCTGTGTGATCCTCTCCACTGGGTGTGATGGGACCTGTGACTTGCTTCTAATCGATGCATGGGATGAAGGTGATGGGATGCTCGTGGTTACATGGGAGTGTAGCATCTGTCTTGCTAGTACCTGCCTCCATTGCTGGCTTTGAAGAATCATACTGGGGCTGCAGAATCATGAGTCCTCCAACCCCAGGGAATTAGTTCTGCCAAGAACTTGTGAGAGGTGGGGAAAGATCCTTCTCTGATGGACACCCCAGCCCTGGCTGACACCTTGGTGGGTGCCTTGCCTCAGCAGATGACCCAGATAAGCCATGAACAGACTCCTAACTCACAAGAACTATGAGATAATGAAGTGTGTTGTTTTAAGTCATCAGGTTCATGATCATTTGTTATCAAACAATAGATAACATAGCAATTAGAGTAATATAGCCTGAATGTATATGTCCCTCCAAAACTCATATATGGACATTTTAATGCCCGATGTGATGGTATATGAAGGTGGGGTTTTTGGGGAGATGCTTAGATTATGAGGGTGGAGCCCTCATGAATGAGATTAGTGCCCTTCTAGAAAGAGACCTTCGCCATTCCACCAGGTGCAGACAGAGAGAAGTCTGCAGCCTGGAAGAGGAACCTCACTGAACTCTGCTGCCACTGGACCTCAGACTCGCAGCCTCCAGAACTGAGAGAAATGCATTTCTGTTGTGTACAGTAGAAGTCGGTGGTATTTTGTTGTAGCCCAAACAAACAAAGGCAGTGAGCCCCGGTTGAAACTGGAAAATGGAGTTAACAATACAAACCTCTTCAGAGATTTCTGGGATCAAATGTGACAACATTTAAAGTGCCAAGCACAGTGCTTGAAAATTAGCCGAGACTCAATAAATGCCATTTTCTGTCCTTCTCTCTCCACCATTTTCCACGTAATATCACATCTCTTATGTGATATAATATGTGTCTAACAGGAAATCAACATGTTCATGACTCAAAAGCAGCGGCAAAATTTCTATCCTATGTCCCCTTTGGTAAATATAACAATCCATACCCTTCTTTCATGTCAGTTGACATTTCCAATATATTAAGTATCTCCACTAAAAACTCGAGGGGGAAGCATTGCTTTATTTTAAAACCCCACCAGCTTCCCTCTTGAGAACCACTGGTTAAGAGAGAAATCGGAGCTCTAGTCTGCAGCAGCTGACAAGGCACTAATTGCTTTTAATGATCTTTAGAATATAACTTAATTAATGACTTGTTAAAATGCTCTGCTTCTTAATGCGTTTGCTGTCTTGATCAGCCAACCCCTCTGAGCGCTCTAAGAAAGCGAGAGGCCTTTTTGGAGCATCCCCCCTTCTCCTCAGACAGCTGCCCAGGGATTCTTCTGGAATTTGCATGTCTACATTTAAGAAACAAATGAGAACAAAAATTACTAGTGAGTCTATTCTTTACTTTAAGTCGAACATTTGTTAGAGCAGGGAAACTTTCCCCCAAGGAAATGAAATCCAAGGAAAGTTTACAGCCACACGAGGTGCTGTATATTATAATTGCAAGCGCAGTACTTAATTGATCACTAATTCAAATATTTATTAACAATTGAGCAATAATTCAAATATTTATTGACCACCAACCACATACATGGTGGAAATGAATAAAGGTCTTACGTGTTAGGGGTGTGGGCCTAAGTCACCCCCACCTCATCTTTGTTTTTTAAAATATATTTTTATTGATTTCAGAGACGAAGGGAGAGAGAAATAGAAACATCAATGATGAGAGAGAATCATTTATCAGCTGCCTTCTACACACTCCACACTGGGGAATGAGCCTGCAACCCAGGCATGTGCCCTGACCAGGAAATGAACTGTGACCTCCTGGTTCATAGGTCAATGCTCAACCGCTGAGCCACGCTAGCCGGGCCCCAACTCATCTTTAAAGGACCAGTGAGGCAAGTAGAAAGCCAGCCCCAGCTCTACTGTTAGCCGGGAAAATGCCTAGTAAGGAGGGCACCCCTTTAATGTATTACCCAAATCTGGCCACTTCTCCGGTGTAATAGTCATGCATCAGAGAGACCTCGAAATTACATCCGTCTCCTCTTTCTTCCTCATTTCTTGCTTCGAAGTAATCAGCAAGTTGTGTGGTTTGTCCCTGCAAAGTGTCCCCATTACCTGTCCCTGCCTCTCCATCCCTGCTCTTCAGGACCCTTACAATCTCTTTTTATGTGTGTTGGTGGGGTTTCACTGTGATCAAATACACAGAACATAACATGTATCATTTTTACCATTTTTAAGTGTGCAGTTCAGCGGCATTAAGAACATTTACATTGTTGTGCAACCATCACCACCGTTCATTTCCAGAACATTTCCATCTTCTCAAACGGAAGCTCTGTCTCCATTAAACACAGAAACATGGAAAGCTTCGTGAATGGATGTGCTATTCTTACCCGGAGGCCACGCTATCTGCTCTGTATCACTCCAATCTTAGTGTGCTTGCCGCCGAGGTGAGCACCCCTTCTAGCCTCCTGCCTGATTACTGCCTCTGTCTTCTAAGACCTGCACTCTGTTACCATGTCGGATGTTCACCCCACCATGGGAGCTGGTGCTCCCGGGAGAGAACTGTCCCCTGGCTCCAAAGCCCTCCAGTGGCCCCTCTTTCCTACAAGATGACACCCAGTGTCTTACGTGGAGCACCCAAAGTCTCCCTCATCTTCCTCAGCCTTCCTCACCTTGATCACTACCATCCTCCCCATGTGCATAAGTTTCACACATAGTCTATAATACAGCAATATATTTTATATAATACATTGTACATGATTATGAAGGAGCAAAATGCTGTGAAGATATAATGTAGGGTGATATACAAGTATATAATAGGGGCCCTGACTTGCCCTGGGGTTGGGAACAATTTTCCAGAGGAGGTGACCATTCAGCTAAGATCTGGAGTAAACATGGTGTTTTAAATGTAGAGGGAGATGATCCCTCAGGCAGAGGGAACAGTATATGCAAAGGCTCAATGGCACAATTGAAGAACTTCAAGAAGGCCGGTGTGGCTGAGCCTGTGTGCGGGCAGCATGTGTGTGTGGCCTGAGATGAGGGTGGCCTTGTACACAGGGTTGGAGGTCTTGAGTGTCAGCATGAAACAATGGAAATTCACTGAAGGGTTCTAATCAGGAAAGTGAAATGACTGCTTGACAGTTTTTCGAAGATCAGACCTTTTTCCAGTGTGGATGTGTTATTTCTATACAGATGCAGAGGCTGGTGTCTGAACTGAGCGGTCCTGGAAAGGTATACCAGACGTTCCTAACAGTGCTGCCTCCGAAGAGTGGGACAAGGGGGTTGTGGGGGGAACATTTTTTCTCTTTCATTTCATACTCTACTGCATGCTTAGCAATTTTCCAAACAAAATAATGGCTCTGACTGTCATAAGGAATAGGGACGTTAAAGGGGTAAGGATAACTAGGAAGCTATTGCACTGGACAGAATGAAAGATTGTAATAACCCTGGGAGTGTATACCGCCTCAGTTGTCCTTGAATTTTATTCCAAGTCTTGGTGAAATGAATACATAGTGTGGCCTAAAGTTAGGGGGGTGGGTGAGAATATGCCAGCCTCCACATGGGCTTCCCGGTCTGATCCCCATGCCCCACACTAAACAAATAGGTTCGTTTCATAGACCACAAATCGGTGCCCCATGACAAACATGCTTTTACCCACTTACTCCTTCGCACTTGTCAGCCGTGGGTCTTCTGTGCCTCTGCCCTGACCTCACGGAGATGAAAATGAACGGAGAATGAGGTATCAATTAGGTGCAAGCAAATAACCACAGCCAACACAAAGCACTGCAGCTGGGCTGACAGCCTCCCCGGCGGCAGTGAGACAGGTATGACACGTGAATGTGAAAACAATGGGAGTTGTGTTGACCCAGAAAAACACTGTATTGCCTTTAATGTCACTCACTAGGATTTCAAGTCCTGGGAGCCGGACTGAACTAATGACAGAACAGCTACATCTTTATTCAGACACAGCTCTCTCATGAGCTTGCCACAGACAGTACGACTCCTCTCTTCCTCTCTCTTTTCTCCCCTCCTTCTTCCCATCACAGATATTTATGGAGGATCTACATTTGCCAGAAATGGATCCAGGCACTAAATGGCCAGAAATGGCCAAGTTGTGTGTGTGTGTGTGTGTGTGTGTGTGTGTGTGTGCGCGCGCAGGGGTATGCTATTTCCAAAGACAACACAAAAACACCCAAGTTGGGTTGTAGGCAAGTTTGATGAGAAGCCCTGGTGGAAAGAAGCAGCTCAAACGAATGGGGGACACTTCAGACAGTGAAAGACCCTCATGGCAGATCTGGCTAGACAGCACAGGGGGAGCCACTGGTTCACGCAGGCATCCGCCCTGCTGAGCAAGGGTTTTGACTGATTTCATGAGCTGACAGGAAATCCATCAGGAGAGAAGCCAGGACCTGCGGCTGTCACTGAAATTGATCGGTCAGTTGCCCGTGACAGCCTGAGCCTCTTCCTCCCAAATACTTTCCTGGGGCTGGGGCTGGGACAGGCCTCTCTCCTCACCCACGTGCCCCTGCTGACGTTGCTATGACTTCCCTTTCCTTGGTTGTCTAAATAACCTTCATCTCTCCTTCAAGATCCCTCCCAAATTCAACTTGGTGGGGGGAGCATAGTAAGTTGAAATGAACTGCAGAGGCTAATGTATCGATTGAGCAGAATGACGGGACAATCTGTAATCTCAGCCAGGCTGCTGGGATGGCTTATGGGGATCACTCTGCCCAGTTTGACCTCTGATGGGGAGCAAGCCATTTCATTCTATTTAGCCCTAAGTCTGTTCTTGTACAAAATTCAGCTTTAGTATTTTTTCTGAGACTAAATGTGAGCAAAGAGGAAGAACAAGTGATTCCTATAATATCAGAAAACACTTGGAAAATACCTAACCACTTCATGATCAAAGAAATGCATATTGAAACAATGAGATAGCTTTTCTTTAAACTCCATGACTGGCAATCTATATATATAAAAGGCTAATATGCTAAGTGTCCAATCGTCTGGGTAATGACATCACATAGCAATGCCTGGCTTCCTCTCCCTAGCGACAACTAGCCTCCTTGCAGTTTCTTCAGCCCAGGGACACGACTTGCTTCATAGCCAGGTGCAAACATTTCACACTTTAACCAAATGTCTGTGAAGCCTTTTTCTGTGCCTCATCTCATTTGATCCTCACAGAAGTCCTGGAGTAGCTAGGTAGGAGACCTGTTGGAATCCTATTTTCTTTTCATTAGCTGGAAAACGGAGATTTAGAAAGCTTAGAAACTTGACCTGACTGAAAAGAAGTAAGAAATGGTGGACCTTGAAAATGACTTCAGGTTTTCTCACTACACAGAATATAGTCAAATACTGCTGCAGTTAAATATTTTATCATGATCTACAATAATAATCTGCTTAATGTTGATATTTACTGCTGTGTTGCTGACAGTTACCTGAAAGAGAAGTTGGGGTGCTTCACTGGGCTGGAAAAAGTTTAGCTAAATCAGAAAGCAGGTCTAATTAAGCAAGTTTATTCTATATTTATAAAAGGCTAAGTTGACTCGTGCATGCACAATACATATAAAGCTCTCACCGGCGCCAATCGCATGCCTGTCATTGTCGATTGTGAATTTGGTTGACACTTCTATTATAGAGAAAGGGCAAATAGTGATATAAAAATATTTCTTCTAATTAATTTCTTTTCAATGTGCACGAATCTGTGCACTGGGACACTAGTGATTTAATAAATGGTACCTCCCATTGGTTCAGGGGGAGAAAAAGCAGAGTTCTTATTTGCTGTTGGCAGGAACCCCCTTTTCCCAGAGGACAGTTGATAAATATGCATCAGTATTAAAGTGAGCATCATCTTTGATCTAGCAATTCCACAAGAAGGACTTAGGAGGAACTGATCAGAGACTCAAGTGATTTTTTTAAGGACAAGAGTTTTTATCACAGCACTAGAGGCCCAGTGCACTAATTCATGCATGGGTGGGGTCCGGCTGCCCACCCTGATCGGGGTGATTGGGGGTGGGGCCAGCTGGGGGGAGGGGCCGTGGGAGGTTGGCCAGCTGGGCCCGCCCCCTTCGGGTGGGTTGGCCGGCTGCAGTGTGTGTCATAGTGACTGGTCGTTCTGGTCACTTAGCTTTTACTGTGTATACATATATGTAGATTATTTATGCTACCAAAGGCTGGTTTCCTTTGTCAAGGACAAAGTATGTGAAACCCCATGGCAGGCTTGGGGACACTCAAAGGGTGCAGGATGGCATGATCAGCATGCCCTGCATCCACACTGAACACCCAGATAGCTCCCTGCAGCCCCACCCATGCACTCCACCCTTCCACAGGTGGCCCTGCCACATGACCAGGTGAGGCCTGTCCTATCCAGGTAGCTGTGGTCTTCTCTGCTGAAAGACCAGCTCTGGCCCACCATTGGCCGTAGGACAAAGGGAGCATCTATGGCTTGGTTTCTAAGGCCCTTCCCAGTCGAGCCTCATCCCACTCAGAAAGAGCTTACTGCCAACTTCTCTCCCACTGGCTCTGTCTGCCTGTCCTTTCCTGTCGACACACTCACTCTGACCTCCAGTCACCAGGGAGGCAACTGCCCCTCTGCTTTCTTTCCCCTTCTCCTGTCTGAGTTCTTCTATCCATCAATGGTGGCTTCCGGGAAATGCTCCCTGCCATTACCTGACCTCCTGCACACACACTCTACTTATGTTTTGTGTTATTGTTGTTTCTGCTGAGTTTTGTTTCAACTATCTTTTCAGTGATAAGATCTCTGGAACTGGTACTATGTCTTACACTTTAAAGGCTGGACAAAGAGCAGGGTGTGAAATCAGACAGACCTGGGTTCAAATCCTGTGTGATGTTGGGTAAGTGACTTAACCTCTCTGAGCTTGAGTGTCATCATTTATTGAATGGGGACAGCAGTAGTTCTCTCATAGAGTTGAAGCATGGGCTAATGGGGTAACTGTTAGCCACTTAGCCCAGTGCCTGTCTCATAGCACACACTCAGCAAATGTTCGTGCTCTGCCCCTTGCTCTACTTGGAGGAGTTGAGCTTAGCACCAGCTTTAGATAAAAGCGTGTGGCCCGGCCACTTCCCCCAAGAACACGAGGAACAGTGAGTGAGCTGTAGGGGAGGAAGGTGGCAGTTGCCAAACCAGGAAAGCTCCTGTGGGGTCTGGCCTGTGGGCGTCTTACCTGATGATGGCCAGAGGGATGAAGTACACCAGGAAGGCCACAATGGTCATGTATGGGGTCCAGTAGGAGTCATCGGGCCACAGGGCCCAGCACTGCACCTCGCCGTTGGAGAGCTTCCTTTTCCCGAATATGATGAGGGTGGGGATGGAGAACAGGAAGGAGAGGCCCCAGGCTGTGGCGATGAGCACCTTGGCTTGCTTTTCTGCTCAGAGAAAACAGAAGCAGGGCTGGGCCTCATTAATTTCATAGTGAGGAAATAAATGGCTTTACATATTTAAAAGAACACTATGATATTCATCGCTGCCTTTCCTGTAATTCAGGATGCTGTTCAGAATACTGCACAGTGTCTCCCAGGACTCGTCATATTTGCTCTGAGCTAAACAGTGGAGTTTTTCAACCCAGTGAATATGGGGAAACATGTAACTGACCATGCTTCCCTCATGGCTATAGATCGCAGGCCCTCCACCTCCAGCAGCTATCCTGAGTCACCCCCACATTCTTCCTGATAGGTACTTTCCCTTCTCTCCTATTTCAACTTAAAATACGCTGGTGGAGGTGTCTTTTTATAGACCACATTCACTCCTTGCTGGAGACCGCTGGGCATAAGCAAATGGATGAATAAGTGTATCACACCTCTGTATATATGTATCATAGATTGTCTCTCCCATTTCCCCTCATCCCATTCCCTGCCTTCTTCTCTACCATAATCCCCAGGGCATGGCAGTGCTCAAAAGCTTGGTGCTGGACACACACACACACACACACACACACACACACACACGCTAGAGAAAGCCTATGAAGCAGGTAAATTCAATTACTTAGAATTGCACACAATAAATTGATAAGTTTCAGGTTAAAAATTACCTTTTTGCATGTGGTCACTATGGCTTGTCCAACTCTCATTCCCAGAAGTGATGACTAGGCGGTGGGCGTCCTTGCAGGCAACTGTATATTATTCTGGGATCTCCCTTTTCTTGCATTCTCTCTTCTGCCTCTCTCTCAACAATATCTAGCATTGCTTTGACTTTTTCTGTATATTAATCTTATCATACTGCATGGCTCACTCTGCATGCTGTTGTATCACTGAACATTTTTATGTCAATGCACATTGCTGCCCATGGCTCTACCACATCCTCATTGAGAGAGACAGGGTATGTCACAGGCAGCTGAGCTAGACCCACACCATCTGAGTTCAAATCCAGCCCCGGTACGGCATGACCTTGGGCAAATTACTTTTGCTTTCTGAACTGTAATTTCCCAGACTGGAGGATGCAGATAATACTAGAGCCTACCTCACAGAGCTGTTGTGAGGATTAAAATGTTTAACATATGTAAAGAACTTAGAGTCATGGATGGCACATAGCATGCAATCAATGCACCTAAGCTACTAAAACTTCTTCAGGACAGCTAGCCATTCCTCCACTGAGGGACACCAAGGGTGGCACTGGATTCCTGCTATTCTAAGCAATGCTACAAGACACAACACCTGTATACATGCACCCAGAGAAGATGCCAAGAAGTAGAATTTCTATGCCAAGGGCTACACATTTTATATTTAACTAGAGGCCCAGCGCACGAATTTTGTGCATGGGTAGGGTCCCTAGGCCTGACCCGTGATTGGGCCGATGAGGGCCTTCCAGCAGGCTGCCAGCTGGGGCCTTCCTTTGTTCCACGTCACACCCCCTGGTGGTCAGTGCTCGTCATAGTGAGCCATAGAACTCCCAATCTCCTGGTTGAACTCCTGCAGGGACACTTTGCATATTAGCCTTTTATATATATAGATTAGATATGGTTAATCTGCCAAAGTATCTGCTCCAATACTATGTATTCAGTAGTATCTGATGACATTAATTCTATTTAGTCTAAAGTTCCGCTTGCTCTATTAACTTTGCTACCTCGGGTGTAAATTTTGCAGGATGATATTTTAAAGACATCATCTTTTTTCCACAAGTTGGGCTTCTGTCACGTTTTTAATAACACTTAATGATACCCCGCAGTCCAGATTTTATAGCAGGCCCACAAAACAGCAGTTGGCTGAGGCAGCTCACCTCCTTGCAGGAACTTCATGGGGTGGACGATGGCGTGGTATCTGTCTATGCTGAGGGACACCAGGACGTAGGTGGAGGCATAGAGCAGCACAACCTGGAGGCAGAAATGAGAGGAGCTGCGTGACATCACAGAGGGGAGGGCAGGTGCCCAGTGGAAAGAGGAGTGCTTTGTGCTGTTTGGAAACCCGGGCACTGAACCCTGGGGGAGATGGGGTTGGGTTAGGGCAGGGGTGGGCAAACTTTTTGACTCGAGGGCCACAATGGGTTCTTAAACTGGACCGGAGGGCCGGAACAAAAGCATGGATGGAGTGTTTGTGTGAACTAATATAAATTCAAAGTAAAGGAGCGGAGGGGAGAGCAAGAGAGCCGGATAGAACAGCCGGATCCGGCCTGCGGGCCGTAGTTTGCCCAAGGCTGGGTTAGGGAGAGGAAGCCTGCCTCCCATTCTAGGAAGCAGAATGCTGTTCTTGATGCTGGAACTGGCCTCGATAGTGGTGACAGTTGAGAACGCTCCCAGCTCTCTGGCTCGCTCACACTCGCTTGGCTTCATAGAGACTCCGCGTTTCAGAACCAGCCTCTCTTTGGGACATGTGCAGGGTACATTTATTGGTGCTTGACTTTTCAAGCTAAATCTAATTTTCTCTGTCACCATGGACATCCCAGAATAATTAAAAACAAAACGTCCCCTTGCCTTTTATATGCGCGAGTTGTTGAGAGATGATGAAAGAAGGGTTTGGGTTGAAACGGGCTGGTGTAAGTCATTTGTCATCCTCGGAGAGGACCCTCATAGCTCCCATTCCTCTACTTCCCCAGCAGAACTCGTCCCTATGGTAGGTCCTCAGGTCTCCCCTTCCTGCTCCCCGCCCCCCTCTCTTTTATTAACCTTGCCCAGCCCTGTAATTACCTGGTGTGCAGTGCTATTTGCATACTTTGCAGAGAAGGAAATTGGGAAATGAGACCTTAGTATCCCTCGTGTGAAGAGCACACTCCAACTGCAATGACAGGACATAGCTCTGAAGGGATGAGCAGGGAGAAAAGCCCTCAGCCGACTCAGAGCCACTTCCTACTCGGAGAGCAGCATCTCTCTGCTCCAGAACCTTCGGGTCAGGTCCAGAACGCGCAGAGGAGGAGCGCGAAGACTGGAGTGGAAGGGTGACTGTCTGAATTTTTCTAAAATGAAATAACATGACTTTGGCAATGACCTTGGTCTGAATTTGTGCCTTTCTGTTTTTTTCCCCCTGCTCAGACAAATCCTAAGCAACCGCATTGCTGCCCTTTATTATCTTTATTTTGGGACCACCATCACAAGGCCGCCCAGCACTAATATTTCGAAAGGTGTCCCAGGGTGGGGGTTCTGAGGGCTGATCAGAGATTGAAGGCTCCATGCGGAATTTAAGGGGGAAATTCTCCTCTTGCTAAAAAGGCGATATACGGACAGGAAGAAAAATGCTGGCCAACTTTAACCAAAACATCAGACAATTGGCTCCCTAGAGAAAGTTGGGATTTCTAGGTGTGGCCCATGAATCCATAATCCTTAGGGCTGCTGAGGGGGTGACCTCAGAGAGGGGACGGGAAAGAGAGCTCCCAGGGGCAAAACGCTGGGAGGTGGAATGTCGCACAGTGACAAGGTGGGAAGAAGCAGGGCCATCGGAGACTGTACTGAGGGAGGTGGTGGACACCAGCTCCGAAATCGGAGCAGGAAGAAAGGTCACGGGGAAGAGCGCCCGGAGAAGCAGGCAACATTAATAAAAAGTGATCTATTTTGAGACACAGTCAAAAGGAGTATTTAATTTCAGGGCTCTCGGAACGTGTAGGCAGGGGTAAAAAAATATTAAAGGTTACTTAAAAAGTGCATCTCAAATGCTCATGCTTTTCTTCACAAAGGTAAGTGGAAAAGAGTATAAAACTTATTCACAGTTTGAAAGAAAAAGTATGAGAGCTTCATGAATATATTTTTATGCAAAGGCACAGAATTATTCATATATATATATATATATATATATATATATATATATATATATATGGAGAAAATATAACATCACATCACCTTCCTGAAAAATCTTCCTTGAGGAAATATTTCTGCCGATTGGGAATTGTTTCAAAATGAAGAACTCAAGAAGAGGGAAGGGGATTGAATAATAATAGCTAAGGTAAGCAATGAGTCAGAAAAACACAAAATGTTTACAAACAACTATGAATATAGTTATGAAGTATTTCAGAAGACAATCTGGGGAGTTGAGTGAGAAGAGAGGGTAGAAGGAAAGAAGTCATGTTACATTTCCATTTAGGCACTGAGGCGTCTCTTTTGCTTTTTACTTTGATATTAAATTGAAAATTAAAGATAAGCTATCATAGAGTGAAATAAAAATGGAGAAAAAGATCTTATTAGTTTCCTATGGCTGTTGGAACAAATTACCACAAGGTTTGTGGCTTAAACCAACATAAATGTAATCTCTTGCATTTTTGGAGACCGGAGGTCCAAAATCAGTTATAGAGGCTCAAAATCAAGGTGTCCCCAGGACCCCCCTTTTTTTGGAGGTGCTAGAGGAGCATCAGGACCTCCTCTCCAGCTGCAGGTGGCCGCCAGCATTCTTTGTCTTGTGGCCACACCCATCCCATCTCTGAGTCCATGGCTACAATGCCTCCTCTGTCTCTGCATCATCTCACCCTTATAAGGATACAAATGATTGTAGCGGACCCACCACGATAATGCAGAATCATCTCCCCATTTCAAGATCCTTAGTTTAATCACATCTGCAAAGATTTTTGTGGTTTCTTTCTTTCTTTCTTTCTTTCTTTTTGCCACATAAGGTAAACATGCATAGGCTTCAGAGATTAGGAACTGGATATTTTTATTATTATTATTATTATTATTTTTAAATTTAATAAATCTTTATTGTTCAGATTATTACAATTGTTTCTCCTTCCCCCCCCCCCATAGCTCCCCTCCACCCAGTTCCCACCCCACCCTCTGCCCTTACCTCCCCCCACTGTCCTCATCCATAGGTGTACGATTTTTGTCCAGTCTCTTCCTGCATCCCCCACACCCTTTCCCCCTGAGAATTATCAGTCCACTCCCTTTCTATGCCCCTAATTCTATTATATTCACCAGTTTATTTTGTTCCTCAGATTTTTAATTCACTTGGTTTTTAGGTTCACTTGTTGATAAATATGTATTTGTTGTTCATAATTTTTATCTTTACTTTTTTCTTCTTCCTCTTCTTAAAGAATACCTTTCAGCATTTCATATAATACTGGTTTGGTGGTGGTGAACTCCTTTAGCTTTTTCTTATCTGTGAAGCTCTTTATCTGACCTTCAATTCTGAATGATAGCTTTGCTGGGTAGAGTAATCTTGGTTGTAGGTTCTTGCTTTTCATCACTTTGAGTATTTCTTGTCACTCCCGTCTGGCCTGCATTGTTTCTGTTGAGAAATCAGCTGACAATCGTATGGGTGCTCCCTTGTAGGTAATTAACTGTTTTTCTCTTGCTGCTTTTAATATTCTCTCTTTGTCTTTTGCCCTTGGCATTTTAATTATGATGTGTCTTGGTGTGGTCCTCTTTGGATTCCTTTTGTTTGGGGTTCTGTGCACTTCCTGGACTTGTAAGTCTATTTCTTTCACCAGATAGGGGAAGTTTTCAGTCATTATTTCTTCAAATAGGTTTTCAGTATCTTGCTCTCTGTCTTCTTCTGGCACCCCCATAATTCTGATGTTGGTACGCTTGAAGTTGTCCCAGAGGCTTCTTACACTATCTTCAACTTTTTGGATTCTTTTTTCTTTTTGCTTTTCCGGTTGAGTGTTTTTTGCTTCTTTGTTTTTCAAATCTTTGACTTAATTCTTACATTCCTCTAGTCTGCTGTTGGGTCTCTGTATAATATTTTTTATTTTAGTCAGTGTATGTTTAATTTCTAGTTGGTCCTTTTTCATATCCTCAAGGGTCTCGCTAAATTTATCGGCCTTTTCTAGGATATTATTGAAAAGCCTTATAACCTTGGTTTTGAACTCTATATACAGTCGTTTGTTTTCCTCCATTTCTTTCATTTGTGATCTGTTTCTTTGTCTCTGCATTTTCACTGCTTCCGTGAGTTGGTATGGTAGCTTTGTGTGCTAGGTTTCCTATATGGCCCAGTGGGTCGGCCTCCCCAGTTAACCTGAAGTGGACACTCTTGGTGCACCCCTTTGTGGACTGTGTGTACAGCCTTGTTGTAGTTAAGTCTTTATTGTTGTTGGTATCACTGGGAGGAATAGACCTCCAGGCCAGTTGGCTGTGAGGATCAGCTGTGTCTACACTGGGAGAAGTTCGGTGCTGGAGACAGCCTTATAGGATTAGACTTGCAAAATTGCAATAGCCTCTGTGCTCAGCTTGGATGGGGTGGAGTCTCAGGGCGGAGCAGACAGTCTTGGCTTCCTGTCAGCCTTGCCCTTGTGCACGCGCCTCTGCCTTCCGCAATCCCCTGAGTTTCCGCCTGACAGTCCAGATTCCCCCTGTAAGAGCGTGGGTCCCCAGGGGCTCACCTGGAACTGGGGTTCAGTGCAGTCAGAACTGGGGTTCAGTGCAGTCAGGGGCTTCCTTCCCCCTCCTGCCAGAGAAAGTCAGCCAGGCTCTCAGCCGCCCTTCCTCTCTGCACGCGTGTCTCCGTACCTCAGCCCTCCTTTGCCACTCCTCTGATTCTCTGTGAGCTTTCCTCTTTCCTTCTAGTTGTAGAATTTCCACTCAGCCAGCCTTCCTGTGGTTCTGGATGATGTCCGTTCTGTCTTTTAGTTGTAGTTTTGAAATTGTTGTGTGAGGCAGCAGTTTAGGTGCTTACCTATGCCGCCATCTTGGTTTCTCCCCAGGAACTGGATATTTTTGAGGGCCACTTTTAGCCTACCATAATCAGTAACCAAATAGAAAGGAAAACACCAGCAAACAGGAAGAAAGTTTAAGACGGAAAGATTAAATGAGGTGGCTGAAATAACACCAAATACCACTTGTCACGATCAATAGAAATGGCTTGAGCCCCTTCACTGAAACAAACAAGGACTGGTTACAAAACTGTCCCCAAATCCAACTGTGTCCTGTTTAGAAGAGAAACCTCTAAAACCAAATGGTTATCAAAGTTTACAAATGGAGTGATAGATAGGTATGTCAAGCAACTAAAAATGAGAAGGAGGCATTCATTACAATACCGCTATTCGACAAATTAAATTTAAGGCAAATAGCACTTCGTGGGACTAAGGGATTATTTCTGTTAATAAAGGATACAAAACATCATGGCAAGAAAATATTAATAAACTTATATTAATAACATAACACTAAATATAAACTACTAAAATGTTCAGGGCTTTACAGAGGAACAAATACAATTATACATAGATAGAAAAAAACAAAATTTAAGAATAATACACATTATTGTAAAATATCAAGGTAACACTTCAAAAATTGGTCATAATGAAACAATGAAATAAACAACAACCCTCAATAGATTCCAAAAAGTGGCACTTGTGCCAATTTACAAGCAATAAAAGCTGACATTAGTATTATGTTTTTTTAATACCACTTGGAAATTTAAACGCCCTTATAATTAACTTGAGTCAAGAAGGAAATCAAAGTAAAATTATAGTCAATTCATAAATGTCAACAATGAGAATTCTACACATCAACAACATATGGGATACCATTTGGAGAACAGACGGCAGTTTGAGGACATATGTTTGAATTCTCACTACCCCACCCCTCAATTCTGACAAAAATGACCTAGGAAATATGAAACCAAATAAAATCTTGCGGAGATGTGAGACTTAAATAGAGGAAATTTAGAGAAATTTTGTTTTTAAAGACGCCAGACTGGCTTCACTTAAAGGAGGATTCCTAGACTGACTTAAAAAATATTTAATGTACTTTATTTCTATAGAACAATTTTAGATTTATAGAAAAAATTGAGAAGGTGGTACAGGTTGACTGTGGGAATCTGTTTCTGGCCTCTATTCTGTTCCATTGATCTACTTGTTGGTTCTCTCACCAATTCCATGCTGCCTTAATTTCTGTAGCTTTATTTGAAGTCTTGAAATCAGATTGCTCTTCTCACCTTGTTCTTCTTCAGTATTGTGTTGGCTATTCTGTGTCTTGTGCCTGTCCATATAAACTTTAGTTTGTCTGTATCTATAAAATAATGTGGCGGGATTTTGATTGGGATTGCATTGAATTTTTTAAAAATATATTTTATTGATATTTTACAGAGAGGAAGGGAGAGAGATAGAGAGCTAGAAACATCGATGAGAGAGAAACATCGGTCAGCTGCCTCCTGCACACCTCCCACTGGGGATGTGCCCGCAACCAAGGTACATGCTCTTGACCGGAATCGAACCTGGGACCCTTCAGTCCGCAGGCCGATGCTCTATCCACTGAGCCACACCGGTTTCGGCGAATTTTTAAATTACATTGGGCAGAATTGACATCTGAACAATAGTGAGTTTGCCTATCTATGAACATGGAATATCTATCCACTTATTTAGATATTCTCTCATCAGAGTTTTGTGGTTTTAAAATATTTATCTTGCATGTATTTTGTTAAATTTACACCTTAGTATTTCATAGTATTTGGTGCTACATACATGCTATTGTGGTTTTAATTTTACATTGAAAATTTTATTGCTGATACATGAAAAAAACAATTGACTTTTATATATTAACTTTGTATTCTGTAAGCTTACTATTTCCATTTAATAGTCCTAGGGTTTTCCTCCTATTCTTTTGGATTGCTTATATAAACAGTCTTGTTTGTGAACAAAGTTATTTTTATTCCAGTCCGTTTCCTTTTATTTGCTTTCCTTGTCCCGTTGAATTAGTTGGCACTTTCAGTGCAGTGCTGAGTAGGAATGGTGAGAGGGAGCATCCTTGCCTTGTTCTCAGTCTTAAGAGGAAAGTTTCTGGTTTTTCACCATTAAGTATGAGGTTATTTTATGTTTTTTTTTGTAGATATTCTTTATCAAGTTGAGGAAGTTTCCAACTATGCAGTTTTCTGAGAGTTTTTTAAAAAAATCATAAATGAGTGTTGAATTTTGTCAAGTACTGTTCTGTTTCTATTGATGGGACCATATACATTTTCTTTGCCTGTTTGATATAATGGATTACATTAATTTTTTTGCACATTTTGTAATTGTCCCACAGTTCTTGGATATTTCATTCTTTTGTTTTTTTAAATACACATCTTTTAGAGTTGTTTTAAGTTCACAGCCAAACTGAGTGGCAGGTACGGAGACTTCCCATAAACTCACAGCCCTCAATTGGCACAGCCTCCCTCATTATCAAAATCCTGCACAGGAGTGTCACAATCAATGGACAGATGCCTGGAACCGGTGTGTCTTCCAGTTATCGCAGAGAGTCTCTGTGTGAATGCTGGGCATAGTTTTGACACAGCCAGACAATGGCGGCTCTGCCTTTGCCTCCACTTCCCGCTTACACAAAGCTTTAAGGTCAGGCAAAGGTGAGAGGTCAGGGCCTTCTCTCTTTCTTCCTTAGCACGGGCACCATCCTGAATGTGCCCTTGGTCTTCTAGATTCTCAGGGCTCTGTCAGAGGTTTTCTAAGCCCCTATGAATATCTCATTACTCAGCTTATTTTTTAAAAATATAATTTATATTTAGTTTTTTAATTTTTATTAAGTTTATTGAGGTAACCTTGGTTAATAAAATTATATAGGCTTCAGGTGTACAATTCTATAACACATCATCTGCATATTGCATTGTGTGTTCACCACCCAAAGTCAAGTCAGCTTATGTTTATTTTTTAAATATATTTTTACTAGAGGCTCGGTGCATGAAATTTGTGCACTGGGGAGGGGGCAGGCCCCTCAGCTCAGCCTGCGCCCTCTCACAATCTGGGACATCCCTCTCACAATTCGGGACCCCTCGCTTCTAAACGCCCACCTGCTATCTCCTAATCACCCACCTGCTTGCTCCCTACTGTGTGGCTCACATCTCCATAGCGCTGCCACGGAGGCAGGAGAGGCTCACGCCACTGCTGCTGCACTTGCCGCCGTGAGCCTGGCTTCTGGCTGAGCAGCATTCCCACTGTGGGAGCGCACTGACCACCAGAGGGCAGCTCCTGCGTTGAGCGTCTGCCCCTAGTGGTCAGTGAGTGTCACAGTGACCAGTCGTTCTGGTCATTCCGCCGTAAGGGTTACTGGGCTCTTATTATATAGGATACTATTAGAAGGAATATTATTGACATGAATAACTCTGGGTCAAAAGGACATTTTTCAGTCAGTAATTAGAAAAGACATAGGTTATCATGTATTTGAAAAAATGTGAAGGGAAGTGTGGCAGCCAGTCTCCAAGGTATCCCCAATGATCCTTGCCTCCTGGTTGGCTCCTTTGTGGGTCTTTTATTTCCATTCTGAATCAGGGCTGACCACGTGACCCATGGAATAATGTGGAGGTGATGATGTATGGTTTCTGAGACGAGTTCATAAAACATGTGCCTCAACTGTGCTCCCTTGGGTAGCTGATTCTCGGGAAAGCTGGCTGCTAGGTCGTGAGGCCACTAAGGAATATTTGTGGAGAGGCCTGGGTGGAGAAGACCTGAATCTTCTGTCAAAAGCTGGCACTAACTTGCCAGCCACGTGAGTGAACCACCTTGAAAGTTAACTGTGTAGTCCAGATCAGACCTCCCAATGACGGCAGTCCTGGGCAAGAGCTGATGGAGCTCTGTGATAAGCTGTTAGCTGGATCCACCTGGCCAAGCTGTTTCTGAATGCTCCACTAATGGAAACTGTGAGATATTAAATGTTCATTGTTTTAGGCCACTAAGTATTGATGTGTCTGGTTTCTCAGCAACTGATAGAGTAAGCAGTTGAAAATATTTATCTGCTTACTCTATCAATCCTCAAGAAGAAATATGGAAGCAAAAATCCTTAAGAAGAACTATGTTTTAAATATTTCCACTGAGAAAATACTAGCCCCAGACAGTAAGAGGGGCTCTTTCACATCTAAACTTGCAAGGTTAGGCGCAGAACACAAAAGGAGATTTTTAATTGTGACGACTTTCTATTTTCTGAAGATGGAATAATTCCATTACCAAGATCTGAAAATGATCGAACAACTGAAAATCATAATCTCACTTATGAATATAGATGCAAAGATTCTAAAAAAAAGTCATACTAACAAATGGAATCTAACAGGATTAAATTTTCCCAGAAATGGCTTATATGTCTGTAAAGCTACAATAATTTAGACCTGAAGTACTGGCAAGAAAAATAAAATACATTAATGGGAAATCATTTTAAGAACTCAGGAATAGAACACATTGATCCTAACACCAGTTATAAAATGGTCTGTTCTTTCCATACTAAGTTCAATTGTGATTATTGCTGTGTCTTAATCTATGTTACATACATGGATGATGTATTAATAATGAAATATATGTGGTACATAGGTAATGTTTTACACCCAATATATATATTTTTACAATTATATTTTATATTGAAGCATATTCAACAGGCAAAGTGTAAATGTCTTTAATCTAAAAATGGATACTAGCGATAACTGAGAAAATAATTATCCTATCTAATAAAAGAGTAATATGCAGATTGACCATCACTCCAACACACAAGATGGCTGCCCCCATTGGTCAAAGATCCTGCCTCCATGTGGACACAAGATGGCCACCACAAGATGACCAACAGGGGAGGACAGTTGGGAGGGACCAGGCCTGCAAGGGAGGGCAGTTGGGGGCTATCAAGCCTGCAGGGGAGGGCAGTTAGGGGTGACCAAGCCGGCAGAGGAGGGAAGTTGCAGGCGACCAGGCCTGCAGGGAAAGGCAGTTGGGAGGGACCCAGGCCTGCAGGGGAGAGCAGATGGGGGGACCAGGCCTGCAGGGGAGGGCAGTTAGGGGTGACCAGGCCTGCAGGGGAGGGCAGTTAAGGGTGACCAGGCCTGCAGAGGAGGGCAGTTAGGGGAAAACAGGCTGGCAGGGGAGCAGTCAGGCATCAATCAGGCTGTCAGGGGAGTGGTTAGGGCAGGGGTGGGCAAACTTTTTGACTCAAGGGCCACAATGAGTTCTTAAACTGGACCGGAGGGCCAGAACAAAAGCATGGATGGAGTGTTTGTGTGAACTAATATAAATTCAAAGTAAAGGAGCGGAGGGGAGAGCAAGAGAACCCTCCGCTCTTTCGGCTCCATGGGCCGGATAGAACAGCCGAACGGGCCGGATCTGGCCTGTGGGCCGTAGTTTGCTCACGGCTGGGTTAGGGGGTGATCAGGCTGGCAGGCAAAAGCGGTTAGGGGCAATCAGGAAGGCAGGCAGGTGAGCAGTTGGGAGCCAGCAGTCCTGGATTGTAAGAGGGATGTCCGACTGTCTGTTTAGGCCCCATCCCAGTGGGGTCCCAGATTGGAGAGGGTGCAGGCTGGGCTGAGGATCACCCCCCCGCCCCGTGCACGAATTTCGTGCACCAGGCCTCTAGTGCTGGTTATAAAAGAATTAAAAAAAGGATAATAAGCAATTTAGAGAAGAAATTCAAATGCCAATAGATATTGTAAAAGGTTGAATTTGGGTAGTAATACAAGAAATACAAGTTAAAACAACTGGAGAGAATACCTATTTTCTAACAAACTGCCAATGTTTTTCAAAAACAACAGTAGCCAGTGTTGGGTTAGTTTGAGGAGAAAAAAGCAAAAAGAAATTGAAAAAATTTCTTGAGATTACTTAACTAGTGCTATATATAGTCTGAGTGTTTGCATCTTCCCCAAATTCACATGTTAGAATCCTAAAGCCCAACTTGATGGTATTAGTAGGTGGGGCCTTTGAGATGTGATTAGGTTATGAGGGTGGAGCCCTTATGAATGGAATTAGTGCCCTTATAAAACAGACCTTAGAGCTCCCCTGCCCTTTCCACCACGAGGACATAATGAGAAGTCTGCAGCCTGAAAGAGGGCCTTTACAGACCATGCTGGCACACTGATCTCAGACTTCTAGCCTCCAGGACTGTGAGAAATAAATGTTTCTTGTTTGTCCAGGCTGGTGTGGCTCAGTTAGCTGAGCTTCATCCTGTGACCCAAAGGTCACTGCTTTGATTTCCGGTCAGGACTCATACTCAGGTTGTGGGTTCCATCCCCAACTGTGGTACATATGGAAGGCAACTGATGGATATTTCTCTCTCATCAGTGTTTGTCTCTCTCTCTCAAATCAATAATAACATATTAAAGTTTTTTTTTAATGTTTGTTTATAAGCCACCTGCTCTGTAATATTTTTGTTACAACACCCTGGATGGATGGAGATAGCCAGACTATCTCAAAAGCCTTACCATTGTCCTGGAAATTTTATTTAATGCTTTAAGTATGAATTTTGATAGTTTTATTATTGCTTATTTGGGTTTTATTTCATTAGCATAATGCTCTCCATGTTGTGAATGGTAAGAGTTCCTTCTTTTTTTATAGCAGCGTAGTATTCCATTGTGTAGATGTACCATAGTTTTCTAATCCACTCATCTGTTGATGGGCACTTAGGCTGTTTCCAAATCTTAGTTATTGTAAATTGTGCTGCTATGAACCTAGGGGTGCATATACCCTTTCTGATTGGTGTTTCTGATTTCTTGGGATATATTCCTAGAAGTGGGATTACTGGTTCACATGGGAGTTCCCATTTTTAATTTTTTGAGGAAACTCCATACTGTTCTCCACAGTGGTTGCACTAGTCTGCAGTCCCACCAGCAGTGCATGAGGGTTCCTTTTTCTCCGCATCCTCGCCAGCACTTGTCGTTTGCTGATTTGTTGATGATAGCCATTCTGACAGGTGTGAGATGGTACCGCATTATCATTGTGATTTGCATCTCTCGGATGGTTAGTGACATTGAGCATGTTTTCATATGTCTCTTGGCCTTCTGTAGGTCCTCTTTTGAAAAGTGTCTATTGAGGTCCTTTGCCCATTTTTTGACTGGATCTTTTATCTTCCTTTTGTTAAGTTGTATGAGTTTCCTGTAAATTTTGGAGATTAAACCCTTCTCAAATATTTCACAGACCTAGAAAAAACTCTCTAAAAATTCATATGGAATAAAAAAAGACCCCGAATAGCCACATCAATCCTGAGAAAGAAGAACGAAGTTTGAGGGATCACAATACTGGATATCAAGCTATGTTACAAAGCCACTGTCCTCAAAACTGCCTGGTACTGGCACAAGAACAGACATATAGACCAATGGAACAGAACAGAGAATCCAGAAGTCGACCCAAGCCATTATGCCCAATTAATATTTGACAAAGGAGGCAAGAGCATACAGTGGAGCCAAGACAGTCTCTTCAATAAATGGTGTTGGGAAAATTGGACCGATACATGCAAAAAATGACACTAGACCACCAACTTACACCATACACAAAAATAAACTCAAAATGGATAAAGGACTTAAGCATAAGATGGGAAACCATAAAAATCTTAGAAGAATCTATAGGCAGCAAAATATCAGACATATGTCGTAGCAATATCTTTACCAATACTGCTCCTAGGACAATGGACACTAAGGAGAAAATAAACAAATGGGCCTACATCAAAATAAAAAGCTTCTGCACAGCAAAAGAAACCATGAACAAAGCAACAAGAGAATCCACAGCCTGGGAGAACATATTTGCCAATGTTATCTCCAGTAAGGGTTTAATCTACAACATTTATTGGGTTTTCTTTATATAGGTCTTATTTTTAGCAAAAGAAATATGTTTTAAACTTCTCACCAATGTTGCCTGTCCTGTCAACTAGAAGGAGGTGCGCAGTGTGCTGTGTGGGAGCGCGAGTTTGTATGATTTCCCAGGAAGAATCCCAGAGCTGATTTTGGTGTCAGTTTGACTCATCCCGTTGGGAAGGTGCTACATACCTGCAGGTAGCGGACCACGCGGCACACCAGATCAGGCGCCATGAAGTCCCCAGTGAAACGCCAGATAATGTCTGTCAAGATGTTCACCAGTCCTGTGAAAGCGTCTAACAAAAACACAGTGATTAATTTCCGTGTCTTTCAAATTTGCAGCCAGGTGCTGCCACAGACATGAATTCCTGGGAGATTTGTTTTTTTCCTGTTTCATCAGGAGGCTATTGAGGAAAAAGGAAGGCGATACAGGAATCCCTGGACTTTTATTACTGGAGGGAGCTTGTTGCCACTCGGATGTAGCCATCTAGGGAGGAATAGGTAATGACTGAAGAGGAATCGTGCTAATCATACAGTTGACCTTTTAAGACGCAGAAGAGAAGTTTTAAGGGGGTTTAGACCTGTGCTAAAACAAAGACTGCATGAGGATTAATCAAAGGCAAAATTAAGAACAGGAAAATATTTGTCTTTGAGAAGCCGCTCAAAATTCTCTTTTCTGCACCCACTTTTTACAGCTGGGGCCTCGTGACCTCCCGTGAGTGATGTTACCAATATCCAAATGGCCCTTGGAAGAAAAAAGGTTCCCCATCCCTGCCCTAGAGTAAAGTGCAGGCATAAGTCTTCCTCCCACCCCTTATGCCTGCCCGGATTTCTCTTTTGGTTTATTTATAAGGCTACTCTACCCACAGAAGTTGCTTTTATTCCTTAAGAGAACTGGAGAGGTAAATCTTCTCTTTCTCAGTCTTCACTGTGAACAGGATAAAGTCAGCCTCTCCTCACCCAGGTTAGTATGAAAGCGTTCTCCACCATCTGGCCTTCCCAAATCTCCGCCTGGCATTTTTAGATTGGACACCATGTTGGTCACAGATTTGTGTATTCAGGTACCGGTCCCCTCTACTTGGAACGGGCTCCCTACATGGATCAGTTGATGGAATTCTTATTTACCTGTCAATATCCACTGTCACGTCCCCTCTCCAGAGCGTCCCTTGACCATTCACATGGCATGGTCTACCCAAAAGGGCACGTGGCCCTTCCAGTCTTATGCCCGCATGTCTCTTCCTCTTGGTTTCTCTGTGGTCCCCATGGGGACTACAGCAAAAGTGTCAGCGTTTGGGGAAGAAACCCCTGGCAGCTCTGGGAAGTCACAGTTCTCCCGAGAAGTTCAGACCTACGCAGGGTCTGAGAGTTCTGGGTTGTGACCCGATCGCCTGGGAACTTCATGAAGCTTTCCCTGCAGGAATGGACTGGGTGAATGAGCAGAATGAACCCTGGAATGACTTGGATATTCTCTCTGGGTTTACTTTTTACTTAATGTAAAATAATGGGTGTGTGTGTGCGCGTGCTAAACTCATGTTTCTCTGGCTATATGAACAATTGTCATTTCTTTTTCTCCCTGGAGCTCATCCTGAAATAAATCCATACCTGGGAGGAGTCTCGAAGTAGAAATAAGCATTTTGTTATTTGCTTTTAAGCAAATGCTGCTGCTCTACCCGATCAGTGGAAGCTGTTTAGTTACCTAAGTAATTGAGCATGTTGCAAATAACCCTTTCCTAAAAGGTAATTAACGGGATCTGGGAACAAAGGGAACACTCTAAAGGCTTAACCACTTCGGTGTTATTACTCCAGCTTTTGAAGATGTATTCAGTGGAAGATCCGAGGAAACTGTAAGACTCGGAGAACCCACACAGGCTCCCAGCAGGCTTCATTGTTCCTTTGATTCGATTTCTGGGAAACTTGCATGTGGGTTCCCAGGTGAGCAGGAATACGGGTGGCGCGGGGGGAAGTGAAGAGAGAAGTGGCTCCCCAGGGGAACCCTAAAGAGTCAGTAAGGCCAGGTCAGAGGAAAGGGAGCGAAGGACGTTGATTCTACGCACAGGCGACAGCATGAGCAAAGCTCTGGGGGTGAGAAAAGGTGAGACGAGAACCTCATGGACATGAAGCAACCTCAGGGGGTTGCTGCTGAAGCCTCAGGTAGGAGCGTGGAACGGGGCTGGAGAGGCGAGGCCTTTTAGGGTCTCTGTGCCAATGGAAGGCACCTGCATTTTCCCTGTGCACTGCGGGGGCTGTGGAAGGTCTGTGTGTGCAGACACGTGTTTGAAGGGATTTCTTTAGTTACGGGGCTGTGTGTGTCCATTTGGTAGGCCCAGTAATGAAATTACCATTGTGCTTGTTAGGAAACCGCAGACATTCCAGAACGAGATAATTCCTACGGAGTGACTCAAACAGGATATCGAGATGGAGAGAGGGTGCAGCTGGGAGATACACGTTACAAAGTAAAAGGAGGAGGACTTGGTGCCTGAGGTGTTCATTTCCCCCAAAGTTTGCATGGCTAGTTCTGCTTCAGCACCTGTGTCCCAAAAAGTCCACCATGCCATCGGATGTAAGGCAGAAAGGGACGCAGATCAGTCCCTGTCTGAGGATGGGCTGGAGGGCTGCCTCTGCATAATCGCAGGTCTTAGCAAAAATCCCATTTGCCCAAAAAATAAAGGCACTGTGAAAGCTACCAGGATGTGGAAACGACTGCGGATAATGGCTTCTCGGCTCAGAGCCCATCTGTCACGCAGCCAACCTGCCTATACGTGGGCACCATCATATGGGCTCCTATTGTAGGTCTGTGAGAATCTCCGACTCACTCATGGGAGGGAGGGGGATGAGGCCATTCTGTGGATGTAGTATCAAAGTCCTATAGAGAAAGCTCCACAGAATCAGTGTTCTTGATCAGGAAGCCTCTTGCTGGGCATTTTCCTCGAGGCCAGAATGAATCGTATCTGATGAGTTTTGCCCTTGGTTTCGGCCAGTGGGAAGCACAGGATGAAACATACTCAGCTGCGGTAACTTGGTAGAGCCTGAGCCTCCCTTTGGGTCTCTGCAGTCAGAGTTGAATATTTTCTAGGAGCCTCTTGTCTTGCATTTTTCATTTTGCTGGGTGTGATCTTCCACATCAGACAGGGAGGGCAGCATGCATCCTGGAGCCCGACTACAGGGCGCTGGTTCTGCCGCAGAACCCCTGTGCCATCCTGGGCATGTTACTAACCACACGGAGTCAGGCTCTTTGTAAAAATGTGGTGGTAAGAGTCCCCGCTCTGTAGGGCCATTGCGAAGGTTAAAGGAAATAGTGCATGTGAAGTTCTTAGTGAAACGCTTGGCACATAAACCCTTGGTACATCTTGGTGCTGATGTCAGGATAGAGCTGAAGGAACGGAGAGCCACAGGGCCTGAGATGAGAGGGTGAGTCTCGCTGTAAGTCCTGAGCTCTTAGCCAATATGCTGGAAGATAGTTTTCGGAACAAAAAAATTATAAATGAAAAGTTGAGGCTCTGTTTAAACTAGATCGGCTGTAAAGACGGGTTATTTCATTTGCTAGAATGCATACTAGTTAATTTATCACGTTTGCCATAGACTAAGAAGACAGTGGTGGTTATGTGAACGGATTGGCTGTCAAGGTGAAGAGAACCAAGCCAGAACTTGAGTAAACAGAACACAAGGAAGACTGGCTGTGATGCGTGGTCCAGGGATTGGACCACTATTTGTTAGGCGGGATGCTGTTTGTGGGGCGATTCTTTCTTAGGCCAGACTGCGCTGTGTGGAGCAGGAAAGTCAGCGTCCTTGGGCTATGGGATAACTCCAAAGGCCCCAGGACTGAGTCCTCTGAGAATCACCAAAGGATGGAAGGACATTTGGGATTAGATTGAGACTATAGCCTGCAACCCCTAGAACAGTCCTACCTTACACCTTGTCAGGATCATGCCTGTGGCCCTTTCATGCAAATGTGTCCTGGGACATTCCACAAAACACCTAACCTGTACTATTTCTATAATGTCGTAGAACACAAAGAAAGACTGAGAAACTATTCCAGGTAAGACTAAAGGTACACGAGGACAGAACACAATACATGACCCATGGTTTCTTTGGCTCTGAAAGATGTCCTCAGGGCGACTGGTAGGAAAGGTGAAGGGGTTAAGAAAACAACTCATAGACACAGATAACAGTGTGGTGATTACCAGGGGGAAGAGGGTGGGGAAGGTAGAAGAGGGTGCAGGGGGAATAAATGGGGAGGGAAGGAGACTTGACTTGTAGATGTAGATATAATCTCTACATCTTGGGGGTTACGATGAGGATTAAATTAAGCAGAGCATATAAGCCAGAAGCAGGCCCCGGTGCGCAGCCCCTGCTCTGCTCGCTTCCCCAGGAGAGAAATGGAGCTGGAAAAATATGAGTAACGTGCCCAAAGCCACAGGCGCAGTAGTAGAGCCCAGATTCAAACCCTGGTCTCCAGACTCCCCCACTTGTTTTTGTACAGTTTTTAAATGAAGAATGGTTTTTATAATGTTTTAATGATTGAAAGAAATCAAAAGGAGAAAAACACTTTGTGGCACACGGAAAGTTTATGAAATTCAAATTTCAGGATCGACAAATGAAGTGTTGCTGGGGCACAGCCATGCCACTTGCTCACGTTTTGTCCATGCTGCCTTCATGCTCCAGTGGCAGAGCTGGGGACCCGATGTCCCCAAAAGCCTAAAATGTTTAATATCTGGCCCTTTGCAGAAAAGCTGGCTGCCCCCTGCTCGGGACCTCAGGCCATGACCTTTCCATTATGCCCGCGTGCTGGTGGGCTAAGACCCCTGGTGACCTCGCCAAAGTCTCTGGTGCTCCTAAGAAATCATTAAATTCCACACAGGTTGCACTGACGTTGTCCCTGCTGGCTCACACAGGACAGCTTTGAAGGGACCAGATGGGAACAGATTCCCTCTCTCATCTTAACAAAAACCCAGTCTCTCTCTCCTTCATGTTCAGGATTTGATTAATTAGGACATGAAGGGAAGAAAGAACAATCCAGGCTGCTGGGCTGGGCTGGGCTGGCAATCTGAGCTGCTGTGGGTCCAGCTCCTCCTATTCTGACAGGCTCCCCTAAGCCCCACCCCACCCTGTCTGGTGGAGGTTGTGATGGCAGGGCTTGAAAGCATCTATAGAGTCAGGGACCTGTGGATGCTCCGTGGCTCTCCACTTGCTGTTGGACTTTGGGCAAGTGATTTCGACTTCTCTCAGGCTCAGTTTCCATACGTCTAAATGGGAGAAATGGGCAAATCTATTGCTTGGGTAATTTGTAGGATTAAATGAGAAGATATATGTGAAAATATTTTTGTTTGTTTTGCAAAGGATTGGCTGAGTGAGCATTCAGTAAATGTTAATTTTTTTTTCTTTCTGCCTAATTGTCAGCAGGGAAGGAGCTAAATCTTAGATCCCAATTAAAAAGCTCTGGAAGGTGTTTTAAAAACAGATTTTTTTTTTTTAAAGTGGTACTAGCACACAATACAAAATTCAAGTAGTGCAAACAATTCACGTATGTGTCTCATGAAACAGTGTGTCTGGAAGTTCAGTGCAGCCCTGCTCATAATGGCTTTAAACTGGAAATTACCCATGTGCCCATGACCAGCAGAAGGGGAAATCAGCTGCGGCATGTCCATGCAATGGAATACCCTTCAGTAAAGAGTGGCAGCCTTATAAACTTGAGGAACGTATACTTACTACGTCAAGATTACAAGTCATTTGGCCTGGCCAGTGTTGCTAAGTGGTTGAGCGTCAACCTGTGAACCAGGAGGTCATGGTTTGATTCCTAGTCAGGGCATATGCCCTGGTTGCGGGCTCGATCCCCAGTGTGGGGTGTACAAGAGGCAGCTGATCAATGATTCTCTCTCATCACTGATGCTTCTATCTCTTTCTCCCCCTCCCTTCCTCTCTGAAATCAGTACAAATATATATTTTTAAAAAAAGATTACATGTCATTTAATTGTTTGGAACATAATAGGCTCTCGACAATGTAAACTTTCCTCCCTCTGTTCTCCTCACTCACCTTTCCACCCCTTCCCTATTTCCTTAGAAGGTTTAAGAAGAATTTCTTGGGAAGAGAGACTATGAAACAGAGAACTGGAGAGATTTTGAGCATCCCTTGGAGACTCAGGGAAAGGTAAAGGGATAGAGAGGAATTTTAAGACATTTTGCTGTGTTTCATGCAGTTTGTTGCCACTGATTAATGCCATGGCCTCTGAGAGATTTTGTTGAGGCTGAAGCTGGATGTTTGGGGCACAACATCAGGCCAAGAATGGCCAAAAGGGGGCTCAGCTTTGTTGAGGTTGCCCATGTGACAGAGAAATGATAGGACATATTTATCTGGAAGAAGATTCAAGGTCACAGTCTTGATCTTAGTGTATATTCCCTTAAGAGCTATCACTTGGGAGAAACATTAGATATCAGACTAAGATGGGACTGTGCTCAGGGTCTTTTCTCAGTAATATCTTGGTGCCTCCAAGTGGCTTGCTTTAGCAGGGGTGGGGAACGTCCAGCCTGTGGGCTGTATAAGGCCTGCGAGATCATTTGGTCTGGCCTGCCAAGGCATTAGGGGTGAGTTAATTAAATGTTTGACCAAATATAGGAGGCTGATTTTTAAGTTGAGAATTTTGTATGGCTCAAATCCTATATAATAAAAGGCTAATATGCACATTGACTGAATGGCGGAACGCCCAGTTGCTATGACATGCACTGACCACCAGGGAGCAGATGCTCAATGCAGAAGCTGTGCCCTGGTGGTCAGTGTGCTTCCACAGGGGGAGCCCCACTCAGCCAGAAGCCCTGAGCTGGGCTCATAGCTGGTGAGTGCAGCGGCGGTGGCGGGAGCCTCTCTGTGGCAGCCTAAGCCATCAGTTGGACATCCCCTCAGGGCTCCCGGGCTAAGAGACCCCCCCCACCCCGAGTGCACAAATTTCATGAACTGGGCCTCTAGTGATGTTAATAATATTCCAATGGCCCTTGGCAGAAAAAAAGGTTCCCCACCCCTGCTGTAGGGGGAGGCAATTATCCCCATTCCTAGAAGGAATTATGTAAAGATCCTCAGTCTATTTGTTAGGGCAGTGGTCGGCAAACCGTGGCTCGCGAGCCACATGCGGCTCTTTGGCCCCTTGATTGTGGCTCTTCCACAAAATACCACGTGAGGTCGTGCACGTACAGTGTGATTGAAGGAGTACCCTAATTAAGTTAATAACAATGTACCTACCTGTATAGTTTAAGTTTAAAAAATTTGGTTCTCAAAAGAAATTTCAACCATTGTACTGTTGATATTTGGCTCTGTTGACTAATGAGTTTGCCGACCACTGTGTTAGGGATTCAAGCACTGGGGGAGATGGATGCAGTGACCATCTAAGTCTCACAGATTCTTCCTCCAGGATTTGATAATGGAGACTCCGTAGGTTCCTTTCCTGGGTCACCACCCCATCCCCAGGCAGAAGAATCCCAACACTCCAGTTGGTCTTCTCCCACCTGCGCCCACCGCCAGGTCAGCCCTCCAAAAACCAAAGATCTCTCATTGTAAATAGATGTAACTGACTGAAAATTAGTCCTCATTCTCCAGGGCTAACAGCTAAAGCCACTTATTCTCTTAACAGCATTTTTATTTTAATGAGGACATCAAACCTTAGCCTGGAGAACCTCTCTAATGGAAAGATACCAGGAAGTGTGGAATGAAGAGAGAGGGACAGAATGGGTTGGCAGCTCGCCCAAGGTCACACAGCAAGGTGGTGGCAGAGCTGTGAATAAAACCCAGCTGCCCCAACTCCCATCTCACACAATTGCCCAGTCTGAGGCTGCTGCTTGTTTGCTCACACTGGTGACTGTCTGCCTCACTCTCAGCTGTGTTAGTGACTGTGGCCCAGCCTGCACGTGAAGAGGCTGTGATGCGAGACCTGAACAGTCCTCCCTTACCACCAGAGCTGAGCATGAAAAGCAGTAGGAAGCCCGATCAATAGATATTATGCAAATGCCTAGAGCAATAACATTCCCTTCCATTACTGAGCTAACAGTCCCAGTAAAGAACATGCCTGGATGCTGACAGTTTTATTTTTCCTGATTTGTCAAACTGAAATCAGGGTCTAACTGATGGTCATATGAAAGCATAAAAGGCACATGACTGGCAGAGGCCCAATTCCTTTTTCTCTGAATTAGAGGCCCTTGCTCCAGGAGCTGGCAAGGGTCCAGGCTCTGTGCACATCAATTATGCTCTCTGGCTGAGAGCCTTGCTGAGCAGAACTAGGTAGTAAAATACCTATAGCCACAATGAGCCTCATTTGAGATGTGGTCCCCAAAGAGAGAAAGCAGTGAGGTGGTGGTACCCAGATCCCTTTCCTACACCCCTATTCACCTTCCCCGACCTGTCCCACCAGCTAAGCGATCCTAGAATGTAAGCATGCATTACACTTTTGTTTGCAGTTGTGCAAGAAAAATACGTTTCATCTTCTAAAACTGAAATTAATTGCTAGTATGAACTCCTACTCTGCTGGATGTCAAAACCATAATTGCAGACAAAAAAAGGGGTAAACAGAAAAAAAAATAGCAAAATGGCAAACATAAATCTTTCCTTGTCAGTAATTACTTTAAATGTAAATGGATTAAACTCTCCAATTAGAAGACAAAGAATTGATCAAAGTATTATCCAACTATATCCTGTTTAAAGAGACTCATTTTATTTTAGTTTTAAAATCTTTGTTGTTGAAAGTATTACATATGTCCCCTTCCCTGTGCCCCCATTGACTTCTTCTAGCCCACCCCTGCCCCAGGCCTTCAGCACTCTATTGTCTGTGTTCATGGGTTATACATATATGCATATAAGTTCTTTGGTTGATCTCTCCCCACCCACCACCCACTCCTCCCTCCCTTTCCTCTGAGATTCAACCGTCTGTTCTACACTTCTATGTCAAAAAGACTCACTTTAGATTCAAAGACACAAACAGAATGAAACTAAGGGAAATAAAAATTATTCCATGCAAATGAGAGTTAGTGTGACATCACTAATTAATTCACTCAACAGATATTTATTAAATGCCTACTATGTGCCAGGAATTCTTCTAGGTGTAGTAAATAAAACAGATAAACATGTTCTTCTGATGACGTTCACACTCCAGTGCTGGGGTACAGACAATAAACACAGCGTGTGAGGAACTTATTAGGAAACCTGAGCTCTAGAGACAACTCCTGGGGCATCATCAGCATAGAGATGTTTTCAAAGCCATGAGACAGGATGATGCCACCAAGCACAAAGCAAATCATGGGCCTCAGAGCTGAAGACATTCTGTGGAAGTGAGGTCAGAAGTAAGAGAAGGAACCGACGTAAGAGACTGAGAAGGAGCAGTGTGTATGTAGGACAGATACAGACCCAGGAGAGGTGGGTGGCTAGAAGCCAAGTACAGAAGTTTTTCAGGAAATGGGAATGGTCAGTTGTGTCAAATACTACGGTAAGTTCAAATAAGTTGAAGCTTGATACCTGGCCCCTAGGTTTAGGATATGACGGTCATTGAAGAGACTTAACCCAAGCAGTTTTATGGGTATGGTAGGGGCAAAAGCCTGGCGGGCATGGGTTTGAGTAGGAAGGGGAGGAGAGGAATTGGTTACAACGAGTACAGACAACTACTTCAAGAACTATTCCTCTAAAGGGATATTTATGGAAACAGAGTGGTAGCTGGATGAACACATGAGATGAATCAAACTTTTTGTCTTTTTTGTGTGTGTGTGTGTGAGAAACAATCGCATGCTAAATGTCGATGGTACTGTCTAGCAGAGAGGGGAACACAATCAGGGTGGAAGAGATTTTTCTGGACGAAGGAACTGGAGTCATGAAGTGGTGTCCAAAGCAGAAGCAGATGGGCTAGTCTGGGGTGCAGGGAGAATTTACCCACATTCCCAGGTGGGAAGACAGCAGCTTTGGAGGGTGATGGTGACGGAAGGGTATGGGCTGCAGGAGAACGAGGAGGAAGTGTCTTGCCGCTGCTTCAGTCTTCTGAGTGGAGCAGGAAGCAAAGTCATTTGGTGGGAGGGGAGATGGGAGAGAAGGTGCTGGAAGTTAGAGGAGAGAGAAGGTAAGGGGTCGTTTAGGAGCCTGAGAGATGTAATTAGTATGAGAAACAGCTTTCTTATCATATGAAAAAGTGCAAGTATTTCATTAAATCCCACTGCAGTCTTTGGTAGATAGATGACATTTTTATTTGGAGAATTCAGTGAACCATAGGGGAATGCGCATACGGTTGCTGGGCAGAATTAATGGCTTGTGTGAGTGCTAAGTTACTAAACTAAGGAGAGTCCCCATCGGGTGTTTTGTTTTGTTTTTGTTTTTTTTCCCAGCCTGCTTTACCTAGAGATGGCAAAGACACGGAAAAGGAGATTTTGCCGCGGCGGTGGTTTGCCGAGCGATATGATAAAAAGAGGCAGGGGAGAGGGGGTTGAGGATGGAAGAAAGATTAATTAAAAGTGTCTACGGCATTTACATTTTTATTTAGCTGGAGTTCATTGTGCACATATACCTTTCTATCTTGCTTTCCATTTCCTTTATGACATTGTTTTCTATATTATTACAAGTTTATTATTAACATTATTTTTAATGGTGCATTACATGCTTTGAGGGGATGTAGCATATGTCATTGAACTGTTCATTCAATGTGGGCTGTTTAAATTGTTTACAGTTTTCTGCTGTTATAAATAGCCCTGTGATGAAAATCCTTGCAAAAAAAGCTCTACCAGCAGTTTTAGATGACTTCCTCAGGGTGGATTATAAAAACCTTAACTACTATTTCAAAGAAACGGACATTTGTAAAGCTCTGCCTGTGCTTTTGGAAGTCAACTCATTAAGCAGTACTTTTCACAGCCCATTCTGTTTTCTCTGGATCCTAGGTTGAGAGCTGTCACTTTTTCAGCTCTTACAGTCCCATAAACATTCAATTTATATTTTAAAGAAAAGAAGGCAGGCTGGCGTGGGCTTTGCGGGGATCCTATTTGTTCATTCATTCATTTATTCATTTATCAAAGTCAGCAAAACAGAGGCGAGGAACAGGGCTCTGGGATAAGAAATAAGAGGAATGGCCCTGCCGTGAACGGCATATGTTGGCCTTTTCAGAGTTTACTTCCTGGGTGGTCTTTTCTCTGCCATCCCCAGAGCCTCCCCATGAAGCAGGGCCATCTCTGCCCCCACACGTGGCTGCGCGTGGAGACTGGGAAGGGGACACCCCTCCATGGATCATCGCTGGTGTTCCCACAGCCATGGTGAGCCTCAGGGGAATGGAAAACTGAAGACCCACTGAAGTTTTACTGGTCACCTGCTGTTTCTGCTTATCCCACACATACTTCTTCTCGACAGTATCTCAATTATCCTTCCCTAACCAGGCCCTAATCTACACCATTTGGGTGGTGTTGACTCAGTTCCCCCCACCTAGCGTGAACTCATGACCCAGGCCTTGACAATCAGAGTTATCTACCCCATGGCCATAGTGACTGGTTCCTAGCTCTCAGGGTAATGGAAACCCAGTGCTGCTGGGGTCCCTTGTGGAGAGATCAGGACATCTCAGAGAAAAACACAACCACTAAATGGCAGAGAGCAGCCATTGAGAAGCAGATGAGACCAGCAGGAGATGACAGACAGCACACTGCCGGTGGACATGAGTTTTTCAAAAAGATGTACTCACAGGCCTGGATGCCTCAAACAGAGCCTCCGTAAAATTAAAATTAATGAAATGCCAGGACCTCTGGTGTGGGTACCGGAAGAGCTCTAAAGTGGCCCTGGGGTTCTGCTATGAATAAGCAGAACGCCGCCCCACTTCCTTCCCTGCCACTGAGAAACCTGCCTATTCCTTAGTGCAGGCGTCCTCAAACTATGGCCCGCGGGCCACATGCAGCCCGCCGAGGACATTTATCTGGCCCGCCGGGTGCTGCTGCCTGTCCTGCTTAGCAGCCGACTCGTCCCGGGCCCACAGTGCACATAGGAATTTGTTCACAATTTTTTTTTAAAACTATAGTCCGGCCCTCCAACGGTCTGAGGGACAGTGAACTGGCCCCCTGTTTAAAAAGTTTGAGGACCCCTGCTAGTGGGTAAGAAAGGTAAGCAACAGGAAGATACACTCCTGACCTGTCCCAGGGTGACAGACTGGAGAAGTGAGTTCTTTTCACTGACCCTTGCTTTGCAAATTTCATCAAAAACTAACCAGGGAGGTAAACTGAACCCTGTTACAGGATAAACCTTTAGAGTCCGTTGTGAATTCTGGAAAGTGAGAATTCAAGGGGTCAGTTGTTCTCGTTAGGACACTACTGTGCCCCATGCTGTCCTCTCTCTGCATATTCTCCTCTTCGGACTATAACTGCTTCCTGCTTTGGCCACAGGGAAAACCTCTACTGGGACTTCATGATCCATCTGTGCAGGGTTAACTCGCATCCCTGGCCCAAATGATGGTCGCAAGCTCTCTAAAAGTGTTACCATTACATGATATTGGGATGTCCCTTTTTGGCTATCAGGTCTTAATTAGTAACTTCTTAGTCTTACAAGTATTTTCTCTGTTTAGAATCTGAGTGATTTCGGGAATGGTTAGGAAAATTGCATCTGCGCTCACCTTGCGGCAGGCCAGTGGGCAGAGATCTCTGTTCTTTGTGCTGCGAAGGTCTTGGCGGGCCCTTCCCCACCTTTCCCTTCCCTTTATTACTCATTTTTGAAGCGGAATTTACTAGTACATGGCTCATCCATTTGGGTAGCTTGGTACCACGTGTTGTCAACACTGTCAGATGTATCTCATAGACAGTTGGGGATCAGTATTTAATCACTTCTGTCCCCTAAAATGAGGGCTTTGCTGAGACCATATACAGCACCCTCTGATTTGTGCTTTGCACATAATCTAATAACGATGGTAATTACTTTCATTTATCGATTGTCTTCTATAATCCAGACACATGCTAAGTAAGCAGGTTGCATCTATACATCATCTCATTACTTTTTATATATTATCATCCCCACTTAGTAAATGGAAAATTGAGACTTAGTTAATTGCCTTGTCATAGTCTCCCCATTGGTGAGATCTAGAGCTGGGGTTTGAGCCCCTAGACCCTATGACCCCATGTTCATAGCCACCATGTGCTCGTGGCCCCTCCCCTCCACCCCCCGAATCCTCCACTCCAGAGTCTAAACCAGCCGTGGGCAAACTACGGCCCGCAGGCCGGATCCGGCCCGTTCGGCTGTTCTATCCGGCCCGCGGAGCCGAAAGAGGGGAGGGTTCTCTTGCTCTCCCCTCCGCTCCTTTACTTTGAACTTATATTAGTTCACACAAACACTCCATCCATGCTTTTGTTCCGGCCCTCCGGTCCAGTTTAAGAACCCACTGTGGCCCTTGAGTCAAAAAGTTTGCCCACCCCTGGAACCATTGTCCCAAATCACCTGAGTGAGAGTAACGTTGAGGGGGTGGTTGAAAACATCCAGCGTTCTGGGTCCCACCCTGTCTTGAATCAGGCAGTCTGCTCTCTCCCCGTTTCTGAACACACCTTATCCCACAAGCGTTTAACACTTTATCAGAAGAAAGAAACCTCCCAGGTCTGGGAGGAGAGAACAGAGCCTGGGGAGTGTGGTCGCCTCGTGGGCTTCCTGGTAGAGCTGAATGAGTTGCAGCCAACTGTAAACAGAGGCTGCAGTCTGTAGGGGAGAGGCTGTGTAATAGCCTTTCTTTCCCGAGCATTCCCTAGCTTATTTTTCTGAATGTTTCTGTGGTAATAGAGCTGTGCTTGTGGAGCGGTTTTACTTTATGTTAGCTATACCATTTTCCCAGCTCTGGAAAAGAAAGTCCACATTAATTATGTTTTGGTTTTTTTTGGAGAAACCAGCTAGTAATTCATATTGGATGACTGGGAGGGCAAAGGACAATGTGAAAGTATAATGGTTCTTTCTAGAAAAGAGCATGTTCTTTAAAACAAAAGACTGACTCCTCAGTGTGGGAAGTAGATGGGTTTTGGTTCAACCAAATGGGTAACTTCTCTCTCTGACATCTGGGGAAATTGGATGACTTTCTTAGTGGGATGTAAAGATAAAATGAGATATGTTCATAACAGGGTCTGGCAAACCAACAAATGTTCATATTATTTTATCATTGTTAGTGCTATAAATTATCACTGGTGAGAAATGTTGAGTAGATCACGTGAAAAGGAAGTCTTTTGATAAAGAACTTCAATGAAGATTTGAAATGGAAATCCTAATGACTATTCCTACTTCAAACTTCTGCTAAAAGTAGGTCGTCATAGGCCACCTCATTCTGTGCCATTGAGAAACGTTTGCCCCTTTGTCCTTCATATGAAAGGATGCTGTGGTCATGTCTCAGGGAGAACCTGTCAGTGTGATGAATCTCCACATTCGGACAGGAGCTCAACCTGCTAGACAGTGGTTTGGAGCAGGTCCTTGGGGAAGGGACACTCGTTTCCAATGAAGGTCACAGAGATTATGGCTGGGCAATGGGACATTGCTCTGCTAGTGTAAGTCATTGGAGTCAAATGGTAATTTTCTAGAAACAGTGCTATGTAATTTTCTAAGTCACTGTGCTATGCTTGGCTGGTCCGGGATTCCCAGGAGTTCTCCACTCGGGAGTTAATGAGGCACTCAGTGGAGATACCCCGCTCTGCAACGCTGCCTTGGGCCACATTGTCTGGGGACTGACGGCTAGAGCCAGGATGGATGGATCGCTCTGACGAATGTGCTCAGAGCTTCCAGAGGGAATGGTAGTGGCCTCTCCCTTTGAAAATGATGATTTAAATTTGGTGAGCGTGTTTGCAGCTTGGCTGGGAAAAGCCACTGTAAAACAGGTCAAGTAACACACCTGCTTGAAACGGCCTTCCCGTCTCTCCACCTGGCTGGCTCTTCCTTATAGTTTACAGCTCAGCAGTTAGCTACAGCCTCACTCCCTTCTCCAGCCTCATCAGTTCCTGTCTTTGGACTCACTGGTCAGCCCACGTGATCCCATCTGATTCCATTCTTTTAATCTGTCCTGCCACCACGCGTCACCTGATTTGCTCCATTTATATGTCTCTCCTGGCCCTGCAGTCCCGTCTCTACCCTTGAAAAGCGAATTATGTCACAGCGTAGTTTACATTTCTTTTATGTAACTTGCAGAGAATCTAGGAAATCCAGATGAGCCCAAAACAAATCAACATACGGAACAGAAAATAACAAACATGCCAAATCTTGCCATCCAGCTTTAACAACTATTAACATTAAACTGTAGAGATTTCCAGGCTTTATTTTCTATTTGCATGCATATATATTTTTCCCCAAAGTAGAATTATACTGTAAATACTGGGTTTTAACTTCACAGTTTTTTAATGGCAACATATCACAGCTTATTACCCTACAAATGGATTTTATCTACACTCTTCTACTGTATTTCATTATAGGTATACATTATTGTTTATATAACCAATGTCACTACTCTTTTATACTTGTTGTAAATTTTCAACTTTATAACTAACATTCTAAATTATATCCTTATTTAAAAACCATTATACTCATCCTTAAATAATCCATTGGGAAATTTTTCTAGTAATAGTATTGTTAAGAGTATGCATTTACATCGATTCTTTTTCTAGTACACTATTTGATGTTTATATTTTCACTTTACAACCACATGTGCCAATTACATATGCTGATCTGTATTTTAATTATTTCAGGACTTCTATACAATGACTTCTTCCATGTTAGGCCTTTAATTCTGCTTGAGCTTGTAGAATATGTGTAACTATATATTTAAACTTTCTCTATCAATGCCAGGGTTTTTAAACCCCAGCATATCTGCATAGGCCATTTTGTTACCTTCACGCACAGAAGGCCCCTTGGCAGCCTATGGAATCCTGGGCCACAAACGGTCCCTTTAAGACTACAGGTGACTTCTCACAATGTTCTCTGTGGGTATTGTGAGTAAACAATTTTGTTTTACCTAAAACTTTGGGACTTGTCCTTTAACCTCTATAATAGCAGTGCCTGGCACATCAAATAAGTATTTGTTGAGTGAGTAAGTAGAAGGCTTCGCTAAGATGTGACTAGATGGTGGGGGAGGTGGGGCGGAAGCATCTTTTCAATTATTTTGCCTAAAAACGAAGACTTGGAATCTATCCAGGCGTGGCATAGAGGGGCTCCCTGGCTGCTCAGTGTAACCCCACCTGCCCTGCAGGGAGTGTTAATTCCTCTCTGGTTCTGATTGTCTGTCAGTGGTGGTTTTCAATAGTAACAGGAGTTGCCACTTCCCCCATATTTTTAAAGTGAGAAAACGGGGCAGGTGGCATTGAGGGCTGCGAGCCAGGCACAGGCTTGAACTGGAAGTCCAGCGAGATTTGTTGCATAAGAGATGGAAACAATCTGTGATTGAGGAACGTTTGGTGGCAGCAGGCTGGGGATACATGTTTAATCCTCGTTAAAGAATCAGGAATGAAATAGACATTTATTAAGTCATAATATTGTTTCCCATAACATTTCCGAAATGTCTTCTCTGCACATAGAGACCGGATGTCGCCCTTATCCAGGGACAGCGTGTTATCGTTTTTTCTTAGGGCGGATCTTTTCTGGGACACCTGCTGCTTCAACGGCTCTGAACACCCTAACACACCAACCATCTGATCCCATTCTCTTAAGTCCGTCCTGACAGAGAAACCACTTTGCCGTGAATTCTGCCAGCATCAGTGCAGGGGTGGGGGTTGGCATACTGGGGGCATTTCCTGCCCCCGGCCCTCCGTAACCAGCCACTCACTGCATAGACCTCCCCATGCAATGCAGTTCTTGGGCTCACACACTCCTGGCAGTTACCACATGCCTTGGGCTCTGGATAAACTTCCAGAACACACTCCATTCTCCACCTCTCTCTGACCCCTGTGACCCTGGTGCCTTCTCGCCAAGCCAACAGGGCTGGGAAAAGCATGGTCTTTGAGGTCAAGCAAACCTGGGTTCAACTATGGGCCATTGCTTTGTGTCTCCCGGTACTTTGTCGGGGCAGAGGACTCATCGATTGCATTTATTCCTTTCATTCCTTTCCCCCTACCCATACAGCCCTGACCCAGCTCTGCTTCAAGACTGGGTCTTGGATGGGGAGCCCCATGGACCCCCACTTGGTCAGCCTTGGCGTTCACATCCTGGTTCTACTAAGTGGGTGCCTATCTTCCCTCTGGGTTCATCTTCCAGGGGACCTATGATCGTTGGGAACTCTGAGGGAGTCCTGGGGGCACTCTAATGCGTGGAGGTCCTTCTAGGTAACAGCTCTGTGGTTGCTTCTGAAGGGTACCATCAGCTTGTCATTCTCTGAACCCGTGTTTTCATTCATTCTGGGATTTCTACAACCACAGCCAAGTACTGGCAGGTGCCCCCAGTCCAGCAGTGTGGTCACTAGTCTCCAAAGGCGCCCTCCCCACCCATGAGCCATGTTTCATGTTGTTCACGTTTCATGGGTGGTCTCCTCCTCTTGAATCGTGGCTGGGTTCTAACTCATGCTCGACCAATGGAAAGGGGCAGAAGTGATGCTGCGTCATTTCTAACCCTGGGCCATGGAACCCTTGAAGCTTCTGCCTCATGCTCTTGAATCCCAGCTGCCACCCTCCCAGGAAGCCCTGGGAAGACTCACGTGAAGAGGAACTGAGGAACCTTAGTCCTTGCCAAGCTCCCAGCAGTCACCAGCATCAACACGCCAGCCATGCCACTCAGGCCATTCCCTGCTGATCCCTGACATGTGGCAAGGAGGAGCTGCCTCACTGTATCCTGTTTGATTTCCAGACCCTCAGAAACATGAGGGGAAATCAACCAATGCGTGAAGTCCCTAGCCTCTGGGACTGCTACATAGCAATCAATGACCAGAAGAGGGAGACTTGTTTATGTGAATAATGTTCCTCCGAGTTGTCCATGGATGTGGGGCTTGGCATGTGTGTGCAGTGAGTTTGCAATCCTATTTCTTGGGGTTCCTCTATGTGGAGGGACTTGGGACAAGGCCTGGGGCAGATGGCTGGTTTCCAGCCAGTGGGGAGATTTTCCATTTCCCAGTCACAGTCTCTGCAGCCCCCAGTTCCAGCTGTTTCCCGAGAGCAGTTCCCTGCTCTAGTCCTGACGCGTGGACCTCCCCACAGAGATGTGAAAACACAGCCCCTAAATGTTGTACTTAAGCCTCGCTATGTTCTGCGCCCACAGCCTGCCTAAGTGTTTGCTCTTTATTTCTGGCAGCTGGAGGTTCAGCTTTCTCACTTTGAGCTAAGCTGTTCATTATTGTTTTATTTATTTATTTATTTATTTATTTATTTATTTATTTATTTATTTATTTTTATATTTATTTTTTTATTTCTTTATTGATTAAGGTATCACATATTTGTGCTCATCCCCCCATTCCCCTCCCAAACCCTTCCCCACGCATGCCCCCACCCCCCTGTTGTCCGTGACCACTGGTTAGGCTTATATGCATGCATACAAGTCCTTTGGTTGATTTCTCTCCCTTACCCCCACCCTCCCCTACCTTCCCTGAGGTTTGACAGTCTGATCGATGCTTCCCTGTCTCTGGGTCTGTTTTCATTCATATTGTTTTATTTTTATTTAAAAATTATTTTTATTGATTTCAGAGAGGAAGGGTGAAGGAGAGAGAGATAGAAACATCAATGATGAGAGAGCATCATTGATCGGCTGCCTCCTGCATACTCCCTATTGGGGACTGAGCTGCAACCTGGGCATGTGCCCTGACTAGGAATCGAACCATGACCTCCTGGTTCATAGGTGAACACTCAACCCCTGAGCCACACCAGCCGGGCAATTATTGTTTTAAATTTTTCTTTTTCTTCTAGAAGTTATAATGTGGAGTGGAGGTGAGGGTGGCATGCAAAGGTGCAGGGGCAGAGGAGGGGGTGGGGGAGGAGATTCCAGAGGCTGCTCCATTGGACTTTTTAACTTGAATTCCCTACTTCTTCCTAAACTACTTTTGGGTATTTGCCCCCCTACGTCTCAAGACTGTGCTAGCAAAACCATGAACGTGCTCACTCCATGAAAAGATGCAAATTCAAGCAGAAAAATGAAATCCTGTTGTAGATTACTAAATTCACTGTTGAGTCCCATTGTTCCACCAGGATGGATCTGAGCATTGGCATGCTGTTGCTATGGGGACTAGCAATGGAAACTACTGATGAGGCGGGACCTCCACACCCTGTGCTTCTCTCTGATAACCTCTGAAGTGCTGTGTCCTTTGGATCAGACCCTTTCAGAATCCAAGTCCACTGCAGACTACAGCTAAGGGGGCCAGACTGCTCACATGGCTCACCCAGACAACGTAGAGGGATTTTTTCCCCCCTCTTGGATTTTTAACAAAACTGGCAGATGGGAATTCAAGCTGTAACATTCAGCAAGAGAATTAATATACTGAAATGTGACCTTTGACAAATACTAAAATGAGTCTAAGGCTATCGGGACAAGTGCATGGAGAAAAAATAATTATGGAAGGAAGGAAACTGGAAACAGAATGAAGATAATTATGTAAGTCTTCTGAGAAATGAATAAATACTCTCTCATAAGTAATTAAGTCTCCTCCTTATGTCCACACACTGTATTTGGCTTAGGCACTCAAACACATCCCTGTTTGAATTGTGCCTCTGCTCAGAGACTTCAGTGATGACCTAGTGCCCTAGTTTATTACACTCCAACTCCTGGTCCTGGGAGGCTTCTACAGTCTGGCCTCAACCTACCCCTAGAGCAGTGGTTCTTAAGCTTAGGTGGATTTCTGAATCCCTGGGACATTTATAAGTTCTGGCCACCTTCTCACATACACAAAATAGATAGAGGGTTATAATTAGCATGTGTGTTAATTTTCTATGGACTATGATACCTACCACCAGCTTCAAAGATGGATTTGAATTTTGAAAAGATCACTTTGGCTACAGTGTAAAGAAAGGACATAAATCAGAGCAATAACAACAAAAAAATATGGCAAGGAATGTAAGTGGAAAAGTATACTGGGGAAGTTGGAGAATTTCAGACAGGTACCTGTGGTCTCAGACACTTAATTAATATTTTTGAAATATATACATCCCTCTTGGCATCCTGTTTCCTAGGCCCATCTATCTCTCCGGGAAACCCACCCATCACTGAAGATCAATCTTTTTTAGAATGGCCTGAGTTCTCCATGAGAATATAATCTAGAATGGTCTTTCTGAGTTCTCCATGAGAATATAATCTAGAATGGCCTTTCTGAGTTCTCCATGAGAATATAATCTAGAATGGTCTTTCTGAGTTCTCCATGAGAATATAATCTAGAATGGTCTTTCTGAGTTCTCCATGAGAATATAATCTAGAATGGTCTTTCTGAGTTCTCCATGAGAATATAATCTAGAATGGTCTTTCTGAGTTCTCCATGAGAATATAATCTAGAATGGCCTTTCTGAGTTCTCCATGAGAATATAATCTAGAATGGCCTTTCTGAGTTATCTATGCAGATATTAATTAGGATGGCCTTTTGGACTTCTCTGGAGAATATAATTTCACCTTCTTTGAAACCCTCTTAGCTCTTGCCTTGATGAATTTTTTTCTCCTGACATTTTCCTCTGTCTTGTGTCAGTTCAATGAACAACTTTGATTTCTCCCTGCTACAGGGAAGTCCCCAGGTGAAAGATTATTTTCTACTACTGTCACTCTTCCCTGCCGGGCCTAGAAGAGGACCTTGTGTGCAGTAGACCCCAAATTAATGTTTCCCCGTTGAATCTGTTCACAGACCAAGGAGAGCTTCTCAATGACCCAATATCAGGCCAAATAGAAAGTTCCTTGTCTTTTTGGGTGGAGGTTCTGACTGTTCTCGGCCATTGAGACTTCGGTGTAGGAAGCACAAAAGGCAGTTGAGTCATGACCAGTGGAATCTAGAAATAGGTAATTCACAGACAGTGGATTTCTTCCCCCCTTCCTCGGCTCTCTCTCCTTTCCTGGAAGGGAGGACATTGTCTAATTAGTCCAGGATCTTGAGGAGAGGGCCTAAAGGACTTGGAGTAGTCCTTCCCCCACAAACCTACTGCACTTGTCAGGTTTGGTCAGAAAGTGGCCTTTCTAGGTCCTCCAAGTAGCAAGGGTTTGGGATACAGGGAATTAGAGACTTAGGATAGCTCAGGGAAGGGGTGGGGAAAGGTGCAGGGCATGATCCAGAGAGAGAGCCGCCCACACCTTCATTTTAGAGATGAGAAAACAAAGGCTTAGTGAAAAGGTAGGTGCCTTTCCGGGGTCACATTGTTACTAATGGAGGGTCAAAGGCAGGGAACAAAATGAAATCCAATTTCTCTCCAAAAGGAAAAGCTTTCCTGGGAGATGAGTTCATTCTTTTCTGTTAAATTGTTCCAACAGCGATAGGACAATACCTTCTTTTCCTGCTGGAGAACAGTGGGTTTCCTTTCCGAACACATATCTTTCCTTGAGCTGGGGACAATGATGGCAGTGTGCAGCCACGGTGATGATCTAAGTGAAAGGCATGTGCATGAACTCAGGTGTTAGCCAATTAAACAATGTTTGGTGGAAAGGATGAGTCATGTGGTAGAGGATTTTGTAGCGTTAAGTAAGTAGAAGAGAGCACACAAATATCAGAAAAAGAATATACATACCAAAAAACCTTTAGCTTGGGAAACATGCTCAAATTTTAATAAGTATGTTTTCTGTTCTTTTTACATTTTATGAAATAAAAAGTGAAAGATAACATAATAAGACATTAGACAGTTGTGAGAAGAAATACTGAGAAACTGACAGAATGAAAAAGGTACTAGATAATATAAAGAATGACTGTTTTGAAATGATTATGGGAAAAGCAACTTTGAAGATATTTTAGAAATAATAAGATTAGGGTTAATACTGCTGACAATAATGGAACTAAAATAAAATAAATGATTAGGAAAAGCTTAAATAATTCTTCCAAGTATCGAGCAATAAGACCAAGATATTCAAATAATGACAGAGAAACACCAGCGTTACTGATATGCAAATAGTTAGTGCTCCTGAACACAAGAACAAATGGAAGATAATAAATACTCATACATAAATAAAATGAGCTAAGAAATCACTTTAATCTGCAGATTGAAAGAGTTCACTTGGCAAATAGCAGAACCAATAGAATAGACCAGTAAATAGATACAACCAGGTAACAGTATAAATCCTCAAAGGAAAAAAAATCAAGAAACAAAAGACAAAACTTGATAGCCTGTAAAGAAAGAAATCCCAGGCTGACTTTAGACCTCCCCTATGGAACATAAAACTTCGGAGCCGGCAGCAACATCAATGGAGGTTTGAGTTGTGAGTTCAATATACCTATGCACATACAACCAACCAATATGTGACAAGAGATGGAAGAATACTCAATGGATAAAGGCTATTTGGCACATTCAGAAAATGGTGCTGGAAAAACGGGATATTCACATGCAAAAGAAGGAAACTGGACCCCTATCTTACATTGCACTAAAAATTAACTCAAAATAGATTAAAGACAAAGGTAAGACCTGAAACTATAAGACTCCTAGGAGAATACATAGGGGAAAATCTCCTTGATATTGGTCTTGGCAATGATTTTATGGTTATGAGACCCAAAGCACAAATAACAAAAACAAAAAGCAACATGTGAGACTGCATCAAACCACAAAGCTTCTGCAGAGCCAAAGAAATGACCAACAAAATGAAGAGGCAACCTCTGAAACAGAAGAAAATATCTACAAACCATCTATTTGGTAAGGGATTGATATCCAAAACACATAAAAAAATTCACACAACTCAATAGCCAAAAAGTAAATAACCATTTAAACTGTCCTAGGACCTGAATAGGCATTTTTTCCAAAGAGGATATTCAAATGGCCAATAGGTACATGAAAAAGTGCTCAACATCACTCACACCAGGAAAATGCACATCAAAACCACAATGAGATATCATTTCACATATGACAGGATGACTATTAACAAAAAGATGAGAGGAAACAATGTTAGTAAGGAAGCCTTATACGTTGTTGGTGGGATTGTAAATTGGTGCAGCCACTATAGAAAAACAGTATGGAAGTTCCTCAAAAGATTGAAAATAGAACTACCATATGATCCAACAATTTCACATTTTGGTATATATTCTGAAGAAAATGAAGCCTCCATCTTTTGGAGAAATCTGCACCCCCATGTCTGGCAGCATTCTGTACAGTAGCCAAGACATGAAAACAACCTAAGTGTCCGTCAACAGATGAATGGATAAAGACTATTTGGTATATATGTACAATGGAATATGACTTGGTCATAAAAAAGAAGATTCTTCCATTTATAACAACTTGAGTGCAATATGTCAAGTAAAATCAGTCAGAGGAAGACAAATACTGTGTGATTTCAACTTGTATATGAAATGTTAAAAAACAAACAAACACATCCCTGGACTCATAGAAACGCAGAACAGATTGGTGGTTGCCAGAGGTGGGATAAGGGAAAATGGGTGAAGCTGGTCAAAGGGTACAGACTTCTAGTTATGAGATCAATAAGTTATAAAGTATAACACAGTGACTAGAGTAAACAATACTATGTTGTATATTTAAAAGTTGCTCAGAGAGTTTTTAAAAGTTCTTAACACAGAGAAATTACAACTATGTGAGGGGATGGATACTAACTAAAATTATTATGGTAATCATTTTTCAATATATACATATTGCTTTGGACATCGTAAGCCTACACATGTTCTGTCAGCTTTATCTCCATAAAGGTAAAAAAATAGAAAAATGAAAAACTGAATGAGCAAAATTAAAATAAATAAAAGAATTAAGTATGCAATTCAAAAACTCAAGGAAAGAGTGAAATCAGCAGAGAAAAGTGATATTGAACTCCACACAGGGCCTTGGACACCCGACGCTCCCGGCCTCACCTCCCTTGGTGAGCCTCTCCACTCTCTGTTTCGCATCATTAACAGGAGCGTTGAGGGTGAAGAATTCCTTAGTTCATTAGTCAATTCATCTCCAGAAAGTGCTCAGAGGCAAAGCTGATTTCTTTTACTAATAGGAAAAGATTGGCCCTTCCAGAAGGAGGAAGTCATCTGGATGTGTGCCCCAAAATATGTATTCTGTCTTTCAATGCTCAGTGGGAGTTACTCTCATTAGTTCCCCTTCTTTATTGCATTTGGATAAAACAGAGAAGCCGTCTTGATGATGATAAATGACTAATAAATTTTAATTGGCTCTTTAGCTCAAACATACAAATAGTCATTAAATTCATCCAGAAAACTGTCAGAATCGAAAGTGCTCAAGTTGCAGAATGTACAGAAATAACAACTTCAAGATCTTCTGGTTTCCTTCTCTTCTCGAAAGTAATCCTACAGCTAAAATCCCTAATGGATGTAGAGAAGAATCAGGTGTGTGTGTGTGTGTGTTTTGAATGGGTCAGAAATGTGGAGAAGAGGAAATGAGTTAAAACAGGTGCAAAATTGAAACACTTCCTCCACTCAATGTTCTGGTAAGTGATGTGGTCTTTGTTTTCACAAGCACATGAGCACTGCTATAATCACTGTGGGACAAAAAAAGACAGAGTAGCTTTGGACTCTTCTCTGGTACACTGGCAGCCATGGAAGAGAATGCTCTTTTTAAAATAAGCAACTTGTACTTGAGTATGTGTAAGTATCGTATCACTCATGGATGAGCAGAGAGAATCCCTGCCTGAAGCAAGTGGCTCGGATTCCATAGGTTTTAAAACAAGACCCAGTGTGGGTCTCTGCTGCTGGCTTCCAGAGCATTTGTCATGACATTTTCCATCATCTGTTAGTCCTGGGGGACCTAAAAGGACATCGGCCAATTTGAAAGCCACAAAAGTGTCTTTCTTTGATGCAGCAAGTCCACTTCTATAAACTTTCCTAAATAATAAATAATGCTCCCAAGATTTAACTATGAGAGAATATTCATTGTAGATTTGTGGATAATAGCCGAATTTATTTTGGAAAGATATAAACAGCCAACAATATAAAGTCTAACACAGTGACTATAGTAACAACACTATATTGTATATTTGAAAGTTACTCTGAGAGAAGTTTATTTTGGAAATTTGTTTTGGAAAAAGATAAACAGCCAACAATAATTTACCTACATAAAGAGGCAATCGTCGAGGGCAGTGGTCGGCAAACTCATTAGTCAACAGAGCCAAATATCAACAGTACAAACGATTGAAATTTCTTTTGAGAGCCAAATTTTTTAAACTTAAACTTCTTCTAACGCCACTTCTTCAAAATAGACTCGCCCAGGCCGTGGTATTTTGTGGAAGAGCCACACTCAAGGGGCCAAAGAGCCGCATGTGGCTCGTGAGCCGCGGTTTGCCGCTCTGTTGACTAATGAGTTTGCTGACCACTGACCTAGACTCTCGATTCCAATAATTACAGGCTGTTGTTGTTCCTTGTGATTAAGCCCCTATTCCAGTGGTCGGCAAACTCATTAGTCAACAGAGTGAGCCGCATGTGGCTCACAAGCCGCAATTTGCCGACCACTGGTCTAGGGGGCTACTCCTGTGTACAAGAGTGGGTAGGGGCCAGCCTGCCGAGATAAGGGGCCAGGAGAAGGGAGCCCGGCCCTCTGGAGGAAGCACCCTCAGAGCTGGGGGATGGGTGGTCAGATAGACACTCTGTCTAAATGTCTTTCTCAATGCGAGTATGAAGGACACACTATGCCAGAGACTGCTGCTTACCTCTGCTCTCTCATTCTTCCCTACGATTGTATTCTGACCAGTGGGCCCAGGTCAAAAACAAACAAACATGCAAGTGAACAAACAGCTTTAACTTTGGTTAGAGATGACAAGTGAAATGCAAGCAAAAATTAATGGGTTGGAGTCCCAGGAATGCCAGCTCAGAGGAGGACAGGTAGCTGGTATGGGCCTCTCTTATTCTTCCTCCCCCCTCTTTCTTCCCATTGGCTGGAATTTGGGTGTGATGGCGGGAGTTCCAGCAGCCACCTTGAACCAAGAGCCATCTTAACCAAGAGCTGAACTTGAGGCATGATGCGTTCACACTTCAACTGCACTGGCCTGTCCGCAAACCCACATTTAAATGTCCAGATCCCGGTTATTACCTTAGGACCTTGTACCACACCCAGCAGTGGTGTCGCATGTCCCTTACATTTCAAAAACAATGCCCTGGGACTTACATCTGCAAAGTACTTGAGACTTCACATGTGTTATTGGAGAGAGATAATTCTGGTCCCTTTTCTGGGCTCTCTTCTTTAAGCTCATAATGTGGTATGATAGTATATTACCACCTTAGTGAACTGTGGAGGCTGCAGTGTATAGAGAGAGTGGAACCTTCTAGAACCCTTTGGTGGCACTGATATTGGTATTTTCAACTTTGTTGTATAGTGAGTTATTTTAGAGTGGAATCTTATGGATATTTCATTGTGTTAAATTTGCTGGAAGAAACATTCAAATATGGGTTTTATATCCCCATAGCAATTACTCCCAAATTGGCTGATGCCTTTGGATAGAGAGCCTACCATTTCTATTGGCAAAACAATTGAAAGGAAGAAGCCATAGGAACTTTGCGCACAGCTCATTCCTCTCCCACCTGCACAGTTACTTGCCTGTGATGGCCAGTTGGGTCACAAAGAAGGTCATTCTTGACTTCCTCTTCCGCCTCCACGTGGAGAACAGCACCATGGAGTTGCCAACGATGGTGAAAACGAAGAGGACCCACAGCGTTATCAGCTGCTCGGTCTGTGGAAGACAAGCAACACGAAGCGGCACTGTGAGGACCAGGGTGCCCTGCAGAGCACGAAGCTCAGGCTTCCGGCTGGAAGGTCTTCCTTCTGCCCTCATGTCCCCACTGTCAAAGCTCTACTCGCAAGAGGCCAAAGACCAAGACCGTTTGCTCCAGGGAAGAGGATGGTACCGGGGGGGAGGGGCCTGTCTCTGGTCCAGGACAGGATGAAGGAGCTGGAGTGTGGCAGCGCGGGCCTGCAAAGTCCTGAGAAAATGCAACTGAGGGGTTTTCCAAGCTTCCCTGCCCCCATTCCTTTCGGGGAACCGGTTTCATAGGAAGAAGCATTTCGACGCTTTACATCCGTTTATTTTTTCAAATCACAGAACACTGTGTCACGGCCACACATTTTCTCCGCCCGGGCAGTGGTGCGGGAGCGGTTTGCTTCCACACTGCCCAGCACAGAGCCAATCTCTGCGGGACTCTTTCAGCCTCAGAGGAAGAAGGAACGAAGTTAGACACTGTTTTCCTTCCCGACTCCGTCTTCTCCAGCACCGTCCCTGGCCCTGCAGGCCGCTCACATCCCTTGTCCGGGAAAAAGCAGCGGGCCGCGGCTCCTCTGTGAGGTCTGCAGCATGCGGTGCACCCGCGGCAGCAATCTGCTCCCTGGACCCTGTAGAGTGGGGCCCCTGCGCCAGCCTCCCCTCGATGATGCTCAGGGACACTCTTCACATGAATACTTCACAGCAAGCGCGTCTATCTGCCCTGCACTCAGAACCTCCTTACCTTCACCTTCTAGAGTCCTCCAATTTTCCAGCAGGTGGGCGGCGGGGCTGGAGGGAGGCTGACCTCACCTATTTTCTATTTCTCACAGAAAATTGTTTTCAACTAAAATGGCTCTGTAGGCCTTTTGGATGAGAATTGGAAAGAGAAGGAGACGTGATCAAATAAACTCAGGTACTTTTGAACTAGAAGCTATGTGTTTTTTTTCCAGGTTATTCTCTCTTCATGCTGTTCTTTCACTAACTGCCTGTGGTTTGGTTTTAGGCCACATTTCCAGAAAACAACACCATAGAAGGTAACTAGTTTGTTGAGAGAGAGAGAGTGTGTATGTTTGTGTGTCCTGTATGCTGCATTGGTAACTATGTAGGCACCAACATTCAGATTCCCAGAAATCAGGGTTCTCTCCAATGGAGGAGCCCTGTGGCCCCCAGTGGGCATTGAATGGCTGGGTCTCTAGTCCTTGGACTGAGCAATTCCCACCCAGGCCTGCAGTCTCTCCTAAGGGGCTTGCGAGTGTCCCCCCCACAACCCACGTGGTTCAGGGTTCAGGTTGAGGGTTCGGGCTCTGGAGGAGGCCACATGCAAATGAAAGAGACTAGAAAATATTAATTTGGAAATATTGGGGGCCAGGCAGGAGCCCAACTCAAGGGGAAGGACTTCACCCGCTCTGGCCTTGCTATCCCTTTTATTAAGACTATGGGATACACCCATAGCCTTGAGGCAGGCAATTCCAATAATAGCCAATCAGCAAGAATTTACATAAAACTAGAAGGTGGAAGTTGCTTTAGCTACCATTGTCTCAACTAAACAGTGGGTGGTTGGCTCTGACCTTTCAGAGCTTCAAGGTTGACCAGCCTTCCGGGTTCCTTGTCCACACCTCTCTGCTAGTGAAGACAATGGGGGCTTCCAACAGGGGCTGGGGCTCAGGTGGGCGCTGCTGCGCACACAGTGGCAGACACTGCAAATGTAGCCAGCCTGGTGGCTGTGTCGGTGAATGGGAAGGCAGGCCTCAGGAGGGCTGACACGCTCTGTGCTGGCCCAGCCCAGCCTTTTCCTCAGGAGCCGACGGTGACTCTGTAAGCAGCTCTGTTCTTGAAATGGAGCCATGTCCACAGGGCAGGCTGAGCAGGCCCTGTGAAATCGCCCCCCCCCCCCCACCCCCCTTTCCACTTGGGAAATTTCTATTGGAAGAAAACCTCCCCTGATGACCTCATGGGCGTCAGGAAGTTTCCAGAAGGAGGCAGTCTCTCACTTTTGCTTTCTGGAGTCTTCCTAAGAGCCATGCTTATTTATTTGTTTATTAATTTGTTCAACATCAATGAATGGCCTGCAGTGTTAAGATGTTGGCACTCCAAGGGTGAGTAAAATATGGAGCACGTATCAAGTATACTCAGCCAAGTTCAAGTCTTGTTTTACCAAGTAAGGTAATGACATAGGAAAACACCTCATTGCATTTTTCATTTACTCATAGCATCCTTACCCACGCACACATGCACATGCACGCACACACACACACACACACACACACAAAGCCCACGGTAATATGAGGATTGGAAAATTATGAGAATTGAGGAAACAAGGTCAGAGGCGTTTGCACACCACAGTCAGGTGAGCGATTTGCTATACAAGTGGGGAAGCTTTGTCACCATCCTGACTGGGATCAGATGCTCTGCTGCTTGCGAGATATGTGATACACGGGGGATAGCCTCTCCCAGCCTACTTTCTCATTTACAAGACGGAGATCAAAATAAAATCTGACTCAGGACACTTTGATGGATAGATGCCATGATGGCAATGAGGTTTCTAGATGGTGCCTGAAGCGTAGCATACACCTAATAAAAGGTGGTTCATCTCCTTCCTTTGGTTCCTGGGCTGCATATAGGTTTGAGAAGATATTTATAAAGAACTCACAACGTTTTCAGAATGAAGCTCAGATTCACCCTGTTCGTCCTGTTTTCCATCGGAATTTCCCCTGAGCCTAATAGGCATCCCCCCTCCACGCCCTCTACCCAGGCACTGATGGTGCCCTAACACGGGTTTCAGAACTATTGCAGAAGCTAGTTGGGGACGAAGTGCTCCCTAGTGGTCACAGGAGGAAAAGTTCCAGCCAGGTGCTCAGGATTGAGTAGAGCAGGGGAAACTGGGAAATTTTCAGTGACGAAAGACTAGAGTGTTTTTGACTCAGTCACATGGTTGTGGTTTCATGGCTAATTCGTTTCAACCTCAAGTTATTGAGGCCTTGCAGTGACGTCAGCTCTCTACAGACCAGAGAATTCCCACCTGGGACTTAGAGGAATGAATTGACGTGTTCCCTTGGGGATGCTGGGGCTGCCACAGGGCAGATACCAGGGAATGGCTCTAAGGATTATGTTTCCAAGGCCGAAAGGATGCCCATGAGGGCAGGCATTGGGTCCCAGTCGCCACTTCCTGTAGCAGGTGCTACGTAAACATCTGTAGGAAGGCTATATGGTCAATGACAAGTGCAAGGGAATTTAGAAGTATCCTAGACAAGGTTATTTCAAATGGGAATGATCTCAGGAAATACAGGACATTTATTCAGTCCGGTGACTCTAGTTGGAACTGGATAGGTCACACTTGTCTGGAGAGGAAGACATGATTTCCCCCAACCTGAGGAATGATGATCTCCTTTCCCAGTGGAGTCCTGGAAACTGGGAGAAAAAAATGTCTGAAGGATCTTTGACCATCTTACGGGGGATGGGAACTAACATTATTTGAGCAACTCCGTTCATCTAGCACCTGAGCTATTCAGTTCGCACTGTATAGTAGGTGATTGATAAATGTGTGTTGCTGAACGATTGCCCTGTGCTGCGCATTGTTGGAGACACCTTTCTTACTGCTCACTTCATCCTCACAACCTGGCCAGTGAGATGTCGCTGTCCTCAATCAGAGGGAGAGGAAATGGGGCTCAGAGGGGTTACTTAGCTGGTTGGTACACCTGGTTTAGAAGGGATGCAGCTGAAGTTGGAATATTTTTTTTTGGCTTAACTGGGAAGTCCATGACCTGCTTACAATTTGGGGCCAGAGACGGTGAAGTTGCCTCATTTGCTTTCAATTATCATCATTGTTATTCTGACTCCAAACTTGTCTGAAGCTGGGCGTCTGGAACTGGGTCAGTTTTGTGACCGTTTCCCCCCAGGCTGAGCAAAAGGGCAATGCTCAGTGTGTGTTTGAAGGGACTGACCCTGGAGCCGCATGTGGCTTCCACACCACAGCATCCCGAATGTCACACGAGATGCAGCGACGCCACCTGACCCAGGGAATCATAGCGCTTTCCATACGCCTTACACTTTCATGGTTCCTTTGACGATTAGTGTTATTCCTGTGACGCTGAAGATAGTATCTCAAACACAGGACAGAGCAGATAGATCTTCCTTCCTAAGAGAGGAAATGAAGTCTCAGAAAGGTTACAATTCAGCCTCCGTCCTCAGCGAGCGGGCAAAGCAGCTGTGCTGCCTTGGCACTGGGACCCGGTGCCACCTGTCACTCACAGCACCCGGCCTCTGAGGCAGCTCAAAGCCTCATTGATTCGTGGAGGTGGGTTGGAAATATCAAGAGCAAAGGTCTGAAAGCATCTGATTGCACTGAAGAGGAGTCACTATGTAGCACAGGAGCCCACGGTGCAAAGCGAGCCCGCAGGAGCAGATTGCAGGGTTAGGGTTCCGTGATTAGACCTGGGGAGTGTGATCCAGGCAGAGGCTCCGAGCCCCCTGGGAATGAGCATGTCTGAGCGGGTGGGCACTCCAAAGGCTCCGTGTCGTGCCCCACCTGCTGCTTCAGAAGGCACGGCCAGGTGGCAGCAACTGGAACAGCCAAGCAGGCGGCCGGGGGAGCGGGGGGACTGAGCTTGCTTGGAGGGCTCACCTGGCTTCTTCCTACGGCCACCTCCTCCCAGTGAGGCCCCTTTCGAACATCTGCATCTTCGCCACCCTCCCCAGGAACCTGCTGGGAGACACCCTTGCGGATACAGTTGAGTGACTGTCCTCACGCCCTCCTCTTGGCATTCACCCTTTCTAACTGTTTTACTGAGAGCTGTGGGGATTCTATCTTGAATTACCCAAGGTAGTCTTTATTTCTAATATTCCAGTGTAAAAAATAGATAACAAGACATTTTAATGGATTACTATTACAAAAAATAAAAAAAAAATGATGTAAAGCAACATACACGTGGGGATGTGAACGCAAGTTTCATGTTTTGGTAAGGCTCTTCCTATCGTTACAGGCATGAGGAACAGGGGTGCAGGTGGCAGCCTCTGGCCAGGGGCTGGTGGGACAGGCGGACGGGGGCTCCTGCGTGAAGAACAGAGAACAGGAATGGGGTGAAGGTACTGACAGAGCCTGGCTCTGTCGAGGTGGACAGCAGGGCTGTGGACCAAGATGGTTCCAGATAGTCGTGGAGCAAGTCATTCTGTGAACTCCCATGAAGTGTACTGGCGGGGGGAGGGGGGGCGGGGGCACTCAGCCTGAGCGGAGAGCCTTGGCATATATCTGTGGAGCAGAGATGATATTCAGGCGGGGAAGGGGGGGACTGTTCTGGAAACCATGTCCTGTGAACATGATTATACTGGTTTGCATTCTGCATAATTCAACAAGCATTTGTTGAGAATCTAGTAGCAAATTCAAAATACTTTGGGGATGGAAGGGAGGCTAAGACAGGAGCTCACAGTCTGATGGTGGAGGCATATATGGAGACAAACGCTTTCAATGTGACCTGTTATAATGGAGAATTTGAGAAGAGGCTGGTTATGGCTGGTCAAACTGTAGATTCTGGAGGAATTAATATGTGGGCTGAGTCTGAAAGAGTGAGTAGAAGTAGCCAAGCAGAGAAGCAGGATACCTGGCAAAGGTGTGAGTGGAGGCAGAGGACAGAGGGGGCCGTCCCTGATCCTTAGGTCTGGTCACGGAACCGGGCAAGTCTGGTATGAAAGTGAGAACTCGGGCCGATGTCCTGAAAACCAGCTATTTCAAAACGGGGCCAAGTCCACCCCCCGGCTCTTTGTCCTGAGTTCGAAGAACTCACTACCAAGAGGAAAGATTATTTGCCATCTGGAATTTTCTTCAATTGTCTTCATGGCCAGAGTGGCCTTTGCCCTAGCTCTCAACGCCATTGTCACAGGTGACAGGAGGCAACAGCTGTACCGCCTTCAGCCTGGGGCTGAAAGGGAAGCCGCTGGCTCTCTAGCAATTCTCTCCCAGTTTCGCCTCCAGGACCGTGGTCGGCAAACTGCGGCTCGCGAGCCACATGCGGCTCTTTGGCCCCTTGAGTGTGGCTCTTTCACAAAATACCACGGCCTGGGCGAGTCTATTTTGAAGAAGTGGCGTTAGAAGAAGTTTAAGTTTAAAAAATTTGGCTCTCAAAAGAAATTTCAATTGTTGTACTGTTGATATTTGGGTCTGTTGATGAATGAGTTTGCCCACCCCTGCTCCAGGACATATGAAGCGACTACATTAGCTCTTTGTACTCTGAGCAGAAAGCGTTAGGAGCATGGGATCTGGAGTGTTTCAGCATCGCCGCCAAGGGTCCCCGTTCATGTCCCAGGGGCGATGCTAAGTCCCACTGCCTAACTGCCCCTTTCAGCCAGAGGGCGTGCCCGGGACTCCGTTTGCATAACGGTCTGAGTTTACGCCTGCAGATGGCTGGGCGACATTTTCTGCCGTCAGCTAGACAGAGCGGCCCAGAGAGAAGCCAAATCCAGTTCAGAAAAATAAAGTTACAAGCTTGTCCACTCGAGTTCATGGCTGGAAACCGTCTGAGAATGTCAGGGTGACGTTTTGAAGCGTTCATGGATGCCCTCTCTCCCGCTCCCTAGAGAAAACCTCCCCCAGCCAGGCAGCCAGAGAGCGTACCCCCATGTGCCCTCGGGGAGAAATCCCCCCTCAGTGCAGGAGAGGAAGAAGCCAGCTCAGGCTTCCACAGGCCCCTCGGAGGACGTCCTACAGCGGGGAGAGAATCGGCTTTCTCCCGGCGAGAGGTGGTGTCCTTGCCCATTCAGAGCAGACAGCCTGGCATGAGAAGTGTGGGAGGGCAGTGCGGGCAGTTTCCCCAGGACAGAGACAGAAGCCACAGGGCACAGGAGTGCGGGAGGGCACCGCGGAGGGGCAGGTGTCAGGAGAAGAGGCCCCGCTGAGAGGACTTTATATTGCCACCTCCACAGTTAGCACCACTGACAGAGGACGAGATGCCCCCTGCTGGTTTGGGGGCTTAGGATGAGAAGGGGGCTGGTGAAGAGATACCAGGGAATGGCAGCCCTGGGGGTGTACCCAGCTGTCCGGTGTGAGAGTTTTCCAGCTATGACGGCCACATGGGTAGAGAAGGAACCAGAAGACAACCCCACTTGGTTTTCTGCTGCCCAGAATCGGGAGCGAAGAAGTGAAATTCCACATTCCCAGTAAGGACCCAACGATGTAGCCACGACTGAGACAGGGCGGGAAGGAGCTGTGACCGCCTGTCCCTGGAGGGAGAATGACAGGGACGCTGCAGGAGAAGGCAGTGCAAGCCTGGCCTGGGCCGGATGGGGACCCGCACAAGGTGGGGACCAGGACGCCCACTCCTGAAGGCCAGCGGCACTCGTCCTCTCAGCTGATGCCCACGTGCTCAGACCCCTCCCTCACCCCTGCCCACACTGCAGAGGCGCACCCCCTATGCAGGGGTGGGCAAACTTTGTGACTCGAGGGCCACAATGGGTTCTTAAACTGGACCGGAGGGCCGGAACAAAAGCATGGATGGAGTGTTTGTGTGAACTAATATAAATTCAAAGTAAAGGAGCGGAGGGGAGAGCAAGCGAACCGGATAGAACAGCCGAACGGGTCGGATCCGGCCCGCGGGCCGTAGTTTGCCCACGGCTGCCCTATAGCCTCCACACCTCCCTTGAGTCAGACAACGGGAAAACCCCCCACAGGCCGGAAAACTGTAACGACCTAGTGTGCTGCGGAACAGCTAAGATTACGTGTCTTGCCACCAGACGCCTTAGTCACGTAAGAGAGATTTAGTTGATCAAGTTTTTCTTTCTCACAACTGGAGTGTCCGACTGGGGAACCACACGGCATCCTGGGGGGCCAGCCCGCACATCAGTGCCTTTCTCCGTGACACGGAGTGAAACTGGACAAGGTGGAGCTTGCCTAGCGTAGAGGATTCGAAGGGGAGTGTCAGGGCTGCGAAGCAGAAACAGGCAGGAAAGAGCAGACCTTTAGTAATGATTTCACTGAGCGCGGCGAGCAGGAATGTCCTTATGCACAGCTGCAGGATTCGGCGGGAGAAACTCAGAATGAACAGGCCGAGTGGAACTAATGAGAAGAGGGGAAAGGCGCATGATGTGCGTGCAAGAGCCCTGGTTATGAGCGGCAGCAGGTACACGGGAAGCCAAGGGGACCAAGGGCTCCTGGGCCCCAGGCAGGCATCCCTGACGTCGCCCTGGGGGCCAGGGCAGGAAGGGAGACAAGCAAGTCATGGAGGAGGGTTCTGGGGAGAGGAAGTGGGCAGGGGGGACTGAAGTGGCTGTCCCTGAAGGTGGAACCACTGGGGAGAGTGAGTTCTTACAAATAAGCCGGGAAGCTAAATACAATGACAAGCACAGCACAGTACACTTATGCTTCTTAAACTGAGCTCTAAGCCCAGGGTGAGATAATTGGGGCATGGGTTGAACTGGAATTTGCTTTGGTGACATTAATGGAGGAAGAATGTGTTAGGAAAATGGACAGTAGGACCGCAGGCAGAGAGCACCAGCAAAGGAGGGGAAGGCACTGCGGCCAATCACCGCCAAGCACTTAGGAGCCCTCATTTGCATACAAACAATAGTTGGACTGACTGTGTGCCATTTGTAACTACTCACTAAAGGAGACTCTTCAGAGATGGTCATCAGGTAATATCTGGATATGCAGCAGTCTTGGCTCATGCTTCTCCCCTCAGCGAAGAACCAGCAATAAAACCGAGCTCATTTGCATTATTTTTTAAGTTAGGCAATTTATTAACCGAGTCAGGTTTCCCTCCCAGTTACTTTGAATTAATTTTCTCATCATTAAGAATCAGAGATTTGGGAAGCAGTGCTGGCGAATTCCCTGGCAAAGTTAAAGGCTATTATGAAGAGGCCATTATTCCATCTTTGTCTTCCTGTTGGACGGCTTTATATTCAGGTCCCCAGACATTTGCAAGGAGGATGGGACCTGTCTTGTGAGAAAGTAAACTGGGGACCTAATGCTGGGGTTCAGGGCTTGAGGAAGTGAGCTGGATGGGACCTTGAAAGTAGGAGAAACTGGAAGCTGGGAAGGAAAGCAGGGCCTGAGCTGAGGACCTTGAACCCAGGACCACACAGGGTTAGTCACTTGAAGTTCATGAGCAGGGGTGGGGAACCTTTTCTCTGCCAAGGGCTCTTCGGGTATTTATAACATCATTCCCGGGCCATATGAAATTATCAGCTTAAACAGGAGCTGCTCTACTTGGTCCAACATTTAGTGAACTCACCCCTAATGCCTCGGCAGGGCCAGTAGTGTCCTGGGAATACACAACCAATATTTCCTGCAGAAATGAAGTGCGAGGTTCTGTGATTTTATGGAATGGACATTCCCCACCCCCGTGGTAGAGGAAGACGGTGGTGAACTCACTCCTGACCCACTCGTGGAGTGGTGAGTAGGTTAGAGGAGGGTGGGGAGCAGGGCAAGAACTTGGGGATGGTGATGGGAAAGGGGAGAAGGACCTAAGCCTGCGAGGGAAGGGCCAGTAAGATCTACACAGGAATATCCTGACTTCTGCCAAGAGAACTGGAGGGTTCAGAGAAGAACTGAGTAAGTTAGGAGACCAGGCATACAGCTGGGGCAAGACCGCTGAGTCTAACAGCTGCACTGCAGTGGGTACGGGCCCCCCGGCTCACCCAGGGACCAGGGTCCCCTCCATGGTGCCACAACTCATTCCACACCCCACCCGCCGGAATCTCTCACGTACCTTGGCCACGTTGGCTTAGAAATGGGCTAAGGATGCACGGAATGTGCCTGCAGAGAAGGCCCTCGGTGTGTACGGTGGCAGAGGCCAGGCAGGGCAGGGCTGACACACAGGCCCCCACTGCCGTCAAGGAGAAAGCGTGTTTTCTGTGGGCCGGCCTGACAACATGCAGGCAACTGACAGACACAGAACCTCGCCCTTCATTTCTGCAGGAAATGTGGGTTGTGTATTCCCAGGGCACTACTGGAATTCAGGGGAGGAAGAAGTCAAGGGAAGCTCCATGGAGGGAGCAACCCAACAGGAGCCTTAAAGAGCGAGTAGAACTTAAACACAGAGGAGCATGGGAAGCAATTCCAGATGAAAGGAGACCCCGTGAGCTGTGAGAATTAAATGAGATACGTTGCTCAGAAGGAGGCCTGTCATCAAGGAAGCCCTCAGCAAATGAGATAGATGGTATGGGTGTTGTTATTCTGATGCTTTATTTTTATGATATTTTTACTGCTTTTGGTAAAGGCAATGGGGATTAAAAGTGCACACTTGGAAGATAGTAAGCAAGCACAATTCTGAGCTCCTTCTTGAGATGCTTGTGGGATCAAAGCATCCCAGTGAATGAGGGTTTTTTTTTAAAATTTAATTTTATTTTATCAGAATTCTTTCTGCATCAGCAGTGCCGCCAAACTGCTCATGCTCCACGGGGCCATGGAAGAAAGTTGCACTGAGCCGGGCTCCCAGAAACACCACCACGGACCGCGTGGAACTAAAAATCACCGCCTTCAGTCAGGGCCTGCATCTCTCCCAAAGTGACATGGAGAGTGGTAAGCTCTGGGCCTGCTCTCTCTGCTTCTCCCCTCGTCCAATAGCTGAGTGAGGGCCAACACGTCCATAGGAACGAGACAAAAACCAGGAGGTTCCTATTAGCGCCCCGGGACGGTGCTGCACAAACACGAGTGGAGAGCGAGCAGTGTGTTTGGCCATGTCGCCAACACACCCCTCCAGGCGCTGTGTTTAAAACACCTGTCGTGCAGGCTTTCAGCCAGAGTGCTTGTGAGGGAGAAACGTCGCTCTGTGGTCCCACCTATCTATGCGTTCCCTGGCTGCTTCTTGTGTGTGCCCTGATCAGCCCTGCAGCCTTGGCATATAGGACGATGCTCTAAACCATTGAGCTACCCGGCCAGGGCCGGCTGACAGCTTTGATTTCCTGCGTCTCAGAACGGCCGCCTCTCTGCTATTATGCCTTTTGCCAAGGCCAGGCTCTCTCCGCTGTTGGCTGTCACGCTCTGTAACTATCAAAGCGGCCGTGGAGGCGGCGTCTGAAGCAGCCCTGGGCTCCCCGGGGCTCAGCGCCTGCCTGTGGGAGCAGCAGCTCGGGGTCAGCGCACATTTCACGGAGGGAGGGGCCTGCTCAGTCCTCGGTCATGGACAACCCCCTCCGCCCCCCCTTCTGCGTGCATTGGTTTCTGTTGTGGAGCCCGCAGCCGGCTGTGCGGGCCTGGGCCGGGGCAGCCTGTCTCGGTGACTCACGGGCTCTGCTGGGCCTCAGCGCCACCGGGTCCCCAGGAGCGGGGCTGGCTCCAGGGACAGCTCTGCTGACGGCTTTATTCTGAGGGTCGGCGCAGAAGCAAAGCTCCCGGGGGAGCGGTGGATGTTCCAGGAATGCTACCTGGCTGGGTAAAAACCAAATCATTTCCAGAACACCAAGGGGGTTTTCAACAAAACTGCTAGAACTTTTCTTGGAGTATTTCCTTTTGGGGTTCAAAGGACCGGTGTGAGACCCGGGAATTAGTGTCGTGACCGAACGCGCCAACGGGTGACCGAACGCGCCAACGGGCAGCGGGTGCAATAACCCGACAGCCCAGGCATCCTGCCCAGGAGGCAGGAGACGGTGGTTTTCCAGGCGCCCCGAGGGGCCGGACCACAGCTGTCCAACAGGGAACAGGGTAAGCTTAATGAGAACCATGTCCTCCACGGGGACTTCCAAGAGGAAGCTCACCAAACTTGGATTCCTTTGCTCGTTCCGAGGATACCTGTTGCTAACAGTCACAGCACCCACGGCAGTCCCGGCATCTATTCTACTGATGCTCAGTGCAAAGAGTCAATCAAGTGTGGGCCTTCCTTCCCTCCTGCACGTCCTGTCCCGGGGGGACGGTGAGGTCACCCCTCTGCTGTTCCCAGCAGAACATTCACAGCACTGACCCTTACAAGACACACATTTCAAGCACAACTAAAGGATTCATTAAACGTACTTTCACGCGAGAAAAGGGAGATAATTTTTTTTAAATCGTCCACTCAAATACACACATTCTCAGCAGCAGCAGGGAAAAAAAAGAGCCCTATTCATAAAAAACGACAATACAGGTCCTCGCAGGGTCTATAGAAATTGTTGCTTTAGCTCATCAGTTTGGTTTCTCTCATTCTCTTAAGAGAAGAAGCTGCCCCCGCACAGCACTGGCTGTGTACACGGGGGTCTCTTAAACCCCGCTTGTCCCGTTCTTTACCATCGGCGTGGACGGCGGCGGGCAGCACACTCACCTTGAAGGAGGAGTAGAAGGAGCCCCACTCCTCTTCTGCCACCACTTCCGTGGAAGTTGTGGGGAAGCAGACGGCCGTGTGAGAATCCGGGGTCTGCGTGGTCCCGCTGGAGTTGGCGCTGCCCTCTGTGAGGTTGGCTGGCATGGCTCGGGCGGCCCAGAGCCAAGGAAGAGAGTCCAGGTCCTCCTGAGAGACGAGAGCCGGCAGCAGCCGCACCTCCCCGGGCTCCCAGGCTCTGGCGGGAGCTGCGCTGAGCAGAGGCACAGAGCCCTCGGAGCCCACTTCATTGAAGAGCTGGCTGACGGCAGGGCGCATCCACGTGCTGCTCTCTCCTCAGCTGCCACGATCCGGGAGCTGCCAGCCTCAGCTCCCACAGCCCACCCAGGGCCGGGCCTCGCCCCTGGAGCGGCTCCCCAGACAGGCCTCCCTGCCCAGGTGTGCTTTCCTTCCAGAAGGGACCCCCCCCCTCCCCCACACACACACCCTTTTGCTACAATTTTAGCCACAGAGGAAGTTAGACTGATCACAGGCTGATTAATTCAGGTCATGTTGGCACTTTCTGAAATTCAATCGTAATTATGCATTTGCTTCAGCTGAGGTTGCCTTCTGACTTACAATCGTCACCCAGCCATTCCCTCCGTAGCCTGCACGTCATTTCAGTAAACAAGCGCACGTTTGTCTGTCGCACCCACCCTTCCCCACCCCAGGCTTGCACACGGCAGCTCTCTGGAAAGCCTGGGTCTGTGTTTGTCAATAAGCCACGTCCCTTGTGATGCCTGGGATTGGTGCCTGGGGAGTCCTCTCATTGCCTCAGGCCTCAGCGTTCTTTCATCGACACGCACCCACTCTGTGAGGCAGGCAGTGCGGTCTGTATGCTGTCATTTTACACCAGGAAAGTCTGAGAGTTGGAGTGACTTGTCCAGGACCCCACAGCTGGGGGTGGAAATGAGACGATAGCCCATGTCTTCCAAAATTCCTAGACAGGGGTGCTTTTACTGTAACACACACTGAGTTGCACCAAATCCTGGCATGAAGTTATCCCGAGTAAGCGTGGCAGGCCAGCTGGGAAACAATAGGACATATGATAGCAACCAAACATAATCCTGGCCATTTACACAGAAAACATGCAGGGGCTAATAACCCACAACCAGGGGCTAATGCCACCTGGTAAGAGGCAGCAGGCGTGATGATCATAAGAGACTGTAGCCCTCATTAGGGCTCCTGGAGAAGCTTTAGCATAAAGCAGGAGCTCAGGACACATACGGTGTGCTAGAGATGAGATGTTAAGTCTACAATGAAGGGGCAGCAAAGAGGAAGAAATCGTGCAGAAAAATGTGTGAGCTGTAGGCTCTTAGAGAAAGGGTCAAAGCAGCAGAGAGCGAAATGAGCAAAAAATAGTCCCGCTGACAAATGAATGTGAAAAGATGCCCAATAATATTACAAATTGAGGAAAAGCAACTTAAAACAATAGGCAGAATTCCTACCTATCCGTGTAGCAAAATGAAGGCGTGACCCCACCAAGATTGACAAGAAATGGGTACACTTTTTCACTTCTGGTGTGAGAGTTAGTTCCATGGTCCCTTTGCAGAGCAATTTGGTGGGACTGGTAGAGATGAAATTGCCTGTTCTATAAGGAATGCATCACTCCATTTCTCTATGATGGTAATTCCCATCTCTTTACCTGGGTTACTTATGCATAATTTAGGAAGATGCATTGCACTACACGCTAAAAATGCGAGTGCTTTTTTTTTTTTTGTAGGTATGTTTTACTTCAATACAAATTTGTAAACAAAATCTGTGAGTCACTTCTGGGAGAGGACAGACGCTGCTTAAGTCATATTGTGATGAGGGTGGAGAGAGAGGACACGGTAGATGCCATGGATGGGGAATAGGTGGAGAGAGAGCTTTCTGAATGTGTGGTTTTCTTCCTACTCATGGTCCAGATGGTCACTTCTTGACCTGTGGCTGCCCAAAAGAAACATGTATGTCTATGTACAAGGAGACGCCCAGAAAGTTGCCTTTGCAACATCGTTCAGAAACAAATCAGAAGGGAGAAACCAAGATGGCGGCATAGGTAAACACCTAAACTGCTGTCTCGCACAACAATATCAAAACTACAACTAAAAGACAAACAGACACCATCCAGAACCACAGGAAAGCTGGCTGAGTGGAAATTCTACAACTAGAAGGAAAGAGGAAAGCACATTGTGACTCAGAGGAGCTAAAAAGGCTGAGGTATGGAGGCTCATATGCGGAGAGGACGGGCGGCTGTGTGCACGGGCGTCTGAGTGCTCAGCTGGCTTTCTAAAGTGGGAGGGAGAAGGAAACTCCCGACTGCACTGAACTCCAGTCCCGGGCGAGACGCTGGGAAACCAGACTCATTTGGGGGGAATCTGGACTGTCAGGAAAAGAAAGCACACTGAGACTCAGGAGCTGCGGAAGGCAGAGGTCTGGAGGCGTGCGTGTGCGAGCGCAGAGAGGACTGACTGCTGAATGCACGGGAGGCTGAGTGCGCGGCTGGCTTTCTAAAGCAGGAGGGAGACAGAAGCTCCCGACTGCGTTGAACTCCAGTTCCGGGCAAGTTTCTGGGAACCCCGACTCATTCGGGGAGAAACTGGACTGTCTGGCAGTGGGTGAAACTCGAGGGCGGCTTTCTCTCAGAGGTGCTTGCAGTGATTACCGAGGGGCACTGAGACCCAGGGGCCTCATAAGGTAGGGCTGACGGGAAACCAAGGCTGTCTGCTCCGTCCTGAAACTCCGCCCCATCCAAGCTGAGCACAGAGGCTTTTGCAATTTTGCAAGTCTTGTCTCATAAGAGTATCTCCAGCACAGAAGTTCTCCCAGTGTAGACACAGCTGATCCTCACAGCCAATTGGCCTGGAGGTCAATTCCTCCCAGTGATACCAACAGCAATCAAGACTTAACTACAACAAGGCTGAGCACACAGCCCACAAACGGGTGCGCCAAGAGTGTCCACCTCAGGTAACTGGGGAGGCTGAGCCACTGTGCCTTAGAGGACACCTACCACACAAAGCTACTCTACCAACTCAGGGAAGCAGTGAAAATGTGAAGACAAAGAAACAGATCACAAATGAAAGAAATGGAGGAAAACAAACCACTGGATATAGAGTTCAAAACCACGGTTATAAGGTTTTTCAAGAATTTCCTAGAAAAGGCCGATAAATTTAGCGAGACCCTCGAGGATATGAAAAAGGGCCAACTAGAAATTAAACATACACTGACTGAAATAAAAAATATTATACAGAGACCTAACAGCAGACTAGAGGACCGCAAGAATCAAGTCAAAGAGTTGAAATACAAAGAAGCAAAAAACACTCAGCCGGAAAAGCAAAAAGCAAAAAGAATCCAAAAAGTTGAAGGTAGTGTAAGAAGCCTCTGGGACAACTTCAAGCGTACCAACATCAGAATTATGGGGGTGCCAGAAGAAGACAGAGAGCAAGATACTAAAAACCTATTTGAAGAAATAATGACTGAAAACTTCCCCTACCTGGTGAAAGAAATAGACTTACAAGTCCAGGAAGTGCACAGAACCCCAAACAAGAGGAATCCAAAGAGGACCACACCAAGACACATCAAAATTAAAATGCCAAGGGCAAAAGACAAAGAGAGAATATTAAAAGCAGCAAGAGAAAAACAGTTAATTACCTACAAGGGAGCACCCATACGACTGTCAGCTGATTTCTCAACAGAAACTATGCAGGCCAGACGGGAGTGGCAAGAAATGTTCAAAGTGATGAATAGCAAGAACCTACAACCAAGATTACTCTACCCAGCAAAGCTATCATTCAGAATTGAAGGGCAGATAAAGAGCTTCACAGATAAGGAAAAGCTAAAGGAGTTCATCACCACCAAACCAATATTATATGAAATGCTGAACGGTATTCTTTAAGAAGAGGAAGAAGAAGAAAAAGGTAAAGATAAAAATTATGAACAACTAATACATGTCTATCAACAAGTGAATCTAAAAATCAAGTGAATTAAAAATCTGAGGAACAGAATAAACTGGTGAATATAATAGAATCAGGGGCATAGAAAGGGAGTGGACTGATAATTCTCAGGGGGAAAGAGGTGTGGGAGGTGCGGGAAGAGACTGGACAAAAAGCATACACCTATGGATGAGGACAGTGCGGGGGAGGTAAGGGCAGAGGGTGGGGTGGGAACTGGGTGGAGGGGAGCTATGGGGGGGAAAAAAGAGGAACAATTGTAATAATCTGAACAATAAAGATTTATTAAATTAAAAAAATAAATAAATCAGAAGCAACTCAAATATTTATGGTGACAGTATCAACAAGATGATCCCAGCTAGAAACTGCCCACATGCCCATCAGCAGTAGGCTGGATGAATACATTCCATGTGGTCACACACTGAAATAGTGTGAGAAGAATGATCTGCAGCAAATATAACATGATAGCTAAAACTCATAAAGGTAATATTAAATAAAATAACCCATATTTTTCATTGATATAAAGTATCACTATACTGTATATGTGTGTGTATATATATATATATATATATATACACACACATATACATACATATATATTTACATACATACTCACTGTGGAATACTATCCAGCAGTTAAAAGAAAGGGTTGCAGACAAGATGGCAAACTAACATAATGTGGCAGTTACTTTACGTATCAAGTTGACTGGGCAGCAAGGTGCCGGGACATTTGCTCGGACATTATTCACCGTGTGTCCCTGAGGATGTTTCTGGGTGAGATTAACTTGTGAATCAGTAGACGGAGGGGAGCAGATGGCCCTCTCCCACGTGGGTGGCCTTCATCCAATCATTTGACGGCGTGGACAGAAGAAAGTCAGATCCTCCCGCAAATAAGAGAGAACTCTTCCTGCCTGACTGCTTTGAGCTGGGACATTGGTCTCTTCAGGCCTTTGGACTTGAACTAAAACATCAGCTCCTTTTTGGGTCTCAAGCCTGACAGCCTTCGGACTGGAACTGCACATCAGTTTTCCAGCTTGCTGACTTAGGACTTAGCTTCTGTAATCACATGAACCGATTTTTAGTAATATCTATCTATCTATCTATCTATCTATCTATCTATCTATCATCTATCATCTATCTATCATCTATCTATCATCTATCTATCTATCATCTATCTATCTATCTATCTATCATCTATCTATCTATCTATCTATCTATCATCTATCTATCTATCATCTATCTATCTATCATCTATCTATCATCTATCTATCTATCTATCATCTATCTATCATCTATCTATCTATCTATCTATCTATCTATCTATCTATCATCTATCTATCTATCTATCTATCTATCTATCTATCATCTATCTATCTATCTATCTATCTATCATCTATCTATCTATCTATCATCTATCTATCTATCTATCTATCATCTATCTATCATCTATCTATCTATCTATCTATCTATCATCTATCATCTATCTATCTATCTATCTATCATCTATCTATCTATCTATCTATCTATCTATCATCTATCATCTATCTATCTATCTATCTATCATCTATCTATCTATCTATCTATCTATCTATCATCTATCTATCTATCTATCTATCTATCATCTATCTATCATCTATCTATCTATCATCTATCTATCATCTATCTATCTATCTATCTATCATCTATCTATCATCTATCTATCTATCTATCTATCTATCTATCATCTATCATCTATCTATCTATCTATCTATCTATCTATCTATCTATCATCTATCTATCTATCTATCTATCTATCATCTATCTATCATCTATCTATCTATCATCTATCTATCTATCTATCTATCATCTATCTATCTATCTATCTATCTATCATCTATCTATCTATCTATCTATCTATCTATCATCTATCTATCTATCTATCTATCTATCATCTATCTATCTATCTATCTATCATCTATCTATCTATCTATCTATCATCTATCTATCTATCTATCTATCTATCTATCATCTATCTATCTATCTATCATCTATCTATCTATCTATCTATCTATCATCTATCTATCTATCTATCTATCTATCTATCTATCTATCATCTATCTATCTATCTATCTATCATCTATCTATCTATCTATCATCTATCTATCTATCTATCATCTATCTATCATCTATCTATCTATCTATCTATCTATCTATCATCTATCTATCTATCTATCTATCTATCATCTATCTATCATCTATCTATCTATCATCTATCTATCTATCTATCTATCTATCTATCTATCTATCTATCTATCATCTATCTATCTATCTATCTATCATCTATCTATCATCTATCTATCTATCTATCTATCTATCTATCTATCTATCTATCATCTATCTATCATCCATCCATCCTATTGGTTATGTTTCTCTGCAGAACCTCAAATAATGCGTGTGGCATCTAGCTCCTCACCTGATTTCATCCCTAGAGATTCCACAAAAATGAGAGGGGCACTGATGTGTCACAGGACATGGAGTGAAGCCAGGAGACCCCTGGGAGACACGGTGCGCTGGTGAGGACATGCAGGAGGAGGCCTGTCTACACGGCTGCAGTGATGTCAGTTGGCACGCGTGCTTTGGAAAATGTCTTGGCAGCTTTATCTAAGGCTGAGCATATGCATATTCTACGACCCAGCGGCTTTGCTGCCAGATGAACAGCGCGCTTCTGCTTGGAAATGCCCCCAGCTGGACACTCCGAAGTGTTCATTCACAGTGAAGCAGGTAAAGAGCATGTGGCATGTTCAAATGATGCAAAACGTACACTGATGCGGATGAATGGTCTGTAGAAATCTCACAGTCATAAATTTTGAATGATAAAAGAGTAGACACAAGAATGTGTGGTGTTTGATTTCATTTATACAAAATGAACGCTAAGAAACCCTTAGGTGAGTAGTGACTGGGGTGGACTTACATTTTACTGTTATTTGTTTAGGTTTTGCTTGTCTGCTAAAGTCGCTCACTTCAAGGTCTCTGATCTCTACGTTCCCTCTAGAAACGGGGGGCTCTCAGAGTCCTGTGCAGGACAGGCTCCCTGCTTGCCGGGTCTGGCGCTCCCAGTCCTGCCTGTGCCCTGGAATAACCGGCTGTGCTTCTAGGCAGGGGTGGGCAAACTTTGTGACTCGAGGGCCACAATGGGTTCTTAAACTGGACCGGAGGGCAGGAACAAAAGCATGGATGGAGTGTTTGTGTGAACTAATATAAATTCAAAGTAAAGGAGCGGAGGGGAGAGCAAGAGAACCGGATAGAACAGCCGGATCCGGCCCGCGGGCCGTAGTTTGCCCACAGCAGAATACTAGTGCTGGGGTCTCAGCCCCAAAGGTTCGGGCTGGGGTATGCTGGGAGGCCACCTGGCCACTGGGAGTTTTTGAAGCTCCCCAGGTGATTCTAATGAGCATCCGGGGACGAGAACCCCTGTCCTGGAGAACAGCAATCTCTAGGTCGCTACTCCCAGGCTGCCAAGTCTGCCGCCTGCCTGCTGGGGCCACTGTCCACACTGCCTGGCCCTGCCGGGGCCCACCGCGAGCCCCGCGTCCTCCCTGGGCTCTCCTTGCCCAGGGCGCAGTTTGAGTCACTGGGCATGCGCAGTCTCAGCAAGCCGATGGGAGGGAACTTTCCCATGTCTTTATTTTGGGGCCAGGAGGCTTGCTGCTCTCTCTCAGCATCAGGAAGCCCTAGTGAACCCACGGTTTGGAGGCTTCCAGACAATCAATTAAATCACCTTTCGGGATGTGCCTTCCTTAAACACCATCCGCCAGAGCCCGGAGGGAGGTTTCCAGGTAAGGGAGGGAGTGTGGGCGACCACAGCCCAGCTCCCCATCGGACAGGCTCTGCTCTTGGGGTGGTTCAGGAACGCATCTGCCTTCCTGACCTGGGGCGGTGGGGCGGGGGGGCATGATGAAAGCCTGCCCATTACTGTCAAAGCCCCACCTTCTCTTCTCCTTAGAGTCATGATGGCTTATGAACGTGTGTCCATTGTTCTGGACTCTTCGTCGAGTCTCCCAGTTCCTGATGGGCAGGAGCTCCCCCTTTTCTTGTTGTGTCCTCTGACAACATGGACCCCCAGCCCTGTGGTCCTGGAGCACAGAGTGGCGAACCGTTTCTTTGCGTTGGGAACAGCTCACTGCAATGACCCATGGTTCCCCATGTGGCTTGGATTAGACTCATGGATGCCCCTCCTCCTGCTGTGACGATGCCTCCCCCCCGACCCGCAATGATTCCTCCCAACAGCCCAGAGTCCCGAGCGATTGGTGGGCACCTGCACCCCAGTCACAGGTTCGTGTTGAACTGGAAAATGGTATTGGTGGTAAATAAAATCTACTCAAGCAATTGCTATGGAGGAATAGGTGATGTCAGGTGCCGTGGGGAAGTTCATGGTTGGGTTGGAGAGAACGGACAGACATGTCCCAGGTTAAATCGCTCCAGGTTAAATCACAAAAGCCACAGGTGGCTCCGGCGGCTGAGTGTGATTCGTCTCTGAGTGAGTCGCCAAAAGAATTCACGTTCTCAGATCCGAGGAGGCACAGATCATAGTTTTGAAGTTCAAATGTGGGTTTGGTGCTTTGGATACCTTTGAACGAAGCCCGCCACGTGGAGAATGGCGAGTGAGGGTGGGTTTAGGACACAGGAAGCCAAGCTCCTCTGGGGCGTTTGCTTTTCAGACCCCAGGCTTCGCCACTGCCCACAGAGATGACCGCTCAGGTGCTAATTGACACTCCACCCATGAGTTCTCGCTCAAAGGAACGAGCTGGCAGCCTAGGGTCGTGCTAGTCATCGCGTCTCACGTGGGGCCTACGTCAGCTACATCGCAGCTGCTGCACCTGGGCCGCTCTGCGTCTCTGAGAATCAGTGTAGATGGGGGTTGGTTCGAGGAGCTTTAATTATGCAGGTGGAAGTAGGAAGGGATATGGAAGAGAGGAGAGGGGTGCTTGACAGCAGGCACAGCATTTAATTCCCAGAATATGAAAGTGGGAGCAGGATTCCCTGTGTTAAAGGTGCAGAGAGCTCTTGGTAAAGGAGAACTTCTCAATTAGAGAAACACAATTAGAAACAATCATTGACTTCCACGCCCGTTAGCTTTCCGCAGTCCCTTTATGGTTGCCCCCTTTCTGATGTGGGAGGGCTCTAAGTCATTAGTGTGGAATAACAGCCTGTGAGAGGACACGGCTTGGAAGGCAGAGGGAGAGCCTTGGGGCCCCGGAGAAAAGCTAAGTGCAGTATTACATCTGGTAACTGCCTGCTCTACTAGGTACAAGGGGTTACACGTGTTTTGGTGATATACAAGATATACTCCCGAAAGAAACGAAATGCAGTGTTCCATTTTAGAGAGGACACCAGAAGAAATATGATTTAGCGCTTCCTGCTTTTAGAATCGCATTGTTCCAATTTCAACAGTGAAACTTGCCTACTCTAAGGAACCACCTGAACATGCAAAGACAGAAGGTATATTAACCGCTAACTCACTCCTCAGTCCCCAAATGAGGTACATTATGCACTCGGTTTTGCATTCTGTTTTTTAAGTTCATATATTGTAGGTTTTTACATCAAGAAATAGAATGGTTATTTCTCGTGTCTCTCTATAACGCTCTTAGGTAATGTTGCCATGGTTTATTCAATCATCTCCATGTAACTGAGATTTAAGTTGTCTGGTTTTTCAAACTCCAAGCATTGGACGTTCGTCTCTCAGCACTTATCTGGTCGTTTCCTCAAAAGATTTTCTTGAGGTACGGTTGCTGCTGCTGTTGCTTATCTATTCCTTTTTTTTTTCCTTGTCTTAATTTTGCTGTCCTTTATATGACCTCTTGGATTAAATGCTTAATGTGTACTTCCATTCGTTCATGGTTAAGGCAATGAATTTTCCTCTGAATATATATTTTAGCAATGTCATCTAGATTCTGATACATAGTATTCTTTTTTTCATTATGTCCTTCAGTATATTGTAATGTGTGTTTTGATTTCTTCTTGAACCAAAGAAGTACTTGTGGGTGGTTTCCAAATGTTGATATTTGTGTTTAATCCAATGCAATTTCATATTCATATTTATTTCTTGAATTATGTTTTGAAGGCAAGATCTGTATTTTGAAATATTTTTTTAAATTTTCATATAATTTTTCTTTAGAAAACCATGGAATTCCCTTTACAAGATGATTAACTAATCACACACACAAATGCTTTCATATTCCAAGGTGTCAAGGTACCCTTATTAATTTTACTGTATTCTATAGAACCTCAATTTCCTGACCTATCAGTTGTCCACATGCTTTTTTCAAAGACTCAGACAAGTTTGTTTATGTTTCATATTATCATTGGAATCTTATAAGTTTCGCCTTGTATTTCCTACAGGGACTCGGATCTTTTTAAAGGAGCTTTCCTAGAAACCCCCTCCAGTACCTTCCACTTCTGTTTTCTGTTTCATTGGTTATATGGCCTCTCCTATTGAATGACATTTGAGTCAATAAAATAGGTTTCATCATCATCATCATCATTGATAAACCAGAGGCCTGGTGCATGACATTTGTGCACTGGGCATGGGGGTGGGTCCCTCAGCCCAGCCTGTGCCCTTTCGAAGTCCGGGAGCCCTCGGGGGATGTCCGACTGACAGCTTAGGCCTGCTCCTTGTGGGGAGCGGGCCTAAGCGGTCAGTCAGACATCCTTATGCTGCCGCGGGAGGTGGGCTGCTCCGCTCACCAGCCATCAGCCCGGCTTGTAGGCTGAGCGGTGCTCCCGCTGTGGGAGTGCACTGACCACCAGGGGGCAGCTCCTGCATTGAGTGTCTGCCCCCTGGTGGTCAGTGCACATCATAGTGACCAGACGTTCCACTGGTTGGTCGATTTTCATATTACCCTTTTATTATATAGGATAGGGAGTAAATTGGAAAATTTCAGGAGAAAGTGGGAGTCATGGGTGAGCCTCATTTCTCAGCTCCATAGTTTTCTTTAGAAAATTAAAAAATAGAGGAATTGATGTATAACACAGATCAGGACATATAAGGAGTTCTATGGAAAGTAAGACAGGCAAGACTTTTAAAAGAAATAAACCAACTGACCTAAAAGGATATTTACCCATATTTGATTAACCACATCAGTTAAATCTCCAAGTAAAAAAAAATTATTTTGTGAAACAAAAAGATGGAATGTGTTTTAATAATAACACATGTCAAACATTTGAGCTGCTTAGAACATTTTGAAGAACTACAAATTATTAAACATAGAACATAATCATATATCTGTTGTAGTTAAACACCATATGTTACTTGGATAAGAATTCATTAATCTCCTCATTGTTTTTTAGTTATTTACTCTAATGGGACTGCCCCCCTTCCCATTTTTTATTGATTTAATGGGACTTTAATTGTTAACCATGTGTGACCATTCTCTAGATCCATATTGCCTCAATTTTCTCATTAGAGTGAAAATATTTGTTGGAAGAGAATAAGTCAAATGGTACATATGTATTTAGTACCTATTTTAAGACATGTAGGAATTGGAAGGGCAACTTATGCTCTCAGGATCCTATTGGAACACAGAGTCCACTTTATCTTGAATTTGTAGTCTGGTGTCTAGGATTCTTCCTGGAACAGAGAGGGCTGGGAGGGAGCAGAGTGGAGCTTTTACACACATGGAAATATTCCTGGTCATACATCCACTATGCTAACACACAAATAGAGGATACGTATAGAAAGGTATTTTTTTTCCAATTATTAATTCCGGTTTTTTGGGATTCTCACGACTGAGCCAGATGGCAGATGAATTCTCTAACCATGTCTAGAACTGAAAAGGAAAAGAGAACATAACTACATTTTGGAGATAGACTATCCATTTTGCTTCTGAGAAGTTGGTGTGTGTGCCAAGAAAACTTCAACAGAGAAATAATTTACATCTTTTAAATGATAGGAACAATTGTCGTTGTGTCTTCTTTGTCTACATAAGACTTTTTGAGATGGAAACAATGCCTCATCAAAGCTTTAAATGCACAGCCCGGAAGATGACCAGGCCAAAGACACATAAATTTTGTTAGAACAACGATTGCGATAACAGCTTCACAAAATGCCTTATTATGAACATCATCAGCGTCCTGGCTTCAGGACTAAGGCGTGCTTCACATGGAAATCCACGGCTGGCTGGGAGATGTCTGTGAAGTGACTCACACAGAGCTGAGGAAAGAGGGGCGGCTCCTAGATGGAGCTAACTTGGTGCTTCCTTTAGCTTCTTCCTGTCTGCTTAGATCAGGGGTCCTCAAACTTTTTAAACAGGGGGCCAGTTCACTGTCCCTCAGACCGTTGGAGGGCCGGACTATAGTTTAAAAAAAAAACTATGAACAAATTCCTATGCGCACTGCGGGCCCGGGATGAGTCGGCTGCTAAGCAGGACAGGCAGCGGCACCCGGCGGGCCGGATAAATGTCCTCGGCGGGCCACATGTGGCCCGCGGGCCATAGTTTGAGGACCCCTGGTAGATGTTTGCAATAATCCCCCCACTGTCTTTCCGAGTCTTTGAGCCCGTGCTCTGATCACTATCAGTCCTTCCATTTTTATTTCTACCCAACAGAGGGAGTGAAAAACAATAACCATCTCCTTTATCCAATTGGAAGCAAGACGTATTTTTACGGAGATCTTAGAGTTAGGAGGAAAAACAGGATGTCAACCGACTGTCCAATTATGAGAAGACAAGTAGTCTAGTGTTAGTACAGTTTAATATGTGTAGCATATTTAGGATAAGGGTTGGACTCTGAATATGAAGAAGATGAAGAAATTCTTTAACCAATTAATTTCATGTTTAGAGGAGTCACCCGAGTACCAGTCAGGCAGCACCCCCTCCTCACCTGTAATCCTGGGATAACAGTGTTTCCCCTTCACTGTCATTGGGAAGATTGCCTTTGATAATCAATGGGAAGGTGGGGTGCCGAGTAGACTTTATATCCATGTGGTCTCCACTGAAGACATTCTATTGATGTTTTCTCAACTCTAAGACTCTGTTCCTGGTGTGTTTTTTTTTTTATCACCTCCACCCTCGTAGACGAATATAGGAGTTCCTGGGCTATTTTCTTCTAACTTACACATTTATTTTTCTTATGAATATTTACCTTGCTTTCCCTGCCACTAATACATAAATTGATTTCCAAATTTATCCTAAAGAGTTTGCATGTGCTACGATTTGCATAGAATGTGCTCACTTAGCTCCTTTTTAATGAAATGGAAATGGACATCAGAGTTCTAAGGACATCAGAGAGATAACGGAAGGGAAATAATGAATAAATCCAAATTAACTTTCAAAACAATTTCCCACATAGCAGGTTTTCCCCAGCTATACCTTTTCACTCTTTGGGGATAGATAATATTTTTAAAGTTTTGTCTCAGAGCATTTTTCTCTGTTGCCTTTCTCTCTTCCCCCAGGAGCAAGCAACCTCATTAAGAGTTGCCTAATTTAATTCTTAGTAATAGTGGGGGAAATTTGGGTCTTGGTAGCAGAGACGGACAGAGGGGAGTGTGATTGGAATGCTTATCAGCCAACCTCTCTCTTACTTGACAAGTTGAGTTAGGACAGGCAGGGTGGCCTAGTTTCCATTATTTGAATACAAAGGACAGGAACCTGGAGTTAGGCTATTGGGCTAAAGATGGTGGCAGTGCTGGCTCATGGGTGGCAGTGTGACACATCCTCTAGTAACAAAAATCATATCGCTAAGAAGACAATCATAATGCTTATTCCATGCGTTCAGCATTGGAGGTGCTGTGCTCAGCACTTCTTATGGGATTGTTTCATTTAAACATTACTCGGCCTTTGAAGGAGTCCTGATAATTATCTTCAGTTGACGGATGAGGATAACGGGGCTTAGAGAAATGAAAAATTTGCTCAAGATCACAGGGCCAGTAAGTTAGAGGAACAGGACGGTCTCCATCTTGGTTTCTCCTTAATCTTGGAGATAGTTGGAAAAAGAAAACAACAGCAAAAAATCTGTTTAAGCTCCTTTTTTAGATTGATTAAAGACACCGGGTGAAACCCCAGAATGCAAATTCTAAAAACTCAGTGAATTTTGAACTGCCATAAGTTACCTTAGGAGCAAGGCTTAGGATCTCAAAACAATTGCCGATGTATTAGGTTGGTGAAACATTCTACTTGCAAGATGCCGCCTTAGTTTTGATTAAATTATGTTATTTATCTTTAATTTTGATTCATTGTATTATTTATCTGATCCAAGAATGGTTGGTTTACTCTACATGGTAATAAGTTATTATGTTAAAAAGAAACCAGCTTGCAAGTTCACACTTTGATTTACTCCATAAATAATTATTAAGCGCCTACTATGTACTTGGCTATCCTAGGGCTACAGGTATTTAAAAAACACTACCCTTGCCCTGATGGACTTCAGGCCAGTGGGGTAAGCTTGAAAGAAGCTGAGAATATAATAAACTGACTTGCTGAACAGATTTACTGTTTTTCCCTAACCGGTTTGGCTCAGTGGGTAGAGCGTTGGCCTGCGGACTGAAGGGTCCCAGGTTCGATTCCGGTCAAGGGCATGTACCTTGGTTGCAGGCACATCCCCAGTAGGGGGTGTACAGGAGGCAGCTGATCGATGTTTCTCTCTCATCGATGTTTCTAACTCTCTATCTCTCTCCCTTCCTTTCTGTAAAAAATCAATAAATTATTTTTAAAAAAACATTTACTGTTTTTAGGTTAATAGATGTATTGGACACGTACTTTGTGGTGGCCACAGGAAAGTTTTGAGGAAGCAGGGATGAATGGACGAGTCATCACCCTAGAGCTTACCTTCTATTTGGGAGGACGCCACATGATAGCCAAGTAGTCAAATGCCGCACGGTAAGTCCTAGGATAGTTATGAACAAGAGCTGTGCCAACCAGAGGAGGGAATGTCAGCTCAACCTGGGAGAGTTACTGAGCAGGTAACTCATGGCTGGGTCTTGGATAAGCAGGCCAGTGGAGGAGAAGAGGCCAGGAAAGGCGTGCCTTATAGGAGTCTCACGTGCAGTGTCCTACCTAGAGCATGAGTCATTCACAACTGTCCAGAGTATTTAAAGGTGTGATGAGAAATTCACATTTACTAAGGCTTAGGGTGGGTTGCCGTTGCCAGTGGGGGGACCCATGAGCTACTGGTTGGCAGGAGAGGCCCAAACAGCCACCGAGAATCAGCCCAAGCAAGCTGCCTTCGTTGGTTTCCAACCCAACTGCAGGACTGGGGGAGGGAGGGCAGAAGTGGTTCTCTCCCCAGCTGAATAGTACAAACTGACAGCTAATCTGTGTGAGGTCTGTGTTCTAAGCATTTTGTGATTTAACCATTTACTAGTCATAGCAACCCTGTAAAGTAGGTGCTATTTTTATCTCTATTTTACAGACAAGAAAACTGAGCCATAGACAATCAAGTAACCTGCTTAATGTCACATAACACACACACACACACACACACACACACACACACACACACACACCTAAAGCCAGGATATGGACCCAATTTGACTTCATGGTCCATGCACCTGGCCACCATTTTTCTCACTTTCGTTAATAGTTAGGTATCAAGTGGCCTAAGGCGAGTGCCTCTTACATGTCAGGTACCATGCTAATCACCTTATGTATAGTAGTGTCTCTTTTCGCAAATCCAGGGCAGTACTGTTATCACCGCTACTTAGCAGATGAGAAAACGGAGGCTCGAGGACACAGCTGGTGGACAGTGTGGCCATGATGTGAACCTTGTCAGGCCTGTGCTAAAGCCTTCGTATTTACTGGTAATCACCACACAAGTCTGCCTCTACTTGGAAAATAACCAATGGACCAGGGAGGTGCAAGTCTCTAATTTTCTGGGTTATGTGTTGGGCTGGGCATTGTATGTAAAGAAGAAGCTGGTCCTTCAGTTTCCAGCAAAACTTGTAGGGAAGAAAACAAAATTGTGCTTTTATCACATGCTAATTGGACTCATCTGTAATAATCTCAGGCAGTTCTTAAGACTCCTCTCCTCTGCGAGGTGACAGAGAGAGAGAGAGAGAGAGAGAGAGAGAGAGAGAGAGAGAGAGAGAGAGGAAGGGAGGGAGGGAGGGAGGGAGGGAGGGAGGGAGGAAGGAAAGCAAAGCAAGAAAGAGATAGAAGGAGGCTCCTCAGCTTTCTCTCCCACTGGTATCTCTCCAACTGGGTTCCTGTCAGCCCCCTCTTCCTATTCCTGGATTAAGGTCTTGTCTTGTCTTGGATGTTTAGGGACAGTGGGACATTAGTGAAGAGAAGGCACTCTGGATGCGAGAATGTTTCCACCTGAGAGAAAGCTTTCGTTTAGGGAGTTTTCAGAAGAGTCTATAAGCTTCCAGAACCCCATATTACCCACACTTATCGATGCTGTGGCTGCTGTGATGAATGAAGAGGGGTTGCTGCTCCTTTAGAATTAAAGTGTGCAAACCCTTTAATTTCATCAGCAATTAGAGATAATAACATAGATGTGAGATCCGTCTGTCATTAGCACTTGGACTCTGAGAGAGAGGGTGTCCGAGAGCTATTACAATTGGCATTGCAAGTCTTCCATTTACTCTATCTTAGCCGAGCCCACAGGCAGCAAACACCACTCTTTTTTTTTTTTAATAGAAAGTTTTAAAAAATGAGGCTAGCTATGTTTATTGTCAGTTTCTTTCAAGTGACAGTTTTTTGAGATAAGTGCCTGATTTCATTGTTTCTGTAATTTGAAATGCTAAAAAAAAGTCATACCAATTAATTGGGGGGCAATTATGTTTGTCAAGGGTGAGTTACACCCATGGGTTTAGGTTGTGCAAGTGAACATCAGCCAATACATGTGGCCCAAGTCAGAAATGTGGAGAACAGCTGCCTTAGAAGAACCCATCGCATGACATCTTTGGTGCTCTCTGGGTCCTGGCCTTATGGTGGCTGGATCTTGTCACCCTTCTTCTCAGGGAGATGGATGATCATGGGTAGTCATGGGTGGTCATGGGTGGTGGTGAGTGGTGATTGGACTCATCTGTAATAATCTCAGGCAGTTCTTAGACCGTCTACTCCTCTGTGAAGTGATAAAGTGATAGAGTGATAAAGGAAGGAAGGAAGGAAGGAAGGAAGGAAGGAAGAAAGGAAGGAAGGAAGGAAGGAAGCCTGGGAGCCTGGATTCTTTTGTGCAGCACCCTGGTCTGTGATCTGGCACCTTTTCTCTAAGGCCCTCAGCCCAGGATTGCCCAGCACCCTTGTAGAGCCTGCCTCTGCAGCTTCTGGCCCTCCCAGCACAGGCCCTGCACAGGAGAGAGCCTTTTATTGCAATTCTCCTGACATCAGCTGTTTTAAAGCCCAGATCCTACAGGGGCCATGATCTCCCAGGGGTTAATGATTTCTTATCTGCCTGTTTTGAACCCTTACTCTGTAGAAAGTGATGTTGATGAATAGTATATACATGGACAAATGTATATACTAAAGTGATGTTGATGAGTAGTATATACATGGACAAATGTTGACACAAATTATTGAAAAATTAAATTCTAAACAATGTCATCAAAGCATATCTTAATTTTGCCACGACAAGAAGCTATTCTGATAACTTGACTTCTGACCATCTCAAATATATTATTGATCTCAAATACATCTGTTCTGACTTAATATGTGGCCTTTTTCTTTGCTCCAACTCATTGTAGTCATGGGGAGGAGTTGATAGCACCCCTAGTGCTGAGGAGTCTAAAAGACCCAGCTCATAACTTCTCCCTGCAGAGTGAAGACCACAAATTGGCAAGTTAACTCTGGGCCTTAGGCACAGCGAAGGAGAACCAGGAGACCAACTTACACATCCAGAAAATGGGTAGATAGAATGTCCTATTTACTGATTCTGGAAAAATCAATTGTTGGTTTTGGGCTTGTTTGTCCTGCATGTGAGATTTGGTATAATCAGAGCGCTGGGGTTCCAAAAATGCTTTAATGAGACCCACTCTGTGTTTCTGAAGTTTCTGAATCCCTCTTCTTTCTATCCCTGGGCCATTGTATGGCTGACAGCATGTAAAAGATACTTTCCCATTGTGATGAAATTATTTTTCTGTAAGTACAACCTGAATGGGTTCCATAATCGAGTGTTTCAGCCTTGGCTCGTCCTCTGCATACTTGAGGTCTCTCACCCCCTTTTTAAAAATCAGGTTCATCTCTTTTCCGAGTTGCTTACAGGATGTTTACAACGATGCACATACTCCCAGCAAGGCAAAGGGCGTGTGATTCACAGGAAGTCAAGCCCGTCCTACTTATCACAGTTCATGGTCGCATGGGAAGAAGACACATCATGACGCAGTCTAGTGGGGGCAGGATGTGGGGAGCACTGTCAAGGACCTCACACACAAAAGGAAAGCTCTTCGTGTGGACTCGCTGAAGAAGGCAGCACACAGAGAAAGGAACTGCCATAGGAACGGTGAGAGGAAGGAGGAGGACACCAGCGGAGGCCTGCTTCACTGGGACCTCCTAGAATTGTGGTGTGGAGGTCACTGTGGAGGTTGCCTGGGCCCGTCTTCTAATTCTCAGCCTCCCGCAGCCACCACTCTTCCACCAAGAATGCCCCGCAGTCCTCCCTAATGGACGCTCCTCTGTTTGAACCCTCGGCAGTGGGCTCATCCTTCCTACGTAGGCAGCCTCTATCTGTGATCAGAGCTCTACCACGCACCGTCGTGCAGCCAGCGCCCCTCGGCCACAGCTGTCAGTCTAGTCCTGTCATTGTGTGATCCCCTTCAAGCATTTGAGGACACATATTATGTCTTCCATACATCTCCTCTGCCATTTGTTCCCTCATTAGCTCCCCAGTGACAATACGTTGATGCCTCACCCATCTCAGTTGTCCTCCTCTGAATTGGGACCAGTGCACTTGCATTAAGGATTTCATGAGTAGAATCCAGAACTGAACCCTGAGCCATGCAGCTCAAGTCCATGATGGGCTCAGCATACCCTGGGGCTGTGGCTTCCCTTGTCCCAGATGACACACAAGAATTGTGGATTGCCCCTGACCTTGTAACTAAATAAGCCCATGCCTGGCTGATAGAGGATGGCTCTTGGCTGACAGGGTGGCCCATATGGGACCCTGGCTCCACCCTCTGAACCATTAACAATCTCTGCTTCTCGTGCTGGGGCAGCCACCTTTGAGCCCTCTCCCACCCCTCGCCTCATCATCTCTGGTCAGGGTTATTAGATAAGCATGTTATTTCTATCCACGACCCAGTCATTAACAGAAATATTGACCAGAACAAAACCGAGATCAGAACAAACCATTAAAGGCATTGTTTTCTTTAAAACTCTATTCTCAAAGGTAATTAAGACAAACTACCAACTGTCAGGCTGAGTACAGACAACTTACTTTGAACATGTCCTCTTTATGATGTTGACCTCTATGAGAGATAATGTCTGTGTAATCTTTCAAAACAACTCATTTTCCTCTACACTTTAAATCAGCGACTGGTTCAGTTTTTATTGCAAGAATACGTATTAGGTAATCTCCATTTCTCTTTCGTTTGCAACTTTCTTATTATGGTATTTTCTACAGTAACCTCTTGTGTAAAGAGGGAACATAGTTCTTAATGGATTTTTGCATTATATTTCTTAATGAGACGAGAATAATTTTTAAGAGTTTCATGGGAAATGTGTTCCTTTCCTCTCCTAAAGAGGTATCTGAATAGAATTGTTTGAGCAGGATAAAAATTTCCATAAACTCAGGTACTGAAACCTTTCATTTTCTTTTGTGGATAAAGAGCTGAGTTCCTAGATGATTCAAGTAACTGAAGGGAAGAGAACAGGGTGGCCAGGAGCCATTTCTAAATCCAGAGGGGTCTCTGGCTTTAGCCCAACCAAGGCCATTTCAAAAGAAATGGTGCTCAGTTTGGTAAGACCCACCCTGTGTGTCTCTTTAGTACACCAGTCTCATTCCGTATGTGTCACTGAAAGTTGAGAGATGAAAGGTGAACAAGTAAGCAGGGACACCTGCCAGCCCAGTGGCTCGTTCCCCTCTCTGTTCTCCAGGTCGGATCAGTCCTGTCCGCCCCAGACCTTGCTGAGTATCCCCGAGGCATATTTTCCAGGGAGAAACTTCAGGAACGATGGAGGAAGAAGCAGGCTGATGTAATGCGCTTCCTTCTCAGGATGTGCTGCTAGCAGTACTGCCAGCTCTCTACGCTCCACAGAGCCCCCACCCCACCCAGCCCGACAAAGTGTGCAGGCTGGGATACTAGGCCAAGCAAGGTTATGCCATATATCGGATTCGTGTGCACCCTGGTGGCTGCAAACGCCCTGTTCTAAGGGTGCGACCTAAGGCGAGCCTATCCATCACGGTGTTAACCAGCCAAAGTCTGCTCGTCTTCAGTCTGTTGCTGAGGAGTGAGCTGGACGCCACTGTGCGCTTTGAGAGTCCTGCATTCCTCCTGGGTTGGTGAAGATTCCACGGTCAGATTCTCTGAGGTTATGCTCATTAATCCATTCCATAAGGCTCTCCGAAGAAATTCTGGCACCCAGTGGATCACCAAAGCAGTCCACAAGCACAGGGAGATGCGAGGGCTGAAATCTGCAGGCCCAAGAGCGTGGCCGTGGGAAGGGCCACAAGCCCCACCACACTATGGGCGGTTCTCGCCCTGCACCTTGGAGAAGGCGCAATTCTCTCCAGCTCCACCCTTACCGCTAATGTGTTTGTAAAATGCTTACCTAATAAACAACTGAGGACAGTAAAAAAATAAATACAAATGTAAAAAGTTAATAATTGCCTTTTCAGCCTGTCTTCTTCATATATGTGTGTATATATATATATATATAATAATTCCCCTTTAACCCCAGCTAGCTGCACCCCCCAGCCTTTGCTCTGTCATTTCTTCACATGGATCTATAAGGAAGAGTGTGGGGGTGTTCACTGTGCATTGTTTGTGGTAAGAAGGTCCCGGAGGCAATTTAGGCACCTTTCCTAAGAGCTTGGATTATCATAACATGGTGTGTCATTACTGGGGACAGAGGAAGGCCTTCCTAAGAGCTTGGATTATTATAACATGGTGTGTCATTACTGGGGACAGAGGAAGGCCTTCCTAAGAGCTTGGATTGTTATAACACGGTGTGTCATTACTGGGGACCGAGGAAGGCCTTCCTAAGAGCTTGGATTGTTATAACATGGTGTGTCATTACTGGGGACAGAGGAAGGCCTTCCTAAGAGCTTGGATTGTTATAACATGGTGTGTCATTACTGGGGACAGAGGAAGCCCTTCCTAAGAGCTTGGATTGTTATAACATGGTGTGTCATTACTGGGGACAGAGGAAGGCCTTCCTAAGAGCTTGGATTATTATAACATGGTGTGTCATTACTGGGGACAGAGGAAGGCCTTCCTAAGAGCTTGGATTATTATAACATGGTGTGTCATTACTGGGGACCGAGGAAGCCCTTCCTAAGAGCTTGGATTGTTATAACATGGTGTGTCATAACTGGGACAGAGGAAGGCCTTCCTAAGAGCTTGGATTGTTATAACATGGTGTGTCATTACTGGGGACAGAGGAAGGCCTTCCTAAGAGCTTGGATTGTTCTAGCACGGTGTGTCATAACTGGGGACAGAGGAAGGCCTTCCTAAGAGCTTGGATTATTATAACATGGTGTGTCATTACTGGGGACCGAGGAAGGCCTTCCTAAGAGCTTGGATTGTTATAACATGGTGTGTCGTTACTGGGGACGGAGGAAGGCCTTCCTAAGAGCTTGGATTGTTATAACATGGTGTGTCATTACTGGGGACAGAGGAAGGCCTTCCTAAGAGCTTGGATTATTATAACACGGTGTGTCATTACTGGGGACAGAGGAAGGCCTTCCTAAGAGCTTGGATTGTTATAACATGGTGTGTCATTACTGGGGACAGAGGAAGCCCTAAGAGCTTGGATTGTTATAACATGGTGTGTCATAACTGGGGACAGAGGAAGGCCTTCCTAAGAGCTTGGATTATTATAACATGGTGTGTCATTACTGGGACAGAGGAAGGCCTTCCTAAGAGCTTGGATTGTTATAACATGGTGTGTCATTACTGGGGACCGAGGAAGCCCTTCCTAAGAGCTTGGATTGTTATAACATGGTGTGTCATTACTGGGGACAGAGGAAGGCCTTCCTAAGAGCTTGGATTGTTATAACATGGTGTGTCATTACTGGGGACAGAGGAAGGCCTTCCTAAGAGCTTGGATTATTATCACATGGTGTGTCACTACTGGGGACAGAGGAAGGCCTTCCTAAGAGCTTGGATTATTATAACATGGTGTGTCATTACTGGGGCAGAGGAAGGCCTTCCTAAGAGCTTGGATTGTTATAACATGGTTTGTCGATACTGGGGACCGAGGAAGCCCTAAGAGCTTGGATTGTTATAACATGGTGTGTCATTACTGGGGACCGAGGAAGGCCTTCCTAAGAGCTTGGATTATTATAACATGGTGTGTCATTACTGGGACAGAGGAAGGCCTTCCTAAGAGCTTGGATTGTTATAACATGGTGTGTCATTACTGGGACAGAGGAAGGCCTTCCTAAGAGCTTGGATTATTATAACATGGTGTGTCACTACTGGGGACAGAGGAAGGCCTTCCTAAGAGCTTGGATTATTATAACATGGTGTGTCATTACTGGGGACCGAGGAAGCCCTTCCTAAGAGCTTGGATTGTTATAACATGGTGTGTCATTACTGGGGCAGAGGAAGGCCTTCCTAAGAGCTTGGATTGTTATAACATGGTGTGTCATTACTGGGGACAGAGGAAGGCCTTCCTAAGAGCTTGGATTGTTATAACATGGTGTGTCATTACTGGGGCAGAGGAAGGCCTTCCTAAGAGCTTGGATTGTTATAACATGGTGTGTCATTACTGGGGACCGAGGAAGCCCTTCCTAAGAGCTTGGATTGTTATAACATGGTGTGTCATTACTGGGGCAGAGGAAGAAGGGAAAAAGGATTGGAGAGCTAAAGGAAACAAACCAATAAGAAAACCAGACACAATACACGGTCCTCCCATGTGTGGATGATGTCACTTAAGGTCCCATGAATTGAGAAGTGTGATGAATTCAGCACACTTTACTGGCAGTGCCGACACCAAGCAAACAAAGCACGCCAACGAACCCTTTGACATGTGTCTCTGCGTTCTAGTGTTAGTCTTTAAATTTTTTTAAAATACATATTTGTAGTTTTTTAAATTTATGATTAATTTTTTAGAGGAAGGGAGAAGGAGAGAGAGAGAAACGTCGATGTGAGAGAGAAACATTAATCAACCGCCTCCTGCATGCCCCTGCCAGGGACTGAGTCTGCAATCCAGGCATGTGCCCTGACTGGGAATCAAACCGGCCACCTTTCAGTGCACAGGAAGAGCCCAAACAACCGAGCCCCACCGACCAGGGCGTACTATTAGACTTTTAAAAGAAAGTTTCCTGAAGTTGAATCGTTAGGTCAAAGATTATACGCATTTTTAATTTTAATATATATGACCAGGCTGCTGCTTTCCTAGCCATTTCAAAACCTTTTCTTTTGCAGTCTGATCCATTTATACTTTTGGTTAAACTTAGAGGGAATCGGTTCTAAAATAAATCCATGGGAATTTTTATTAGAATTGCATTCTAGTAAAAAAAAAAAAAAAGCAATTTAGAATTACATTAAACGAATAGCTTAATTTAATAGGGTAATTGACCCATTTTCTATCCAAAGAAATACTTTATAAGCATACATGAAGAAGCCATAAATGAAAACATTAAAATGTTAACTATGTTCTTTTCTTGGGTAATGAGGCTAAATGTGCTTTTTTCCTTCTGTCTAGTTTTCTGGGTTTTCCAAGTGTTTTTTAATATGCATGTTTTAGTTTTATAGTGAAAGCATTTATTTAAAAAGTCAACCATCCATTAATAGGGCCAGGAGGGATGGCTATTTCCACAACTTCCTCTTATTTTTCTTTTTAATGAGAAGGGAGATTTGAGAGCTGTATTTTAAATGTCAGATGCTATTTATCAAAGATGGTTGTAATGATTACAAGAGTAGAAAAATTGATATTAGAGTTTTAGGTAAGTTAAACTACTTTCTTTATTTATGAAGCTATGTTTCCAAACCAAGGGGGTCTCATTCTGTGGCATGGTCCCTAAGAACAGTGTTACCAAGGTTCTCATAATGAAGCACGGAGCAAAGATGGTCACACATATTGAATGCTCAGAAGTTCCCAGAAGGCTGGCGGGTAGATTCTTGCTAGGAGACATTGGCACATCTTGGCTGAGGGATGGATCGTGGAGATGGATGCTTCTCTGAAAGTAAAGGAGAAACTTTGGGGTTTTACATTTATTCAGTGACAGAAAACCTGTGTATCGAATGTTCAGGTTGCTAGTTCTTTCTGAACAAGTGCGAGTATCCAATGAAATCTGGGACATAGAAGCAGTCAGTGAGACAGCTTCACATCTGTGCATCCCCACTCTATCCTAACTCCACTGTTTGGCATCATGAAGAAGGAGGGAACTGGGTATTGGAAGAGGCAGGGGAGACACAAAAATTGAGAAAGCCTAAGAACCTGTCCTAGTGGAAATCCAAACCAATCAGAACCTTGGGCTTCAGCACTGCTCTGTGGGGTCTGGGAGACAGGAGGGAGAGGAGTCAGCCATGGGACTCTCTCACTACACTGCTCTGGGGAGTTTGGTAGGAAGCCATTATGGGTGAAGGTTAAAGGCAATTCTTTTAGCTGAGATGAGCAGAATATGAAATTAGAGAAAATAAATTTTGGACTTTAACAAGCCAGGCTGTTGTTAATCTTTGAACTTTAATTTCTCCCTGGAATTTGATTAAGGGAGACGTTTGAATAATCAAATTCAGGGTATATCTCTCTGGTTGGCAATTTATTCACTTGCCTTTTATTGCAGAACCTCTGATATGCTGACTGGACGTAATTCGGCATGGGAAATGAAATACAAAGCAAATTTTTAGTCTCAGGAACTGAACGACCTTGGGGTTGTCCTAATTAATTTCTGAGCCTTATGGAAGCAAATTATATATTGTCCATCAGCAGTCTTATGAGGATAAAAGAACAGAAGTGGATGCCTGGGCAGAGGCTAATGAAGGTGCGGGCAGTTCTTCCCTATAGCCCCAAGGGAGCAGCCACACCCCTAGTTGACCGAAATCTTAAACTCAATGAACAAACATAAGGATAATCTAGACAAACTAAGGATGTGAAGGTATATGAAATTGTTCTCTGTTCTGTGGAAGAGTCAAGAAGATTGGTACCTGTTTACTTTGAGTAACATTCTCCATCTTTCCTCCCTCTGAACTCTCCTGGGAGATGACCTTCCTGCAGAGAGCATGGATCCTTTAACTCTCTTCCATGCTTCCTCTTTTAAAGGTGTCGACTCGATTTGGAATCTCATTTGATCACAGATAGAGGCTCTGCTCTTCAGTCCTGCCTCTGGTAGCCACCTCCAGTGACAAGGTGTTTGGTGTACTCTTTGGCTTGTTTTCAGGTGGGATGGATCCCCACACCTGGGTATTGTAGAAGACTACTTACCTGGCCTATGTAGACACAGGGGTCATGGGCTTGCTGCCTTATTGTGTTTTATTCTTATGATTTGGGGCTCTCAGACAAGCATGGTAGGGATGGGCAGTTCTTATTAATGTCAGCAAAGAAAACAAACAGACATTGTAGATTTCATAGCTTTTCTCCCACCACATAAAAGAGATTTCCTCTAAATAAGAGCCATTGCAACCTTACGTTAATAGGGTTGAGTGTAGCTTCTGCTCAAACAGCCTCTGACAAGCTGGAGGAAGCCAGTTGGAAGGGGTGATACTATAGCCCCAGCGTACTCACCACTCTGCTGATGCAGAGAGTGCAATTAAAACACAGCTTTGCCTGTAAAACCCACTTTAGTTTATCCCTTAGAATTTTTAGGAGGCACCCACCTGCTAAAGATTAATACTCAGAAAGAAGAGGATTAAACACGTTCACCATTCAGTCAAGAGGAATTGAGGGAAATCATTCTGCCTTTTGATTATTGGCTTTGAGGCTGGTGCTTTAATTTCCAACTTATACAATGTCAAGAAACTTTAAAAAAAAATCATAATTTATTTTCCATGGTGCAGCATAGTGTAATAGGTAAGAACAGGAATCTGGAGTCAGAGACCTGGGTTTGAATTTCAACTCACTGGTTGTGAGAACTTGAAAAAATTTCTTACCCCTTATGTGTCTCTGCTCATCTGTAAAGGGGATGTTTTGCCTCATATGGTTGAGCATTAAGTAAGTTAATATTTATAGGGCTTTAAAGTGGTTCCTACATATAGTAAGGACTGTGTAAGTATTTGTTAAATGAAATACATTTTAAAAATGAAATATTAATAATAGTAGCACACTGACAATTCCCAGCTATTACATTTAGAACAAAGCCAATAAAAATCTTTCATGACATTTAATAGATGAAAAACTGGGACTTCTAAAGGTTAATCATTTCCTAGAGCTGGGAGGGTAGTAGGATCCTGCAAAGTCTGCTTCTCTGACCTTCTAACTTGTGGTCTGGTGACTATATTTTTTCACTCGCTTAGAAGGAATAACTGTTGAGTTCCAGAGGCTAAAGCCAATTAATATCCAAAACAAGATGGTGCACCAATCTGGAGATAACACACACATTAACAGTTAAAGAAAAGGGATTCACAATGGATCTGGACAAATATGGTAACATCCCTGGTTCTTTTGGACAAACATTTTCATAGAAGTCCTAGGAACTCTACATGAGAGGCAGGGACCAGCCAAAGGACAGGGTTCTGAGTCAAATCAATGACTCAGCCTAACAATTTGTGTGAGAGCAGCTCAATGGAAATGTCATGATTCCATCCTTTTCTTTGATATGAGTGCTTTGTGGGAGGGGGGGGGAAAACCCCCACATATTGATTGCACAGAAGTCATTTACTTCAGTCCCATGCAGTGATTTTTCATTTTTATGACTATAAATCATGGAGGTTCTTTTGTGGTCCAAAGGCGGACAAGGTGGTCCTCAGAGAGCCAGAAGCAGACAGGGGTAAACAAATGCCCTGCTGATTAATGGGCCCTGCCCCATTACTTTGTCTGAAGTTTCTCAGGTGGACAGTTACTTCATAATTCCATTTTAGCAGAACGAGAGCTAAGGGATCTGGACGTAAGTGCCCTCCAATCATTTCATCAGAATAGCTTTCAATTTGCAGGGAGTTGTACAAGGAAAAGGAGGAGGCCAGGGCTTCTCAAATTCCTTGAAGGCAATGCTCATTTTGTAGACACCATGTTGTGGGATGATCAACGCTGTGAAAGAGTGGTTTCTGACTAAATCCACGTTGCCTGCTATTTTGTTCAGCCTGTTGTCTTGACCATTTCCTAGAGGCTTGTGAGCAGAGATGAGAGTGGTGGAGTAGATGGAGCAGTGAATTAGATGTCAGAAGACCTAGATTTGAGTAGCTGTCTGAGCCTCTGATTCCTGATCTCCAACATGCGGAGTGAGTGAGCATGTTTTCACATTCACAGTGGTGAGACATAGATGAAATGACATCAGGGACAGTACTGTTAAAGGTGCATTTTACAAATGTTTTTATTGATTTTTAGAGAGGAAGGGAGAGGGATAGAGAGAGAGAAACATCCATGAGAGAGAAACATCATTGATTGGCTGCCTCCTGCACACCCCCTCCTGGGGATTGAGCCTGAAACCCAGGCATGTGCCCTGACCGGGAATCAAACTAGCAACCTCTTAGTTTTTGGGTCAACACTTAACCCCTGAGCCACAGCATTTGGGCTGAAGGTGACTTTTAAATGCTCACAATTATTATTTGTTTTTCTCAAGGAGAGCTCAAAGTTCTTCTCTGCTGCAGCCTACCCTTGAGAAAGAGGAGTTGAGATTAAAGAGGTTAAGGTTAAGGCCGTTTTATTGCTCAGGGACTGTGTGTGGAATGTCTCCATCTGAGCGACAGTGCAGCTTCTTCTGGAGTCCCTTAGTTACACTTGCTGGCAAGTGATGGCCGAGGAGCCAGCTGTGCTCTCTGTTGCCATCTCTTTCAAGGTACCACTCACACCGCAGGCACTGAAGCAATTTCTTATAGAATTTGAGGGCAGTGTTTTTTCCCAAACTGCTGACATTTTTATGGTCAATATGTATATTTTTTATATAAATGTCTGTCCTTTTTAGTGGATCATTATGTTCTCAAATAGCAAGGTGCCTGACTATATGTGTGAAAGCTAAAAGACCAATTCTTACCATTTTCAAGAACAAAGAGTTTCTCTGCAGTGCAATGAGTGCTGGTAGGTCAGGGAGTGACGACTCATGCTGACTGGTATTGGAACCAGCAAACCTTTGCCCTGTAACTGCCTTCAAAAACTTAAGAGAGCTACACATACTTCAGAGAAAGGCTTTGGAGAACTATGATGCGTAGAGCATTGACTGGGGGCCATTTAACCATAAATCAGTTCTTTCTGAGCTGAGCCTCTTGCCTGCCCCAATGTCACTTAAAGAGAGGTCCTGTATTACCCGAGGGTCTTTTCTATCTGCAGGAGTGTGCTCTGCACCCACCCATCCCTGCTGCACACAGGTTGGAAGTGCCAGAGACAGTTCCAGGAATGACCCTCAAACAAAGAGCAATGAGAACTGGTGTCATCCATTGTGGAATTAGGTGGTAGGCACCTGAGCATACAATGCACCATCTTTATACTTTCCTGAATGATTGAAATTTGTCCTAATAACATGTTGGATGGGATGGTATTGTGGAAGACAAAGCATGGGCAGATATTCACCACATGTTGTTCAGGAAAAGTGACGATTACAAAACAATGTGGACAATGATCATAATTTGGGAAATATAAAATGCATATATACATATGTATATGTATGTATGTATATATGCTACATATATATGCTAAGAATACATACACACATAAAGAGACATATAGATAGATATGTATACATCACTTTCAATACCTTGACCTGTATTTCTGGAAGAAAAAACAATAAACACATAGCAATTGTTAACTGTATGTAGTGGGCATTTGGAGAATTTTAAAATAAATTTCTATTACTTCTCTGTAACTTGTGTAAACTTTACGATGTATCAGTTTATTCGGTCAGATTAAAAACCCCATTATTTACAAGTTGTTTTGAAGAGTTTTTAGAAGAGTGGTCAATGATGGGGGAAAGAAAGCTATACCTAGATGTTGTTTTATGATATGATTACAACTGAAAAACAACACGTGTGATTTTGAAGGCTTTAAGGAGAAACGGATAAGGGTATATATGGAAGTTAAATCATGAGAGTAACAATGCTTATCTCTGAGATATGCTTTTATGGAGAACTTTTTTTTTTTTTATCCTTAAAGCATTTTGGATGGCCAGATTTTCTACAAGAACATTTATTATTTTTTTCAAACAAAAAGTTATATTTTAAAGGGAGAAGAACTACATTTCTATTCCAGGGCCAACATGTGTTTTTTAAAATGTAGGAATGAAGAACTCATGACATATATGAAGGTGGTTTTCCTACAGCTTTTCAAACTCATGCGATTATTTCAAGCATTAAGAATTTGAAACTCTTACCACAAATAAATCTTCATGCTGTACTGGGTCCCCTTTCATGAGACTCATTTTTCATTGACTAGGCAGAGCATAACAAGCTTCATAAATTATTCTCCAAGTAGAAGAGCAGCAAGAAGCCAGAGCAGGGGAGAATTTTATTAATCTTGCGCACACTAGGGCTCTTTTTCACACCCAGAGCAGCATCACTCAATAGGAGCACGTAGCCCTAACTGGTTTGGCTCAGTGGATAGAGCGTCGGCCTGCAGACTGAAGGGTCCCAGGTTCGATTCCGGTCAAGGGCATGTACCTGGGTTGCGGGCACATCCTTAGTAGGGGGCGTGCAGGAGGCAGCTGATCGATGTCTCTCTCTCATCGATGTTTCTAACTCTCTATCCCTCTCTCTTCCTCTCTGTAAAAAATCAATAAAAATATATTTAAAAAAAAAATAGGAACACGTAGACCAGCGGATGGGCTTGAAGTTGGGTTGCACAAGCAACCATGAGGCAGCTCGGATCCCCCAGAGAGGGTGTTCGCTTGTCTTCCATCCATCACATCCCTCCCTGCACACTCACGCCCCTTCTCCACTGAGCCAGGAGTCTACTCCTCCACTCACTTGATTCTGGGCTGGCCTGGACGCTTTGAACAATAGCATATGTAGAAGTGATGCATCAGGTTTGGGGTTGACCTTTAGGAGGACTGGCATTTTCTGTTTCCTCCCTGCCGAAGCCCTGAGATGCATGTGAGAAGTCCCAGCTAGTCTTCTGAAAGGAGAGGTCGTGTGCAAGAGCGCTGAGGTGCCCAACGTGTGACCTCCCGCCACCTGGACCATTCTGTCTCTTCCTCTGCCACGTGTAAAGCACCGACCTGTGTTGGGGAACCACAAGGTCATCCAGGTCTGTTGGTGACCAGGTTGGCAAGTTTAATCTTTGTCCTGAGAGTCAGTGAGTGGAGGAGATGGTCCGGATAACCTTGGGCACCAGCTCTGAGCTATAGTCTGCAATCAGCAGTGGGGCTCTTGCATTCTCCATCTGTCTTTCTACTTTGTCTGATTTCTCAACCTGGAAGCAGGGACCAGGAAAGAGGTTTGATTCATTGTGTTCCCCTCAAACCTCGACACTTCAGAGGATTTTCCTTTATGTAATTACAACACTTGCCAGGATAAGTTCTAGCATGGGTCCCTTGCCATTGATCTTGTCTGCATTGCAGGGAGCTGCTTCAATGCCACACAGATATCTCCAGGTCGTTGGCGTATGCTGATAGAATTAGCCACACAGTGTCACCAGCTCCAAAGTTTTAGCTAGTGGTCAAAAACACACACATTTTATCCTTAACGTTAATGTGAAAACTGCTGTGCTTCTATTAATGGGAAAGAAAGTTCAAACATTAAGCTGTTAATATCAATAATGAGTCTTGGTAATGACATACTATAGATAATTATAATCTCTATTATTATGCCATTCAACTGAAATATTCATAAAGTAAAAGGGATTTGGGTACCAGTGTTTGCCAGGGTTTTTTCTTGTTTCCTTCTGTGTATTTTGCAAATTACAAGTGATGGCTAAATGTGTTTGAGACACAATTTTGTAACAAATTATAATACTGTTAAAGGTAAAACGCTGTTTTAACCTTAAAAATTGAAAAAATGCATGAGCAAAATTTGTCACATGCCTCTGAGCTGACTACAGCCAGATTCAATGTTGTAGAAGTAAAAGAAAGAAAAGAAAGGAAAAAGAATACAAATCTTGCATTGTATAGCAAAAGTGGGTGGTTTATAAGTCTGTGGACATACTGTGTGCAGCAGGTGAATGGTTGTATGTCTCTGAGTATAGCCTCTGTTCCTCTTCGTCTGATCTTTCATTCTGGAACATCCGTCCCTCATATCTGTCCTCCATATTCACCAACTTTCTTATTGTTGAAATCTCTGTTTATTTCCTGAATATTCTGGGAGGCTATCCCACTGATCTCTCCATCATTACCCATGATTCTTGCATTTCTCTGCTCGTTTCATGAAGATCATCGTTTCCTAAGTGCTTTGCACAGGTGATAACGATGATGCTAAAAGTATATGGATAACTAATAATGTGCTACCCTCGCCGTCATTGTTTTGTGTATATAACCCCACAGCAGGGGCTAGGAATTCGAATCTTAAGAAGGTCACGCAAACCATACAAGCTCTTATAGTTATTAAATAATGGAACTGGAATGCAAAACTTGGTTTTGTTTTTTCAAAGCTCATGTTTTTTAATCATGAGATTATACGATCGCACAGTTTCTGAAAATTTTACTCTGCATCCTGCCTAGGCCATTTTCATGTGTACTTCTTTTCATGTGTATTTCTATCTCAGGCCATTTTGCTTTCCCTTCAACTAACAGAAATCCTAATAGACTTAATAGATGTTTTCTCTTTCTTTCCTGCAGAAAACATAAATTTCCTTGCTTCCATTATCCATTTATGTTTAATCTGCCAGACATAAATTAATTCCATTTGTATTTCTTTTTCCCTTTTCATTTGTACCATGAAAGAGCTTCCTCCTCTTGCCAGCAGTTAATTTCCCCGTCCCCTGCATCCCCTGTGTCCTACAGCTCTCTCATCAGAGAATTGCTCCGCGATGCTTCCCCGCCTCTCTGCATGTTCCCTCCCAATGACGCCTCGACAAGCCTCTCCCATGTAAAACAAAACAGAAACACACCACCTCCTTCAATCCATGTTTCTCTCTGACCACTTCCCTGTCTTTCCTGTCACAACCAACCCTCCTGAGATGGAGTTTTTAAAATTTTCCATCTTCATGCTACATTCCTTCCTCGAGCTTTTTTGTTTTTGTTTTTAATATATATTTTATTGATTTCAGAGAGGAAGGGAGAGGGAGAAAGAGAAAGAAACATCAATGGTGAGAGAGAATCACCAACCGGTTGCCTCCTGCACATTCCCCACCAAAGATCAAGCCTGCAACCCAGGCATGTGCCCTGATGGGGAATGGAACTATGACCTCCAGGTTCATGGGTCAACGCTCTATACCACTAAGACACTGGCCGGGCCCTTCTTCAAGCTTTAAAAATTCGGTAGTGTGCTTCTTGCTTCTTGTCTCAGATGAATACCTTTTCCTTCTTAGCTCATTTGCCCTTAAGTGTTACCTGGGTTTATATACAACCCACCCCTGGAAAGTTTCTCTCCTGGACTCCTTTCCTTGTACAAAACATCCTTGTGTTTTCTTCCCGCTTCTCTGAGTCTCCGGCGCAGGCTCATTGTCCCTTACCCAGCTCTCACCTGTTCATACCCCCCCCCCCCCTGCAGTACCTGCCCCCACCTGCCACTTTCCATCCACACTGTGGGAACCTGGAGCAGAGTTCAACCTGGGCTTCCTGCTCTGAGTCTTGCATGCTTGGTCATTCTAAAATGTGACTCCGGTCATGTCGCTTCCCTGCTTAACATGCTTTAATGGCTTCTTTGCAAACATGGGTGAAATTCAAACCACTCCCCATGGTATAAACATTTGAACGGGGCTCCATGAGTGCTGATGTTGAGAGCGATGGGTTAGAATTCCAGCAGCGTGACCGGGTTCCATGGAGACACATCCTGGCTGGTGTGAGAAAGGTGGCTGTGTGTGACAGATTTCACCTCTAACCCATGTTTCTATTATGAGTTTGAGGAGGCTGGGTAACGTTAACTAGTACACGGTAAGTACAAAGGTACGTCTCTTCTTTACATTAGGGTTTGAGGTGTGGCAGGCAGCTGTCCCCTATTGGAACTTTAGGGACCCCTTTGGGCCTCATCTTTTTATGTATCCAGCTGACAGGAGGGTAAAGAGGATGGGGAAGGCAGCAGACCCTGAAATACAGTTCCCACTTCCTTCCTCTTCACAGTAACTAGCTGCCTGGTCATACATAGATGAAATGGGCTAGGAAACATGGCTCCATTGTTGATATAAAAGGAAAAAGAAAGAAAGAATGATTGAGGATTGAGGGGTGTCAGACAGGCGGGTAAATGAGTGATTGTGGTTGGATGTGATGAGCACTTGTTGGGAGTGGGGGCAGGATGCTAAGGAATATGGGGGAGGTGGTGATCGAGAGGGAGGAGATGCGTGAGCTTATTTTTTGTCATTTTCATCTGTTCAGGAGAGAGCCTCTTTGGACTATCTTGTCATTCCATATCCAACATCGAATAATATTTTGGCTGATCCTGCTACCCCTCCTCCCCCATTTTATGTTAGGCAATTGGAAAAATGAAAATTTTTAAAAAGAGAAACATGTCATTCTCTGAAAGAGTCAGTCCATTAACTGTAATTGACCGAGATGGTAGGAGCCCGTCTGCTCTGCTCTCTGAAAAATTTCCCCGGAACTCTGACTCTGGCCGGAGTGAAGCTCTCAGAGCAGGAAATGAGTCAAACCCTGCCGGGGGCGGTCTCTCCTTCTCAGCAGTGGCTTTGGGGGAGAGAACAGCCTTCAGAATGTTCCTTGGGCATGTTTATCCACAAGGAACTGTCCCTGAAGATGGTTCTGCAATCTTTCATTCGAACACAATGAAATAAGAGCAGAATTAATGCTGTTAGCAACAAACCTATCTCATGCCCCACGACTGGGGCTGAGCACTGGAATGGTGTCTACCTGGGTCACACCATGGTAGCGGCATCTACACAGGAGCAGCAAAGCCATGGGTGATATTGGACAAGTTGCTCTTGTAGAAAGGATCCTAGTAATAGCTATCGCACAAGCTTGCCACGAGGCTTCAGCAGGACAGCCTGTGGAAAGCCCTTTGCCCAGAAGAGATGCCCCGTAAAGGTGAATTCCTCCCCTTCCTCCCTCTCTGTCCTCCCTACCCTCCATCCCTCCTCCCTTCCCTCTCATGGTAGAACTGAGATTTAGCGGAGAGGACTGGGGAGATCTAGACCGAGATGAGACTGACTTGCGGTTCTACACGGAAGGAGAGGAAGCGAAAGACCAGGACAGAGGGCAGGTAACAAGCGAGGGGGAGGGGATGTAGCTGGAAGTGCCTTCCCCCACAAAAGGAAAACACGGTTTTGCAGTGAGAAAGTGCTGTTTGCCACTGGAGAAGTCTGAGGCTTAAAGGGGTCAAAGAAAGATAGGAATTACACGCCTGCTCCAACCAGCCCCTGCAGCTGGACACGGACTCCTGGCCGAGTCAGCCTCACGTTTGGTCTGGTTAAGGTGTGACAAGCAGAGAACTACAGGTGAGCAAGCCCCTGTCATTGGACACGTATGCCAGTAGCTCAGGTGGGAAGGAGGTGAAGGCCTTAGGCTCCTCTGGGCTTCTGCTCTGGTGCCTGCAATCTCGCTGGCTGGCCACCATGACACGGAGGCTGGCATGGAGGATGGGGCTGGGACAGCAGTCTCCATCCGTGTTCTGTCCATGGAATCCTTTCTCCTACCTGACTTTATTTCTCTTGCTCTCACTCCTCCCCCTTGGAGTCCTGGCTTCGCAGTCCAGCCACATACTCCGATGCCCTGCCTCTTAGTTACCTGGATTATTGCTCTCATCCCCTCACTCCACACTTGGGTCTGTGTGTCACCCATTCTCGGTGAGAGACCCATCTTCCCAGACAGGCAGGGTCTGAACCGACTAGACCCACTCCCACCACCGCTAGAGGAGAGGGCTTTTGACCCTCTGTCCGTATCTGTGTTCTGCAGAAGACAGTGCTGATGATGCCAGAGGGAATGGGCAGGCCAAGGGATGCTTCAACCCAGTGACAGTGTCCAGCTTCTTGTCATCATGTAAGAAAGAATTTGACTGCGAGACAGCTAGACTCAGTAAAGCCGGACATTTATTAAGGCGAAAGGACACATTCAGATAAGGGAATACAGGTGGACTCCAGGAGTGTGCAGCCCCACAGAGTTTGGGGGGCTAGTTTTATATTTTGGGTTAGCAGGGACGAATGCAGGAAGGGGCAGATTTTGGGCAGTCTAGGGTGGAATTGGGGCAGGGTAGGCAAAGCACCTCCTTCACAACAAGTGGAGGGATTTTTACCCCCCCTTATTTGGTCTTGATCAGAAGTGGCATGGCATTATGGGTACTGGTCTATTTGCAATGCTAATGATATTATAATGGCATTACAATTAGCTGTAGGTTATTCTTTAGTCTGAGTGCCCAGCTGGGCTGGACAGGATTGGTTTTTTATCTCTGGCTTCCCGCAAGCCTGTTTCCTGCTTTTGTATAGAGGGGAGGGAGGAGGTTGCCTGGTACCTTAATCTAGCTCTCCTGCCTCACAGAGAAGATGCATCCGAGGCCCCTTTCATGTCTCCCGAGAGGGAAGCACCTCCTGATGGGTTCCTGCAGGAGCCCAGAGTCCCCCAAGGCCAGCCAGCAAGAGCAGGAAGGTCTCAAGTAGAATGGTTTATGGCTGCTTTCAGAGAGATTTCTGTTCCTTTGGGGTGGTAGATGCTGCTTCAGAGAACTGGAGTGGAAAACCTATTCTCAGCTCTTACCCTGAAATCCTTCTTCTCTGGTGATCTGGCCTGGAGATGCCTGAAGTCACAGGTGGACAGCGTCCTGCAGAGGATGGGCAGATGTATAAACAATGCAAAGGTAAAACCCATTTTCCTGAGGGATTTACTAGAGAGTGTTCACATGATGGCCAAAAGGGAAATCCAGGAAATCAGAGCATTAATTAAAACGAAAGTCTCTCAAGAGTCAAGTATGCACAAGAGCCAGAGACCATTGTATCTCTTTGAAATGCTACACTCGGCAGGAGGGTTTTATAATCCCGGGCTAGGCATCGTTGGCTCTGCCCTTGGGACAGTACTAGTGTCCCATGATGGGTGGGTGGGTTAAGCCAGTCCTCTTGTCCCACCCTTTCCATCTTATCACCTGTGCCTTCCAGGCCATTCTGAGAAAGAAAGGAAGACGGGAAATATTGGCACCTGTGTTTGTTTCCTAGGGCCGCAAAGCAAAAAGCTACAATGAAAATTTATTTTCTCATGGTTTCGGATGCCAGAAGTTCAAAATCAAGGTATCGGCAGGGTCCCACTCCCTCTGAAAATTACAGGGAGAAACCTCTCTTTCTTCTTCCATCTTCTGGTGGTTCCGGACCCTCCCGGGCTTGGAGCCGGTATCTCTGATACCTTTTCCATCTGCACGCCGTCTTCTCCACGTGTTCTTTCCTCTTCTCTTCGGAGGACACTTCTCATTGAGTTTAAGGCCCACCTGCCCTAATCCAGAATGATTTTATCTCGAGATTCCTAACTTGATTATATCTGCAAAGAACCGCCCCCCCCCCACACTTTTTTCCCCAAATGAGGTCACATTTCCAGGTTGGAGTCTTTTACCAGGCTTGGTTCTTTATCATTCCAGAAATCAACAAGAGTTGCAATACTACTGACAAAATACATGAAATCTCTCTCTCTCTTTTTTTTTTTTTTACAAGCAATGCCCACACAGCTTGTAAATATATTAATCTCCAACATTTGCTCCATTCATTTGATTTTTTAAAGAGACCTAGAATTGGCTTTTTCTGTGTTGCTCCAACTGAATTTTAATTTCTTGTCAAAGACAACATTCGCATAATAGACGAACATAAACGTGATTGTTTTAGTGCCTGTCATTGTCAAAGGTGATGCGTGTTAGTGGTGGAGAGGCTGAGGGGAGTGGTGGGAGCCATCCGTCCTTTCTCTGCTATCCACCCGCGGATGGAGCCTTGGTGCCTTTGTTTGGTGCATTTGCAGCAATACATTTCCGTCCATGGTTCTGCCCTCAGAACGTGCAGTTAAAAAAAATCTTTGTTAAGAAAGATTGGTCATTTATACAACTATGCTCAAATCAAGGGTAAATTCTTAGAGCCTCCCATTGTAGGGTTCTCATTGTGTTGGAATTACGTTTTATTGATAATTATTTGAAATAAGTTAATATCTTAGAGCATAGTAATCTTTTTTGGTGGATATGTGGGTGGTAATAAAATTTGGTCAAAAATAAATAAACATAGGAAATAGAAAAATAAATCCTATCTAATAAAAGGGTAATATGCAAATTTACCATCACTCTGTCACAGATGGTGGCGCCCATAGCCACAAGATGGTGGTGCCCAGTCCTCTCAGCCCCGACGGAATCCCCCAGTCCTGGGGGAGGGGGGGAGTGGGGGCGGCCGCTGAGAGCGGGCAGCGTGAGTGGCCTGGTGGAATGCTTGCTTTGTCACCACGGCAATGAGGCAAGCGTTCCACCCCAGCCACTGAGGGCCTCTGGTCTGCGGAGAGCCTCTGGGCAGTGGGCGTGGAGCAGCCAGGTCCCACAGAGAGCTACAGGCGCATGGATTTATGCGCAGGGCTACTAGTAATAATATAAAATTTAAATATGGCTGCTACAAACTTTTCAAGTAATCAGCAAGAAACACACACACAACAAAACAAGAAGATACCACTTACTGAGAGATAAAATAATTTTAAAAAGCAAAAAAAAATTCAAAATAGGACACATTAAAAGAAGAAGACTCTCAGATTGAATCACAAAAGGTGTACTATACATATGAGGCATGCACAGAACTGATTGTGGAAAGATAAAATGAAAAAGAATAGGCAAAGGAATCAAAGCAATAAGGGACAAATGCAGATAAAAAAGAGAAAAGATCCAAATCTTAATATCTCATAGGTTTTCATTCAAACCAAAAGCATTCAGTGAGAAAAAGAGCACTTTATAATGATTAAAAGTTATACTCCAAAATATAAATTTAACATTTCTGAATATCCATATATCAAAGAACAAAGCATCAACCTTCATAAAGCAAAATGTAAAAGGAATACAAGAAGTAATGGGTGGAAACACATCAGACGCAGACTGTAGTTCACCTTTCTCGGTCCACGACAGTTTAAGTCGGTTAAACATATGTAAGGCTATGGAAACCTACATTCCTGAAATAATATACATTGAACTCTAAGCAAAACAAAAACAGAGTCTATGTATAGTCATAAAAATTGACTATGTACTAGACCACAGCTAAAACAAATAAGTCCCAAAAGTAGAAAGGCACAGACAATAGTCTGATCACCACCCAACAAAACTAAAAATTCACTACTGAAGTAGAAAAAAGTCAATGTAGGGAAATTAATTTTGTTTGGAGCGATGGATACACAATGCAGCGTGCAGATGATGTTTTATTGAGTTGTACACTTGACACCTGTATGGCTTTGCAAACCAATGTCACCAATAAATTCAATAAAATAATAACAACTGGAAATGAAAATAATAGATCTGGAAGTTAAAAATAATTTTTCCTAAAGAACTCTGTGTTAAAACCTCAATTTAAAACATCAGAACATTTCAAGAAATGTTAATAACACTCCATTCCATAGCCAATTTTGCTCAGTGGTTAGAGCTTTGGCCCATGGACTGAAGGGTTGTGGATTGGATTCTGGCCAAGGGCACATACTCGATCCCCAGCCTAGGAAAGGGTACATTCAGGAGGCAACTAATTGATGTCTCTCTCTCTCCCATTCCTCCCTCCCTTCCACTCTCTCTAAAAACCAATGGAAAAAATATCCTTGGGTGAGGATTAGAAAAAAATCCTATATAATAAAAGCCTAATATGCTAAGTGTCTGGTCGTCCAGTCAGCTGTTCAACCAATCAAAGCGTAGTATGTTAATAATATGCTAAGGCCGCTCAAGTGTTTGCTATGACATGCACTGACCACCAGGGGGCAGACAGTTGACCAGTTAACCAGTTGCTATGATGTGCACTGACTACGAGGGGGCAGATGCTCAAGCTGGTAGGTTAGCTGGCTGCTGGGGTCTGGCTGATTGGGACTGAACGAGACTGGCCGGACACACCCTGGAGCCCTCCCGTAGTCCCTCCAACCTCCTGCGTCCCTCCCCGGCTCCGATCATGCACTGGTGGGGTCCCTCGCCTGGCCTGCACCCTCTCACATTCGGCCTGATGTTGGAACAACTGGTCACTATGATGTGCACTGACCACCAGGGGCCAGACGCTCAACATAGGAGCTGCCCCCTGGTTGTCAGTGCGCTCCCACAGGGGGAGTGCCACTCAGCCAGAAGCTGGGCTCACGGCTGGTGAGTGCAGCAGTGGTGGTGGGAGCCCCTCCTGCCTCCGTGGCAGCGCTAAGGATGTCTGACTGCCGGCTTAGGCCCACTCCCTGAATTTCATGCACCAGGCCTCCAGTAAAATAATAACACCCCATATTAGAAGTTATGAATACAGTTAAAACAATGTTTAGAGAAAACCTTTGGGTACTAAATGCTTATGTCAATAACTAAAAAAGAATTATCTTCAATCTATCTGAAATTATCCAAATTATTTGTTACTGTCTTTCTCCTCCAAGTAGAATGAGAGCTTAATGCAAGCAATGCCATTCCTTGCTGCACGGAAGTCAGAACAAGGGCATCCTGCAAAGGTCAGGGCCAGCACATGGGGTCTCACAGGTGTTTGGGTGGGGCTGGGCTGAGGCACCCTCGGGACCTATCTAGAGTGGCTGCCCCTGCAGAAGACCAGGCTGGGCTGGGGATGGAGAAGGTTAAATAACAAAATTGTCCAGCAATAGCCCTGAATTTAAAAAGCACAGTATTTACAATGCCATTTAAAATTTTTAAAAAATGCAAATTCTAAAGCATGATGATTAGTAAATATTTTTGAAATTCAATTAAAAATAATAAATCCAAAGCCTCAACACATTTTCCATAACAACAACGGGTTTCACGAGGGGAAAATCCACCCATTGTTGTAGGTAACCAGTGGTTTATCCTGCACAGTGTTTCCCTGCTCAAGCACCCTTTCTTATTGGTGCACACACATTCACGAGTTGTTTTCTTTTCTTTCCTTCTTTTTTTCTCTTTCTCATTCATTTCTCTTGTTTCTTTGCATAAACTGATGAATAGATTCTTAGCTCAGAGCACAGGACTAAAGTGCTCTGGCTCTCGGTCTGAACTGTTCACGATTCCATCCGACTGACAGATGGGACACTGTGTGTGGGAAGGCATTTCCATAAATGCCCTGGATTTTTAATGGGCAGCTACAGGACAGGGGCGTGTGTATCCATCCGCGTATGTGTGTGGTGGGTGTAAAACATCATGGCTCTTCCCTTCTTTTATAAATGTCACTACTACGGCCCATGGAATTCTCCTGGGGTGTATTAAATAATGACAAAATCACAATAACTACCCTTTATTGAACCATCCTCTGGGAATATGCAGTCTTTTATCATTACAACAATCCCATGAAGGACAGAGACACAAGTTCAATGATGTGCTTGAGGTTGTAAGTTGACATGAATAAACCGATAAACTAGAACAACCCACGCTGACCCTCTGGCCACAGTGGCCAGGCTTGGAGTTGCAAACCTTAGCAAAGTCACTGCCAGTGAGAGAAATACAGAGGCTCTCGCAAATATTTCCTGCTCTTCAAAACCCTTCTTCCGCTCACTTGCTGATGCTGGAAGTTTCTAAAAATAGACTTTGTTTTTTTTAGAGCAGCTTTAAGGTCACAGGAAAATCGAGAGGAAAATACAGAGATTTCCCATGTATTTCCCTACACGCTCAGCTTCTCCCACTATCGACATCCCCCATCAGAGGGGCCATTTGTTACAACTGATGAGCCTATGTTGACGCATTCACAGTTCCCCAAAGTCCACAGTTCAGATTCACTCTTGGTTTGTATATGTGAGGGGTTTGGATAAGTGTATACTGACATAGGTATCCAACATTGTAATACCCTACAGAGTAGTTTTACTGCCCTGAATATCCTCTGTGCTCTGCCTATTCATCCCTCTCTTCCCTCTCCCCATGGCAACCACTAATCTTTGTACTGTCTCCATAGACTTGCCTTTTCCAGAATGGCATAGAGTTGGAATAATATATTTAGCCTCCTAGAATGGTTTCCTTTAAGTTTCCTCCAAATATATTCATGGTTTGATAAGCTCATTTCTTTTTAGCATTAAGTAATATTCCCACCCTAGGTGGTTTGGCTCAGTGGATAGAGCGTCGGCCCACGGACTGAAGCGTCCCGAGTTTGATTCTGGTCAAGGGCATGTACCTGGGTTGTAGGCTTGATCCTGGCCCTGGTCAGGGTCTATGTGGGAGGCAACCAGTCGATGTGTCTCTCTCACAATGATGTTTCTCTCTCTGTGTCTCTCCCCCTCCCTTCCACTTTCTCTAAAAATCAGTGGGAAATTTATCCTAAGGTGAGGATTAACAACAATAACAAAAATATTCCCTTGTTTGGATGGACCACGGTTTGTTTATCTGTTCATCTACTGAAGAGCATTTTGGTTGCTTCCAAGTTCGGCAATTAAGAACAAAGCTGCCACAAACATCTGTGGGCAGGGTTTTGTGTGGGCACCAGTTTTCGAATCAGAACATAACTGTACTCTTCAAAATACATTTCCTACTCTCTTTGTACTTTGATACTATATCTCTATTTTTTTCTGAGATAGTTGTTTAATTTTTGTTTTAAGTGGATCAATTATTCGCAGGGTAACACTTTCAGAAAGCACAAGAGTCCTTCCACTTCTGAGAATAGCTTAATGATGTCATTCATAAATTACAGCTTGGCTGAGTATAGAATTCTTTCTCCTTAGGAGGTATGCAACTCTCTCCTTCAAAATTTCATGGAATTTAGTATTGAGTGCAGTAAAGAAGAAATTTGGTTTTATCCTGACTTTTTTTTTTTCTTTTGTCCTCTATCAGTGTCTTCTTCTCTGGTGAAAAACAAGACTTCTTTTCTTATTATTATTATCAAGGTCATTTGATATTTGACAACCCATTTCCTGGTAAAGATTCCAAATTTTCTTCAGCTTAGGCAACTTTTATCCCATTATTTCTTGGATTTTACTCATCTTTGTGCCAATTTCATCCTCCTGTGCGACACAGATCATGAGTGTTGACTCTCCTGGATCATTTTCTGCAGATCATTTTGTTCATCATGATGTCATCTGTAACCTTTTCCTTGAGCTCTGGGAACATATTTTGTGCTCAGTTTTTATCAGCTTCTTGGTTTTCTTCATTATCCAACTTGCTAGTGACTGCCTCTGCAGTGTTTTTTAAAAATGTGGAAGTTCAGTGTATTATCCAAAACCAGGTTTTCCTGATATTGGATTTTTTTTTTTGCCCCAACATTTTCCTCCCACCATGTCTTGAGTCTGGAACCTAATTGGAAGTATGAACTACAGAGTTCATATTTACCCCAGTTCCTTTCCTCTACCCCCTTCCCTTTAAAGTAGTAAATCTTTCATTGGTGCTTTTTATTAGTTTATCCTTGCATACAAGAGCAGACAGGAAGGTCGGGGCCATGCTAAAGAATCTTGAAAGTAGCGATGCAGACCTTTCCCACACCTTCTTGCTCTGTCTTCAGGAAGACTTCCAAGCCAATAATAACTTCAGCGTGAGATCTACAGCCTTCAACCCTGGGACACTTCTTGAATCAAGGTCCATTTTCTTCTCTCCTATGGCCCACTCTTGCTTCCCACTCGTATCTCTTCTAGCTTAGAATTCTGCTCGTCATTTGCACCCAATATCTCCAGTGAATTTTTCCTTCATGAATGGTAATAGGTAAGGGCTTGTCATCCCCTTGCCCATTTGTCTACTCTCCAGAATGAATTTCCAAAATGTGAGTAGCACCCTTTTCAGGATCCACAGATCTCTATTACATATTCTCAGTCACTTCAATGGACATGGGTTATAGACAAGAGCACAATAAGCGTAATAAAACTACTACCCCAGGTGGAAATCCTTAGGGTCCCTTGTGCTAGAGGAGCTCTATAATGAATTAGATGTTCCACAAAATTCTAAGCTCTCTCTCTAACCAACTAGCAGCATCCCTGGGCCGTGATTCTGGGATTCTGTGCAGAGATTATCTGCACTGCACCGAATAAGCCTCTAAGATAATGTGGTCCATCTCATTCTACCTCTCTCTTGGCATCATCCAATTTTTATTTGTGTGCCCCTTCACATGTCTATCAGATTCCCGCTCCCAAGCTAATGACACTAAAATAAGAATCAGATTTTCTTGCTGATTTCCAAGCGACTTGGAGATGATGCCAGCCAGTTTCCTGCATGAACTCTTGTTTTATAATCAGTCCAGGGTTCTGTGCAATCATAGATGCCACTGCTCACCGACTGCCTCCTCCTGAATTGTCAGCCTTCCTTGGTAGACAGTCCCAGGCATGATGTAAGTCCTGTTGGACAGTCTTCTCTCTGTTAAAAGTGTTTGACAATCTCATCCTTAAACTGGATCCCCTGCCTTCTTTCCCCAGCCCTAACTCAGTCTTTTAAGCAAAATCATTTCACTTTCTATTTTCTCCTCTCCCTTAGGGAAGTTATTGAGCTTAGAGAAGGAGGTTGAGTGGGGCAGGTGCCCTTCATCTTCTAGAGAGAATGAGCTGCAGAGATATGGGAAGAGAAGAGACAAGGTGGGGAGGGGTTAAGCTGATGAATTTCTCGCTAATTGAGGGCTAGATCTGTGTACTTTGGCATCATTATTTGATGAGACATGTTGGAGATTTTTAGATGATCTGACTTCCCCACAATAAAATAAAAATAAGAGAACTTTCCAAGGCTAAATTAAAATACTATTTTGGACAAAATTGCGTTTGGCTTATGTGTTTCAGTGCCCCGGTAAAAACACTGCCCCATTCATTGAGTTTGTTACAAAGAGAGTTGCAAGGAAGAAAGAAAACTATATTCATTGAGTGCTTCCCAAATGCCAGACATGTAACATGCCTTCCTCCTTAATCATGTTCAATGCTCCTTCCTCAGATCTAAACTGGGAATTATAAGCTCTAACATACAAGGTTGTAGGGATGAAGGGCACATACAAGTGCCCATAAATACAAAGTTGCTCGATAAATGTAAATATCCATCCCCATCCTTCTTTAAAAAATGCCTTGTAGTGGTCTACCTTCTCTTCCCTTCCATATGGCTGAACCTCTGCAAAAATGATGGGGCTTCAGGTTCTTACATATGCATGTACCCATGAGCCTGAGGACATGACTCATATCCTAGAACTTAAAAAAAAATTGCAACTGTACAAACAGAGAAAAACATTTTTAAAGTCCATAACAGAGTTTTACAAGCTAGTGTTTACCTTACTTATTCAAACGAAGTAATAGTATCCAATATCCTTTTGTTACATAGAAAAGGAACTAGACCATGTGAGATTGAAAGCCTTAATACACGGTGCTACTTAGCATTGACACTGAGACTAGAACCCATGTTTCTTGATGTCCAGGCCTAAACCTTTTAGGCACCACATATGCTGGGATGTATGATTAGAGAAAAGTATTTGTATTTTAAGAAAATTATGTTACTTAAGAGATAACCAGATGGGGATATAATGAGGTACTTGCTAATGGTAAGAGTGTAGATCTTTGCAAATGCACTCATCATCCCTTTACTCATTAGTTTCATGCAAGTCTTTATGAATTTATTGCTTTACTTATTCAATACAACTTTTTTTTTCTAAAGCATTGCAAGCAACAAGCATATTTCACAATTGATAGATGCTAAAACTCCCACCAACTCTGCCAGCTTAGTTGCCATGGTGATAAATGGTTTAAAAAAAGTCTCATTTATTTGAAAATATATTTAGAAATAATTGAGTCCCTTGAGAGCAAGATGTCCTAAATTCTTTCGATGGTAGTGCTTGATGTATTTCCTTCTGGGTACCAGCAGCCTTTGAAGGAAAACTCTCCTAAACATGGTAGCTGAGTTGCTTCCAGGTCTGTACTCTTGATTACATCTTGGGCTGGCAGGACTTGTCCGGGGATCAGCAAACACCCTCCTTGATCACACACCACCAGGGATTAAGAGAAGTCTTCCCCGGTGGACATTTCCCCTTGTAGTGGTTGTGCATTTGAATCTGATATTAGACACAATGTGATTAGAACAAAAATGAGTTCTAGAAGTCTGATGAAGCAAACTTTGGAGAGAAAAGTGGGATAAGCACTTGTTACTTGGGCAAAAGAGAAGAGGATGGGCAGTTCGTGTAGATGTAACCCTCTCTCTGGTTTCACATATGGTTCTCACTCTTCAGTTTTTTTTTGAACTGGGGCCTGCTAACATTCCTTTAATCCTAATTAAAATAAAGTACTAGTTCCACATGACACTACAGATAATAATTGATTGAGGCCATTCTACATTCTAGCACTTCATGTACATGCATTATTAGTTTCAATCTTAAACAATATAGCTATCCAGAAAATATTATTATTTTGCTCAGTTTATAGGTTAGGAACATTCTTTCCTTTTCCCCTCCCAGGCACTGATTCTAAACCCTTGCCTGAGTTCTCCCTCCTCTCCTGTCCGGCCTGACTCTTCCCTAAACGACTTGATAACTGGTTGCACGCTTCCAGGATAAGCTTTTACTGATCCCCTCTGGATGGTTTTTGAATTTACAGAAGGTTAAGGATAAAAGCTTTGTTTTCCTTTTTCTGAACATAATTTAGATCATAGAAGCAAGGACAAAGCTGAAAGGCTCACTGGGAATTATCGTCTCAATGTTCTTTGAACATTTTCAATTTGTACCGAAATGTGGCCAAAGCTATTATTATTTGGCTGGAGGGAAGTGAAATCTCTACATGATAACTGAAAGAAATTGAAGCACCTAATTGCCAGCACTAAAAGCTACCCAATTTTTCCAAGAAGATGTTGATTATTTTTTCCTGGCCAGAACTCTGGAGAAGTTTTTCAAACATGGAGCAGTTAGCGGTAACATCTGCTCTTCTATTTAGTCGAACACAGAGCTTTCTGTAAACAGTTCCCTACAGCGTTGGGTTGCCGCCTCTTCTGGATCATATCTCCTCAACTTTTCCCAGGAAAACCATGTTCCTGGGTGTCTAACAAAGTAACATAATTAACTGGGAGTTCACGCATTTCTCGCTTTGTTTTATAATCCAATTTAAAGAAAGCAATTGCTTCCATGTCCTCCTGGAAGTTGGTTTTAGACAGACCTCCACATTTAAGAGAGAATTGCAGAATGATGTCTTTGAACATGATGGAGATGCTGTGCTGATGTCCAGACCTTGGTGATGGGTTTGTGGTGATGCAGCCACCCTCTGGGCCTTGGCCACATGCAGGGCAGTGTGACAGTCCAGGTTGTGGCTATGGAAGGAAAAGACCTGCCAAGAGGACTGAACCCACAATGGGGCCTCTTTACCCCTCTTGCTCTGCGCCCCCAAATGGGCTCACATATCTCTGTGGAGCAAAGCGGGGAAGCCACTGTACCATAGAGCAGAGGCAGGACTGGGCAGTGGTTCCCACCTTAACTTCAGCAAAGCTCTTGTGAAAGCCACAGAGCCCAGGGCCCCTCAGCGACCTACAGAATTCACGCTCCAGGGGTGAGACCAAGAATCTATAATTTAAAAGTATTCCCAGTGCTTCTAAGGAACAGGTGGCCCCTGGCCCATGGACAGTGGACTGCTGAAAATAGCACCAGACTTGGAGGCAGACTGGTTTCAAATTCTGGTTCCTTTAAAATTTTTTTTAAATTTACTGGGGTGACATTAGTTAATAAAGTTATATAGGTTACAAGTGTACAGTTCTATAATACATCATCTGTATATTGCATTGTGTGTTCGCCACCCCAACTCAAATCTTCTGTCACTGTATATTTGACCTTTTACCCTTTACTACTCCCCACCCTCTGGTGACTACTATCACTTGGGCACTACATGTTTTGGAGCAAGTTATTCAAATTCTCTCAATAACTTTCCCTGAGATAATATTGTCTATTTTTTCAAGTTGTTGTGAGATTAAACATATTAAAACTAGAGGCCCTGTGCACGAAATTCGTGCACAGGTGTGTGTGTCCCTCAGCCCAGCCTGCACCCTCTCCAATCTGGGACCCCTCAAGGGATGTTTGACTGCCCTTTTAGGCCTGATCCTACTGGGATCGGGCCTAAAAGGGCAGTCGGACATCCCTATCACAATCCAGGACTGCTGGCTCCCAACTGCTCGCCTGCCTGCCTTCCTGATTGCCCCTAACCGCTTCTGCCTGCCAGCCTGATCACCCTCTAACCACTCCCTTGCCAGCCTGTTTGCCCCTAACTGCCCTCCCCTACAGGCCTAGTCACCCCTAACTGCCCTCCCCTGCAGGCGTGGGTTCCCCCCAACTGCCCTTCCCTGCAGGCCCAGTCGCCCCCAAATTCCCTCCTCTACCGGCCTGGTCACCACTAACTGCTCTCCCCTGCAGGCTTGATCGCCCCTTAACTGCCCTCCCTTGCAGGCCTGGTCCCTCCCAACTGCCCTCCCCTGCTGGCCATCTTGTGGCGGCCATCTTGTGTCCACATGGGGGCAGCCATCTTTGACCACATGGGGGCAGCCATCTTTTGTGTTAGAGTGATGGTCAATTTGCATATTACTCTTTTATTAGATAGGATAGAGACCTGGTGCACGGGTGGGGGCCAGCTGGTTTGCCCTGAAGGGTGTCCCAGATCAGGGTGGGGGTTTCCTTGGGGCGTGGGGTAACCTGGGCGAGGGGCCTGTGGTGGTTTGCAGGCCGGCCATGCCCCCTAGTGACCCAAGTGGAGGCCCTGGTATCTGGGATTTATTTATCTTCTATAATTAAAACTTTGTAGCCTTGAGCAGAGCCAGGCCTCCTGCTCGCTCCGTGGCCACAGCCATTTCTGTTGGGATTTATTAATCTTCTATAATTGAAACTTTGTAGCCTTGAGCAGAGGCCAAGGCAGGCCAGGGCTGTGAAAGCTTGGCTTCCTCCATTGCCGGGGGCAACTCAAGCCTCCTGCTCTCTCCAGCTCCATGGCTGCCACCATTTTTGTTGGGATTTATTTATCTTCTATAATTGAAACTTTGTAGTCTTAAGCGGAGGCCAAGGTAGGCCAGGGCAGGCGGAAAGCTTGGCTTCCTCAATTGCCATGGAAACCCAAGCCTCCTGCTCTCTCTGTGGCTGCAGCCATCTTGGTTGGGTTAATTTGCATACTCATTCCTGATTGGCTTGTGGGCATGGCTTGTGGGTGTAGCAGAGATACAGTCAATTTGCATATTACTCTTTTGTTAGATAGGATAAACCACATGCAAATAGCACAGTGCCTGTTACATTGTAGTTGCACAGAAATATAAATCTGAATCTTTATTCATTCGTTCATTTATTCAACAATATTATTGAATGCTACCAATAATATCATCATCATCACTAGTAGTTATAGTGTAAGAATTATTATTGGTAGTAATTACTCTACACTAAATGTTATTCTAAATGCCTTAGGTATATTGCCTTACTCAATCTTCATTCTTTCTCAGTGAGATTACCCATGATGATTCTCATTTTCCCAATGTGGAAACAAAGGCCTGGATGTAATAAGGATCTTGCTGAGTTTCCATAGAAAGTAAGTGTTGGAGCTAAGAGTTGGCTATATAGTGTGAGATCCCACCGACTCCCCGTGCTCAGCACTGAGGGTGCTGTGCAGTGTTGCACAGTCTAGGAAACAGATGATAAACAATAAACAAATAAGCAATTGCCAAGAAGAACAAGCTTAGAAGGAAATTAAAAAGCAGAATAATGAGGTAGGAATGATACTGATGTAGAGAGATAGGAAGCATCATCCCGAAGAAGTACTATTTAGGCTGGGACCTGAAGAAGGAGAGGGAGAGGCCATGTCACAAGTGTTGGAGGGAGCACTTCAGGTCAAGGATGTAACAGTGTTCACTGAGGCGTTTGGACGGGGAATCACTGTGGCTGTACCTTAGTACCCAAACTGAGATTGGAAAGGTGGGCAGAAGCCAGAACAGGTGAGGTCTCACAGGCCAAGCAGGAAATGTGAATTTTATTTTAAATGCAACGAGGAGTAGAACAGTTTTAAACCAATTTAGGTCTTAAAAAAATCACTCTGACTTTTGTTTGAAGAATAGATTGGGTGAAAACGAGGCAGCAGATGAAGCAGAGAAAGCAATTATGGCATTACAATGGGGATCAGATGAAAGGTAATGGTGATTTACTCTAGGTGAGGCAAAATTAGAGGTCTAATTTTGAACATAGGAAATTTGTGATCATTATAATAAATCTGAGAAGTGGATATCTGAGAATAAAGCTCCAAGAAGAGAATAAATGTAGAACTCAATAATGAAGAGATGGTCCTCAAAGCCAGGGGGAATGAATGCTGTCTCCTAGAGAGTGGGTCAGGAGAGAGACGGAAAAAGATGAAAAGCGCTAGAGCTGCGATCTGAGACATTTGAAGTTTAGGTGAAGTTAAAGGACCCAGAGAAAAAAGACAGAAGAAGAATCAGCCACGAATGTCTAGGAAAATCAGAACATGCCCCCCAAACCAGGAGAGACATGTGGAAGCCACAGGGGGTCGTCCTTGGTGTGGGACATGAAGGATGATGGGAATAGGAAAACGTGCAATTAATTAAGAGCCTCCCACCCCCTGCATTTGATCTTTAAAAGAATAGTTTCAGTGTAGCCATGAGCAAGATTCAGAATAGAGCTGTTGGAAGAGTGAATGGAGGGAGGTAGAAAGATGAAAGTCTAAGAATTTAGGCTCTACAGGGATCAGAGAAATGAAGCAATTGCTGAAGGGTATTGTGGACATGCACAACTTTTTCCTTTTGCTTTTCTTTCCTTTTTTTTGTCTCTAAGATGGGAAATGCTGAAGCCTATTTGGATACTGCAGAGCAAGGTCCAATCGGGAGATGAGGCTATAGGAGAAACAGGTGGCACTGGAAGAATCAAGGACAGATTCGCTTAAAGGGTAGGAGCTCCAGACCCCAAGTGTCAGCGGGAAGGAGCACTTCCTCCCTAGAACGTGAAGAGGGAGAATCTGCGCAGATGTGAGACCTCTGGAGACCTGCTCCTTTTTCAAGGAAGACGATCTCTTTTTAACGAGTTCAGTTTTCATAGAAAGATGAAGTAAATGTTTCAAGCTGAAAATGCAACAGGGAGAGGAAGATTTGGTGACTTGATGAGAAAGATGGGAAATAGTCAAAGATGAATGAGCCAGAGGCAGATCACCAGGAACTGAGTAGGGGACTTAGTTAGGGTGGAAAGTCCACCTGGGGCCAGTGGTCACTGACTTGCAGGTCACCATCCTGGAAGGTATGTGAGTTTCTCCAGGAATACTGGCCTCTTGGGTATAAGGCAGCAGGGGCATTTTTTTTTTTTTAAATTCATCAGATTTTTGGATCTGTAGAGGCAAGTGTGATGGGGGAGAGTGAGCAGGGAGCTCAGAGTGGTGTAATCTACTGGATATGGAGGGAAATGAAGAGATAAAAGAATTTAGGGTTGGAGATAGTAATGTTTAGAATGGGTGAGTCACTGCTTTCATATTCTATAAATAGGTCCTTCCCTGTAAGTGAACACATTTGGGACATACATATCCTTCATACATGCATGGGTGTTTGCTTATTTCAGATGTATATATACTTACTGGGTTCCAGTATTAAGCTAAATGATTTACAAATATTAATTTACTCAAGCTTCATAACCTTCATGATAACTCCATGAAGTAGAAACTATTATTGTACAATTTGACAAATAAGAAAACTAGGCATAGAATAGTTAGGTAACTTTTTCAAGGCTGCACAGTTAGTAAAGGCTAAGGGTTTGAATCCAGAGAGTCTTCCTGCAGAGTTAATACTCTTACTTATGTGTATAAAACTATTCTAAAGAATTATTCTACTAGCACATCATGTCTATGATAAAAACATAAAAATGGGTGGAAAATAAAAATTTTCTTCCCACAGTCCAATACATTTTTTTAATATACTTTATTGATTTTTTACAGAGAGGAAGGGAGCGGGATAGAGAGTTAAAAACATCGATGAGAGAGAAACATCGATGAGCTGCCTCCTGCACACTCCCCACTGGGGATGTGCCCGCAACCAAGATACATGCCCTTGACCGGAATCGAACCTGGGACCCTTCAGTCTGCAGGCCAACGCTCTATCCACTGAGCCAAACTGGTCAGGGCCCAATACATTTTCTTAAGCAGCTCCCAAATTCCATGTACTTGGAGCCTAATATTAAGGATGTGGTGAAGATGGTGTGTTTGTAACTTAAACAATTGAACTGGAAGGCTTCAATTACAGTGCGAAAGTAAGGATAGGTGTTTGTGATTTCAGGGTGGCTTAGTTTACACTGATGACAGATCCAAGGTATGGAATTGTGTGGCTAACAGGAAGCAATGGAGAGTTCTTTATGATGAGGAGGTAAGGGAATGAAGAAGGCAAGGCATAGGCTAGGACTAGGTCATCCGCACAGACCCTGGGAATGAAAGCACACTTGAGATGGAAGATGAGACTGTACCCGATCTGTTACCATCCTATATAATAAAAGGGTAATATGTAAATCAACCGAACAGCAGAACGACCAGTTGCTATGATGCACACTGACCACCAGGGGGAAGACGCTCCATGCAGGAGCTGCCCCCTGGTGGTCAGTGCACTTCCACAGGGGGAGAACCGCTCAGCCAGAAGCTGGGCTGAAGGCTGGCCAGTGCAGCACCTGTGGCAGGAGCCTCTCCTGCCTCCGCCACAGCACTAAGGATGTCCAACTAACGGATGTCCTGCCCCGGGGAGTGGGCCTAAGCTATCAGTCAGATATCCCCTGAGGGTTCCCAGACTGCAAACGGACATAGGATGGGCTGAGGGACCCCCTCCCTCTCAGTGCATGAATGTTGTGCACCAGGTCCCTGGTCTTTATAATAGGAGGAATGAAAACCAGGTAATCAACAATGACAGCAATGAGGATGAGAGATGGTGGAAGACTTATCCACAGTGGATGTAGACCCAACTATTGAAATGCAAATAATCATTTATCCTGCAGGGAATTTTAGGCTATCTGATGGTGGAGGTTTGCAGTGTTGGCTATAAAGGAGAGGTCATCTTAGTAGGCAGAAACATGGTCATTCTCAAGGGTATCATCCACAGATGCCTGGGTAGGGCACCCTATATTTGCCAGCAGCATCCAGGAAGGATTCCCAGAGCAGCTAGTACTTGACTTGACTTTGGATTTTGCAAGAAAGTGAATATGTCAGAGATAGACTTGGGGAAGGAAGGCATTAAATATGGAAGGCACAGCATGAGTTGGCACTGAGGCAAGAAAGGATATGATATCAACTCAATATGGCTTGAGTGTAGATCATTAGGGAGTGGGGAGTGATGAGACTGAACATGCAAAGTGAGGCCAGATCAGACAGAGAATTGCATGTCATTGTAAGGAAGCTGAGATTTATCCTGAATATGTTTGGGACCCGAAGAAATATTCCGAGCTGTGGTAGATGATGGTCATATTTGAACCTGGAAGCAGTGTTGAGATTTGATTTTATGGAGTTTGGCTGGAAGAAAGATCAGTTAGGAAGATCTGAAATAGTCCCAGCAAGACGTGATAGAGGCTCAGAGTAGGGAAAGTAAGGTGTAGACTAAAAGCATAAGGTGAGAAATTATGGGAATATTTAGAAGGAAAAAATGGCAAGACATGGTTTAAGTAGTATACTAGTAGGGTCAAGAAGAGGGATGAGCTCATGATAACCAGCAGGTCCCAGGGTGCCTGGATGATCTGGGTGCTGTTCACAAAAGCAGGAAAGACAGGAGAAGCATGGTTACAGAGCGGTAGCTTCTGCTGGGCAGATGTTGAGTCTGAAGTATTCGGAGGTTACCCTGGATGGTTGGGAATCCAGAGGAAGAGAGCCCATCTCTTCCATTGGCTCTCCCAAAAGAACAAGAAAGTTTCTATCTTTGCTAGAAGCCTCTGGCAAATATCTCCCCATGTTCTGTTGACCTAACTTGGACCACATGCCCTCCCAAGATCAAACTTGGTGCCTGGATATGGGATGCACTTACTTGATAAGACAATCTTTTAATCCCTAGAGCTGAGAGGAGATAAGTCTTTGCCAGACTATATGACTGGCCCTGGGGAAAAGGCAGTTTTCCAAAGGAAAATGATAAAATATCCAGGACGTGGAAACTCTACCATTGTCAGGCACAGGAAAAATAAATCCATCTTTGCTCCAGCTCCAAAGGGTCACACAGACCATTGTAGCACAGAGTAGGGGCGTCCATCTCTGTGTAGGAGTACTGAGGATTATTTGATAGTAGATGTGACATTTGAGCTTGGTTCTTCGTGATGGTGCAGAAGGTTGCCAAGCAGAGAAAGTGCGTGGACAAGAGGATAGAGTATTCTGACGGAGAACAAAAATGCTCCAATGTCAGGGGCCCAGACAGGAGGCCTTACTGTGCTTGTCCGGGGAATCACCCTTGCTTATTATTCGGACACCACTTTGTTTTGTCAGTCAAGTATCTTGTTTCTGTGCAGAGAAACATCTCAGCTTCCTTACATAGCATTGTCTTAATCTATTTAATCTAATTTTTATTATAACTCTTTTTTTTAATCCCATGTAATTTTGACAGTGGAAAGGGGAAGGTGTGTGTGTATTGCCTGGTGAATATGAGGGCTGTCATGATAGGGTTTTGCCCTGTATGACCCATTTTTGGACACAAAAGGGTATTATGACAGCTGTTTGATAGTATCTTAGGGAACTTGAGAAACTTACTTAACCTCCCCTACTTAACCTCTCTGCACCTCAATTTCCTCATCTAGGAAATGAGAGATAATAACACCTTTGCTGCAGGCTCACTGTTAGGTTTAAACACTGTAATACATGCAAAGTGCCTTGTAGATTGTATTTCTCTACCAAATCAGAGAAAAATTGATTATTACCATTCTCATTATTATTATTGAGGGCCATGGGGAAATAACTCAAGAGGAGCAGCGTAAGACCTTTGGGAGAAAACTTGTCATGACTGGATTGCCAGCCAATGAAACAGCAGGCAGCAGTCTTCCACGCAGGCGGAGTGAACTGCCTCCTCAGTCTTTTTGTTATAAAGTAGATAATCCCTCAACTGATTCTGTCAAGGAAAACTGTAATAATTGTAATTGCAAGCATAGAATACAAAAAACAGGGGTTATTTTAGTGAAAATACAGATCTGGAGTTAGATAAACCTGTATTTTAATCTCTGATCAGTCTATTGCTAGTTCCTTTATATGGAGCAAATTACTTCTGTAACCTTCAGTTTCTTTATCTACAAAATAGAGCTAATAATAGTACATATTATTAGTGGTAATAAAATTAAATGAGAATGTACATATAAAGCCCTAAGCAAAAATTTGGTACATCATAAGCCTTAAGTAAGTATTAGTGATAACTAATATTGTTTTAAAGTCATGGGGCAGCTTATCTTTTTTTGGGGGGGGGTCCCTTTTATGGGCTAGCAATTATACTGTAGTAGAGGTGTCCTATTTATAAGGCACTGCAGGGGAGAAAATCAGAGTGTGGGGACTTAATGGGGTTGTCAGTCATCATGCTGCTGACAATATTCAGGCTCACAGTCTGAGAGATTCTGATTCATATCAGAAACAGGAGGGGTGTGCATGTCAATACAAACGTTATATGTTATCTTCATTCCTTTCTTGGTTCCTGAGAAAGACATATGGCAGTTTAGAGTATATTATAGCATTGTATGGTGGAGTCAATAACATATTTAGACTTAATCTATATGTCAACTATAGCACAAAGAAGGTGGGGATAAATGGAACTCTCTCTCTCTGTGTGTGTGTGTGTGTGTGTGTGTGTGTGTGTGTGTGTGTGAGAGAGAGAGAGAGAGAGAGAGAGAGAGAGAGAGAGAGAGAGAGAGATAAATCCTGGAGCCACAACATCCCAGATTTGTGACCTTTGAAACATAATTTCACTCTTTTGAGTGCCCATTTTCCATCTAATACAGAGAGAAGTGCTATACCAACCTACAGCCTTAAATAACACTACGTGTGTGTGGCCTAATGATGCTGGAAGAAAGTGCTCAATGCATTTGAGGCCCTCTTTCCTTTTCTCCCAAAGGTGACCTTGATTATAAGTAGAGAGCATTTTTGACACCCAATGGAAAGATGAGCTGCTTCAGAGTACCTTTAAATTAGTTAGAGAATCTGAGACAGTCTGTTGTAATTCCCTCTATCCCAGCCACCGTATCAAATGAGTGATCATCTTTTAATATCGGGAACATGAAAAAGGGATGAGCCTTATCCCTGGGTATAATTAGGATACAAGGGTAAAGAGACCGAACCTGTCCATAATCACAGTCATGACCATCATATTAGTTAGCAGTCACCGAGCCCTTTCTGTGTGCCACTGTTCCTTTACTTGCAAGAACTCCATGAACTCCCATACACTGAAGAGAGCCTGGAATTCTAATGGGGACATGTAGTGCACAGTGAGTATGGGGCTGACTGGGGAAGGCTGGCTGGCCACACAGAAAGGCCCTTTACAGCTCCTGAAGTAACTAGTGTTGAGAGCCTGGCTCTCAGCCACACAGGCTCATAAAAACACTCAAATTCAGCCCCAAGGTAATTGGATTTGGAAATGCTGATTCAGGCTTAAAAAAAAAAAAAACAACCTTCCAAAAGGCTGATGGGTAAATCAGATCACAATTTATCCATTCGTAGTAAGAAATGGCTGTCAAGCAAAATAGATGTTTGTGTCAGTCTGACTGGTACATTCCCTCCCTGTAGGCAACTCAACCAAAAAAAAAAAAAAAAGGAAGAAGAAGAAGCCAAATGTTAATTAGGAAGATTCCTGGTGAGCCAGGGAGTTTCTCATTAGGTCACGTTAGTCTAACACATCAATTTCCAGATGGGCCAGTCCTTCCAGATGGGCCTGGCGTCAGGCAGAAATTGATAGGATTAAATTATGCCAAAATTTGCTTCTGTGCTTTTCTATTTGCTTCTGACTGTTTAGACACAAAGCCTTGAGGTAATTCTATCTCTGTGAACTAGAATGCTTTTCTAATGACTTTTCCTGTGACTATTCTAATGCAGGCATTGGCCCTACAGCCTGCGGGTCAGCTCAGCCTGGGTACTGCCTGAGAACTAAGAACAGTTTCTATGTTGTGGTTAAAAAAGAAATCAAAGGAATAATAATATTTTGTGATGTGTGAAAAATTATAGGTGATTAAAATTGTCATGTCCACACACCAAGTTGTATTGGGACACAGCTACGCTCATTCATTCACTTGGGTGTTATCTGTGGCTGCAGTGGCAGAACTGAGTGGCTGCAACCGACATGCGGCCTGCCAAGCTGAAGGCAGGTACTACCTTGTGCTTTAGCAAAAAAGCATGCTGACCCTGCCCAAATCCATTATTTTGATTTTATTCATTGACCTCTCAAAGAATGATCTTATTTTCCTTATCTTGTGGGGACCACATAGGATAGCCCATTCCCACCTAACTTACTTCAGGTTACCTAATTTTATTGCCATAAAGTCTTAATTAAAACTGGAGCTCAAATATAAAATTATTTGGGTCATTTATTGAACAGCTATGACATGCTAGGAGCTTTCTGTAAAGCTCTTATTTAATCCTCAGAATCACTCTGTGTGATGACTCATTGCACCTCTTTTTAGGGATGAGGAAACTGTGCCCAGAACTTGACTTTTCCCAAGTTTACCCAGGACAGTTGGCAGAGCTGGAATTTGACCCCAGGCTGCCTGACTCAACACTGCTTTTCTCCTCCCCGTCATGCAAGGTCACAGTAATAAACTAACCAGGCGTGAGGAAGGTAACAATCCATTTTCTGGCAAAAGTACATTAAAAATAGCATCAGGTTTGATTCTCTAAAGTTGTGTCTTTACTACAAGTTCCAGGCTAAGCATCTTTTCTGTCAAGAGTGAAAGAATCGCCGAAACCGGTTTGGCTCAGTGGATAGAGCGTCGGCCTGCAGACTGAAGGGTCCCGGGTTCGATTCCCATCAAGGGCACGTACCTTGGTTGCGGGCACATCCCCAGTGGGAGGTGTGCAGGAGGCAGCTGATCGATGTTTCTCTCTCATCGATGTTTCTAGCTCTCTATCCCTCTCCCTTCCTCTCTGTAAAATATCAATAAAATATATTTAAAAAAAAAAGAGTGAGGTGACTGGGCTCACGTGTAAGAAAAATCGTGTGGTCCTCTTTGTTCAGTTTTTAACTATTTAGTTTCCCATTCTTATACAGACAAGGATATGGAGGATAGCGTTTGAAAAATATGTCCTAACTGCAAGCTCCAGGCTTGCTGTGAAGTAGCATCTAAAGGGACAGATGCTACCCAGAGGCTCCCCACTGCTAATGTGATTTAGGAGCAGGGTTTTCAGGTCTTCTGGTTTACAAGGGAAGTCACAGGAGTCTTTTTCCCCCCATTACATCATGTGACTCTTAAAGTCGTATAGGCCAAAATGTGTCTAGCTTTGGGTCCACTATGGCCCATGGGCTGCCAGGCTGTGACCTTGGGCTGTAATTGCTAGCCAACACCTCCTCCCCCGCCCCCGACATTGCTCTTAGCTGGTGAAGGACAGTAACAGGGTTCCTGCTCCCATCTCCCTCCACACAGACTGGCTCTTTGTTCTCTCCAGCCCGCTAAGGATACAGGCAGCCAAAGCCAGTCTGGGGCTTTAATCGTCCAAATGGCCCTTTTAGCTCTAAGTTCCAGCATAACAGTTGTAGCTAACAGGCTTTTGATCTCCCTCAGGGTACTGCCTCCTGATTAAAAGTCTTTTCTGCCTTTTAAAATTCCTCATCCACTTCTGATTTCCCTGCCAGCTAATTTGGCTGCCTTTTCCCACTTTCTTCTCAAGTCTGTTGGGAGTACAAGCACCAGAAACAGCTTGTTTGCTCGCATTTGTCATCTTCCTTTTCTAGAAGTCTGCATTCCCATCCAGGGATTGGGGCAACCTGTCCTACAAACTCAACCTACTCATGCTCTCACCTCCTCTGAAAACCCCATAACAAACCTCAGTGACTTCAGTTTTTGAAACAAAAGTAGTAAACCAGTTTAAACTGGAACAAACCTATTTTTTATTTTTTTTTGTGGCTATTGAATTAGCCTTCAAAAATCATTTGAGTTGGCCTGGCCGGCATGGCTCAGCGGTTGAGCATTGACCTGTAAACCAGGAGGATGCGGTTCAATTCCTGGTCAGGGCACATGCCCTGGTTGTGGGCTCGATCCCCAGTGAGGGGCATGCAGGAGGCAGCTGATCAATGATTCTCTTTTAACATTGATCTTTCTCTCTTTCCCTTCCTCTCTGAAGTCAATAACAATATAAAAAATAGATATATTAAAATAGAGTGAGAATCAAAGGACACATTCTGTAGCAAGATAAGGCAGCATTCTTCCAGCTTTTAATTTTTTTCCTGGATTACTTTTACAGTTGTCTCACCCATGCCCACTTTTATAGTATTTTTAAGCTGCGCTCCACAGTCTTTCCAAAGCATTCAACTAAGTCTTCATAGAAACACGTCTTTCTTTGCTGCTGCCTCACCTGTGCGCATTTTTAACTACGTGATGAAATAAGAGTCACTGGCATAGTTGGCATGAACAGGCTTGGAAATGAACACACTGAATCTTGGTGTGCCAGTGCACAGGGTGGCCACCCTTCCCCAAGCACTCGGAATGGTTGGCAACATTGGTCAATGTTCTACGGAGGAAATGAAGGCAATGGGTGAAGAGGAAGTCAATTGTGGATGTAAGAAAGACCCACACTGCCCACTTACCTTCCACAAGTCCTCTGTGCTACCCACACACCTAATTTTCTCTGTTTTGCATCTTGTCTTATGCTCTAGGGAAAGTCAGATTATGAAACACGGTTGGTTAAAATGTCTGATTCCCTGCTGTGCCTAAGGGCTCTCGATTTGTGTGGTTGATCCAAAGAGAAAGCTTGAGGTTCTGAGGTTGAATTCAAAGCTGTGAGTCCTAATATTCTCTTTTTACTCCTCACAACCAGGCTTTTCTGAGGCTGCTATCTGCTTTGCCATCATCAGAACTGAAGTGCCATTGCACAAGTGCATTTCTGAATAACCCTTCATGCTCAGCTCTCTGGTTTTTCTGCTAATGTGTTTATCCCAAGGAAATAAAAATATCCATGAAAAGAGAGATACAGGATTCTGGGTTGACTCATTCCCTGGCCCAGGAGGCCTTTTGATTAAATATTACTCACTGTAGAAATTGAAAAAAGGCTAAAAAAGTACCCCATGGGGACCACTTACAATTAGATGACTCATACTTTGATTATGTGGAACTAAAATCTCAGCCATCACTTAATGGCATCCCTAGATGAGGCCTGCTGTTAATCCTCTTGGCATGCCGTGTCTTTTGATATAGCTTGGATTCATGGTCTTTATAAGTTAACTAGAGGCCCGGTGCATGAATTTCGTAGGGTCCCTAGGCCTGGCTGGCAATCAGGGCCGATCAGGGCCTACCAGCTGCCACCCGAGGCCTGCCTTCATTCTGCACCGGCCCCTGGTGGTCAGCGCACATCATAGTGAGTGAGCGAACTCCCAGTCTCCCGGTCAAACTCCCAAAGGGACACTTTGCCTATTAGCCTTTTATATATATAGATAAGTGGGCTAATTTAGAAGAACTGACTGGAGAATTCAGAACTACTGAGTTTAGTTCAGAAGGAAAAGATATGTGCTATTCCAGACTATTTTGTTGTGTGAATACATCTTAAACCATTTTCACTGATTGGATTACACATTGGGGCTAATCCCCCTGAAGCTTACTTATGCATTGAGCTCCTATCTCAGTGCCTGAGGTTGGGGGGTCTATGTCAGCATGTGGTTTGCTGGCCATGACTCGGGAAGGAAGGGAACCTTGGAAAAACGCAAATTGGTGCAGAATAAATACAAACACTGTTTCACATGCTAAGTGAATTCATCACTTTAAAGGAAACCTTGGGTTTTTTACTTTGGGGACTCATTGTTCCATGATAGAACACTGTGGGAAGACAAACAATGGCTACCCAGCACCTCCCTGGCCCCCAAGAAATGGGAAGTACTTTATTTCAGGTGCTGCTTTCCTAATAATATTTTGCCCCTTCATTTTTATCATCCAGTATCATGCCAAATCTGCATGTCCTTAGTCAGTGATAAAAGGGCAAGCACAATGGCCCTTTTTAACCTTGACAAATAACATAGACTCTCCGAGCTGCATTTTTGTCATCTATAAAATGGGGTAATAGTAGTGACCTCACAGAGTTGTTGGTGAGGGAATATTCTCTGCTTCTCTCTCCTACCAGTGTTCAGGACTCCTTCCATTATTCTGGGCTCTTCTCTCTCTTTGAATTGTCTCTAGCTTACTCCCCTTTAACCCCACACTCTGAGGCCTCATCTTTATCACCCAGTTCTGGTATTTCCCCCCCAACAAAAACCAGGCCATCTGATAGGAATTCTGTGATTGGCTCTTAAATGAAACATTTTTTTCCCTTTCTTCAAACACGTGTAAAATACAAGATGTGGCAAAAGTGGGTTTACAGTTGTTCCTATGGAAAATAAAAAAAATAATTAATTAATAGTAATACAAGAATAAACTCTGGCCCTGGCCTGTGTTTCTCAGTGGTTAGAGTGTTGGCCCTCACACTGAAGGGTCTTCGGTTCAATTCTCAGCCAAGGGCACATACTTGGGTTGCAGGTTCGATCCCAGACCCCAATCGGGTGCAGTACGGGAGGCAACCAATCGATGAGTCTCACATAGATGTTTCTCTCTCTCCCACCCCTCCCTGCCTCCTTCCCACTCTCTGTAAAAATAAATGGGAATGAATTTTCCTCTCTTCCATTCTCTATAAATATAAATGGGAAGAATATCCTGAGGTAAGGATTACCAACAATAAAAAAGAATAAATTCTGTTTCATGTACTCACAATTGTAAACCTACTTTTGCCCTGTGTTTTGTGTCCAAATGGCAGATGCTATTAGCTGGAATTTTTTTGTAAATGGCGTCCCTTATTTATTTATTTGCTTACTCATTTTTAAGGAGATTATGTTTATTGTGTTCTTGCCATCTATTTTCATATTCCTTCACCATAGGTTCCTGAGCTGAAATCCATCTGCTTCCACAGAGGAGCCGGTTTTTATCTTCATCCAATTGTGCTTCTGTGCATAGTCTAGAGCTGCAGTGGTGCCCCATTGTTCTGGATTCTCTTCTTGGATATCTAGCCAAGGTCAAGTGTGATTGGTACCTACCCCAGGCTTTTCTGGACTGACTCCATCCTTCCTCTTGCTAACTCCCAGTTCTTCCATCATCCATATTGGTTCATGACTGTCCGTTACTTTATTATGTGGCTCCTTCTTAGCTCATCCAAACTGTAGCTCTTGTCAATAAACTGAAGAAATATAATTGTAATACAAAAACATCAAGACTAGGGTCATGTAATGAGCTCATTTGACAAACAATTATGGGAATTATAGTGTGCAAAGAATTGTGTGAGATTTATCACATAAACTCTGCCTTCAGTAACTTTATAGTTCAGTAGGAGAATAAGCATATATGGAGAGAAAATTATAACTTAATTATGACTAAATTAGACACTGGAAACGGTGTTACAGAGGTACAGTAATGCACTACAGAAACAAATTCAAAGCTTGTGAATTTTCTAAATGACTTCCTGTCACTGTGGATGTTCACCCAGAACTTCATCTTCTGATGAGTTGTTTCTTGCTTGGGTGTCTGTAAAACTAACAATGAAATCAAGACAAGGGATACCTCCCATTGATAAATCTGAGTGCTGCCATTTTTCTGACTGTGAAATCAATAACATCTTTTCCAGAGATTGCATCAGCATGCAAAATGGAAAAAGAACATTTGACTGGGCTTAAAAAACAACCTGTGTGCAACTTCTTTGTTTGCCACTAGATAGAAGCATGACTAATGCACTGTTCACTCATTTTCTCTTCTGAAAGCCCCCCTATGTGATGAGGATAATAGCAGAGTTGTTGTGATCAAACAAATCAGGTGAAAATGGTTCAAAATGTATGAAGCTCTGGGAGTTAGGTGTATTACTAATGTAAATAAATGAATAATCTGTGGACACAAATGAGAAAATATAATTCCAGCTTCAATCAGCAAAGACCTGCAAAAAATGTGGGTGAAAGAGTCATCATTCTGCCCCACAATGAATGGCTTCCTTTCGATTTCCTTGCATCCATCGTCAGGGACAATTTGGTGTTCCACATATAATCTTCCTTCCTTTGTTAGAGCTGCACACAACATTTACCCTTTTGAGAATACTCAAAGACATAGTTATTTGCTCATCTTTTGAGTTATCCATGAAGACTTATTTATCTCAGAAGCAGAGAGGCTCTCATGAAAGGCACAGGATTCAGTATCTAGAGGCCAAAAGAGGTAGTAAGCAGGTCATATTATAAATAGTGACTGTAATCAGGCTTTGCCTATATACAGTCTTTTCTCTTAAAACACATATTCTGGCTATATCATATTTTCTTTTGATCCTGATTATGTGTTTGTTATATTGATCAATTGAGAAAGGGTAGGAAATAATTATAACAACTATCATAGTAATACTTCGTACACTTAGTAATAGTTACAAGTAATTGGTAAGATACTACTATCCAAAATCTAATCACAAAATTATAGCCTAATATAATTTATAGTCTTTTAAATATGGAACAGTATCAGGTGTTTGTCAGGTTTATCTTAATTTAATTTCAAGCCTTCAAGTCAAAAAGTTATTTTTTTCTTAATGCGTTAAAGTAAGAAAAGGGTTTTATAACTTCTCCCACTGGCTTGTTCAATATTTAACAAAAAACTTTCTCTTTATTCTTAATTTTACTTTTGGCAATTTTATTTTATATTAGAACTAGAGGACTGGTGCACAAAAATTCATGCACTGGGTGGTGGTGGGGGGATTTCCTCAACTTGGCCTGTACCCTCACACAGTCCAGGAGTCCTCAGGGGATGTCCTACTGATGTCCGTGGGGAGCAGACCTAAGCCGCAGTCTGGCCTCCCTCTGCAGGAGGTGACTGGGTGGGTGATCAGGGGATGGTGCCATCCCCCCCATCACTGTACCCTCCCTCTGCCTACTGACATGTGCCTTGGCTGGCCTGGCACCGCCTTCTCACTGCCCCCCCCCCCCCCCCCGCCTCCGCCGACTGGTTGTTCTGCTGTTCAGTCAATTTGTATATTACGCTTTTATTATATAGCATCATAACCAAAGACAAAGAGTAATGGGCTGTCATTATCTTTAAAATAACTTGTAATGCATCCACAGATAACTAAATTATTCACCATTTTTATTGTTCATACTAGAGGCCCAGTGCATGAATTCATGCACCGGTGGGGTCCAGCCGACCTGCCCTGATCAGGGCCAATTGAGCCTGGCCAGCTGTGGGGAGGGGCCGTGGGCAGTTGGCCGGCTGGCTCTGCCCCCTGGTTGAACTCCCAGTTGAACTCCCTGTCGAGGGAACAATTTGCATATTAGCCTTTTATTATATAGGATTCTTCTTGACTCTTCTCCCAAGCTCAGGATAAAACGCACTCTTGCTATGACTTACTTTCTCTTTTCTTCCCTGGTCAGGTATGCGTAAAATGTGTGGTCATGCACTAAAAACACCCAAATCTGCTACTTCCCTAGTTTCAATGTACTCCTCAAAGCCTACTCAGCCTGGCTAAGGCAGATATAATGTGGAATTTAGTTTTTTAGCATAATTTTTTGGGGATGTATGTGTGTACCACTCTCTCACTTCACAAAAGTTTTGCTGATATAATCTGCTTATGATCTGCTATGATTTTTAAAACATGTTCTTCTGTGTTTTGCAGGCATCCTCTGCCTTATAAGATATATGTGTAAAGAAAAGCCTGTATTTCTGTTTTTGTACCTTTTTTATTATTATGTGATAGCCTTTGGTTAGCTTTCTTTTATTCACTTTTGCCCAATTCCCAACAGAATACCTATGGGAACACAGGAAATGATTATAATTTGTAACTACATCCAAAGCTGAGGCTGATAGTAAACATATTGCAGGACCATAGGGAGCATTTTTGTTAATTAAAAATATATGAAGCAGAAAAGAGAACCAGCATATAAAAGAGACATTGGCATATGGGTTTCATCTAAGGCAAGGAAAACATTCTTGCCTCAAGTATAAAGAATATGAAATTTTTTACCTGACATCTTAGCCTCTGGATCAGACACTCAAACACGATCAGCCCCAAACTGGGATATTTCTTTCTCTGCTACAGTAGGTTATTATTTTGAAAGAGTGAGACATTGCCCCACCCGGCTCCAAAATTCCTCTTAGTCCAGTAGCTTCAGAGACTGCAAGCCCCAGAAAACAATGAGTCAGGCAGTCCCAGGTGGGCTCAGTGGTGCTTTTTGCTAAAATGAGCTCTGGAGGGAAATGCCACAGGCCTCCGGGGCACTGGAGATTTCCTACCAATAGTTTATGTTTTCCAAGAAAAAAACAAGTAAATACTTTAAAAATTACAGTTAATCAGGTAAAAGGAAAGGCACTCCACAAAACATGACTGTTGGCTCATCCAAATAAACCTCTTCTCATCATTTTTAAGACGTGGAGGAAATCATGTCACAGAAAATGATTTTATGAGTAAAACAAGCTTTCAAAAGCAGGGTCGTGAGGCCATTATAAGAGAAGAGACGAAATAAAAACAGAAATTCAAAGGGAACTGGAAGGTATCAGGAAACTAGATAAACAAATCCAACACCTGAATTAAAAAAATGTCCTTAAAGACAGAATTAGAAATTCAGAATCTCAACTAAGGGATATTAAGGTCAATTTTAAGAAGCTAACAATGCAGGAGGAAATGATAAGAACAATGGATATATAGGTTATTATCATAGTAATGGGAAGGTAATGAATGGAAATCCAATTTCAGAATTTTTAATTTCCTGAGAAGTAAATCACAATAATTAGAATAGAAGCCAAAAAAAAAAAAAAATACAACTGAAGAGGATTTAGCTTTCATTGAAAATACAATGCAATATGCAGATATTAGAAAAGAAAAGGACTCAATGGGGGAAACTGGGGGGGGGGGGCGGGGGGAGAAACATATGTAATACTTTTAACAAAAAAGACTTTTAAGAAAGAAGAAAAGGACTATATTCCTAGAAAAAACATGACCTGTGAAGAAATAAATATCCTCAGTGCATTAAGAAAATAAATTAAGGAAATAAGAAGAAGATACTACTACACACTTATCAGAATAGTTATATAGCATAAAAAATGACAATATGCAAGTTGGCTCCTGAGATCAGTGTTCAGAGAGACCTTTCACATTGACAACTGTTTGTATGTGGCCTATATAATTAAGGGAGAATTTTGATGAATATAAATATCCTGATTCATATTTTTCTATTTCTAAACATGTTGCTTTTTTTCTAAATTAAAACAAACAATCATGGTCAGGATATCATCCAAATCTGATCCCCCCCCCTTTTTTTTAAATATATATTTTTATTGATTTCAGAGAGGGAGAGAGAGATAGAAGCATCAATGATAAGAATCATTGGTTGTCTGCCTCCCACACGCCCCACACTAGGGATTGAACCTACAACCCAGGCATGCCCTGACTGAGAATCGAATCATAGGTAGACATTCAACCACTGAGTCATGTCAGCCAGGCCTGATCTTTCCCCCTTAAATAGCATAGCTCTTTGCCTAGATTCTCAGATTGTCTTCTTAAAGTCCTTTGGTTTTAGTAAGCTATGTCTCCCTGTTGAATGTTCTGAGTTGTGTTTCCAAGATACATGATGTGCCCTTTGAATATGAAAGTTCAAGTCTCCTTTCACTTTAAAAAGGTTGAATTATGTTTTTTTAGGTATTTATTCTATTTTAACTGCCTTTTCAGTGTCTCCAATTATCTGAATATTTAATCTCCTTTCCTTGACTTTCATATGTATCACTTTTCCTCAAATTCATTTTATTTCTTTTAATAATAATAGTTCTCTTTGATTTTATTCACCTTTCTCCTTTGCTTCCCATATTTCCCTTATATTTTCCATGGTATTTATTCTTTCTTGAGTACCTTCTCATTTGGACTTCATCACAGAATTCTTTTTTTAACCCTGTATTATGGCAATTCTCATTCATAGTTTCTTGTTGCCTAACCATGTTATTTCCAAGTTAATCTAGTTCCGCTCTGTGCCATTCCTTAAAGCTCTGGTCACTTTTAAAAATGTCTCTTAACTTGGTTTGAAACATGTTGAATTTTTGTCTGCTGAATCTACTCCCTCTCCCCTACCCTGCCTCGTCATCACTCTGTTGGACAAAGTTCATCCCTGGTAGATTCCTCAGGAAGGCTTGATGGGCTCAGCATTCCCCAAGTTTTTGTAGGTAACAAACTGTTTACATATCTGCTGATGCTGAAAGGACAGCTTTGCTGGACATAAAATCTTTAGTTTACATTTTCTTTCACTGAATATTCTAAAAGTGTTGCTCCATTATTGCCTTGCTTTTACATGTTGATTTTGAAAAGAATTAGTCTAATTACTTTGCTTATGTAAATATTTTAGCTGGAGACCTAAAGTTATCTATATCTTTGAAATCATTTTACTCGGCTATGTCTCAGAGTTAATCATTCTGGTTAATCTTCCCAGGTACTCAGGGAGCCATTTCAATGTGTCAATTCAGATGTTTTTCTATTTCTGGAAAGTTTTTATGACATATCTTTTAATTATTAACTCTCTGCCATTACTTTTCTTCTTTGTGTTCCAATAATATGCATATTATTGCCTCTGCCAGCCTTTCATTTCTATTACTTTCTCTTTGACCTTTATTTTTAATTTCATTCTTCCTGTCATTTTTATTTCCTCGGTTATTTTTCTAACTTTCTTCAATGCCCCTTATTAAATTTTCATTTGAGTCTCCCTTGGACACTCGCAATTTATTTCTTCATTCCTAAGAAAATGGAGTCTTTTCCTTCCATTTCTTTCTTGAATTCAATTACCTCTTTTTTATTTTCTCCTATTTTTGGCTCATTCTGGTTTAGATTTAGAATTTTTGATTCAAGGTGATTTTCCATTTCCTCAAATGCCTGAGTGTATTTAATTCTCTTTGGACTAAAATTTAAAGTTATATTGTGCTCCATCCTGTGTCTTATTTGTCCCCTTTATCTCAATTGCTTTTGGTACTTAGGAAAATATGTCCTTTAATTGTCAAAGTTCCCATTGTATGAATACTATTTATACTGCCCTTGATCTTCTTTCTCTTTTTGAATCCTTTTACTCTCTGATAGCGTTTTAAATACTATCTCTTGAATCTATGTGTGGCCTGTGCTTCAGTGATGGGATTCTATTCTCCTCATTTTCTATCCCTTTTCCTCGCTTTTTAAAAGTTGCATATTATTCTTTAACCCATGCTCCCATCTTGTTTTAGTCTCAGCTGTACAATTAATGTCTGGTCTGTTACTGATTTTTTCCAGTTGTATTTTGTTTGAATGAAGATCATACTTTAATAAGTTGCTCAGAAAGGGCGCATATATATTGTATTCCCCAAGTGAATAAAAGATAATGAAAACTACTTTTCTTTTTCAGTTCCCATAATGTGCCTCTTTTTTCCATCGGAGATAGAGAAAGTAGTGAATTATTCCCAACAGTAATATAGAAATAATAGTGCATTTGAGAAACCTTTGCTGCCTCTAGTTCGCTTTCTGAATTACCCAACCCTACATAACTGGTGAAACGGAGACCATTCAGAGTTCTATTCCTTGGAATGTATTTAACCTACTTTACATGCTTAGCAAGCAGAGACAACCAAACAAACATTTTTAGGATGTAAGTAAGCTGTTCAGGGGGGAAAACCCACCAAACTGTATCTCAAATCCAAGGCAAGCATAATGCAGCATGTGAATGTCTTAGGTAGTGGTTCTCCTGTGGAGCAAAATAATGTCAGGCAGGATGTAAGGTTCTAATTCTAACTTCCAATAAGTTCCTGCTTGTCAACTCCTATGAGCATCCATGCGACATCTCTGGTATAACGTCTCTTCTGCCAGCACGATGGGCAGAGCATTATCCATAGGAAACTTTACACATGTTGGTTTTTACACATGGTTCTTTCCCTTCTGTTCCATTCCTTGGGCTCCCTTCCCTGAGACCAGAAGTGAAAACCTGGAAGGAGCATCGCTCTGAGGAAGAACCAGATATGTGGAGAAGGTGGAGTATGCCTTGAAGATCATAGAGAGAAAGGGAAGAAAGAAATAAGAAGCGAAAGTTGAGGATCCTAGTAATGAGAGAGAAACAAGACACGCTGACCATTCTTCCTCCAACCTTCTTCCCAACACTAAAGAGACTGCACAGAGAGAGCCTCATGGACAGGACAGGAAGGCCCCGCTATTAAACACTATAAAAAGCAGGGAGGGTTAGGAAAAGAACCAGGCTGCAATCATACCATACGTACAAAACACCAGAAAATAGCCATGCCTGCTGCTGCGGAGGCGCTTCACAAAAGCATCCATCCACTGTTTTTTCCCAGTAATCATCTCCACTCCACAGCTTCCTGCGACCAGTCACAACCGGAGCCTTAATGATTCAGGTGTGTTTGAATATGCCTCGTAAATAATAAATAGCGCCTCCAGACTCTCTGTCCTGTTCTATTAATAAAACACGTGGCTGGTTCTCAGAAAGTAGCACATTTTATGACAGTTTCCAGACACTGTCTTCTCAATTTATTTATTTATTTATTTGGATTTCAGCAAGCATCTTTTCCTGCAATTTTGATGAGCAGGGAATTGCAGCCAAACCTCCCATTCCATTGAAGATAACTTCAGAAGCATTTTGCCTTCTTGAGGATGAACTACTGTTTCAGAAGACTCGCAGAAATTGTTGCATTCTATTGGACGAGCAGGGCCTCCTTCCAGCCAGATCCTGCCCACCAGAGGACCAATGAAGCAAAGCAGCCAAGTGCCCATCAGAGCATCATCATTCATGAGGACCAAGTCACTCCTGAAGCATAGAGTTCCTTGGGGGAATGTTCACATGGAGAGGACCCAGGAACATAAAAAATAGTTCCTGCCCTGCTGCAGTGGCTCAATGGTTGGGTGTTGACCTATGAACCAGGAGGTCACAGTTCGATTCCCCGTCCTGATTGGAGGCTCGATCCCCAGTAGGGGACATGCAGGAGGCAGCCAATCAATGAGTCTCTCTCATCATTGATGTTTCTGTCTCTCTCTCCTCCCTTTCTCTCTGGAATCAATAAAAATATAAATTAGCCCAAACCGGTTTGGCTCAGTGGATAGAGTGTCGGCCTGCGGACTCAAGGGTCCCAGGTTCGATTCTGGTCAAGGGCATGTACCTTGGTTGCAGTCACAGTAGGGGGTGTGCAGGAGGCAGCTGATTGATGTTTCTCTCTCATCGATGTTTCTAACTCTATCTCTCTCCCTTCCTCTCTGTATAAAAGTCAATAAAATATATTTAAAAATATATTTTTTAAAAAGAATAGTTCCTTTAACATCTCTCAAACTTAGACCAAATATAGAACTTGGCACAGTTTTGCGGAGACTTGCGTCTGAACAGACTCAGAGTCACTTATCCAGTTAGTTATGCTGCGGACCATGGTCTTCCCTAAAATCTCAGGCACCAGCAGAATGGAAGGGCCCAGAGAAAGATGGCTCACTGATGTCTTTTCAACCTCATGCAAGCTGATAACCGGTTTAATGCAATTCCTACCCAAATTCCAGCAATATTTTTGTAGCTATAGATAAGATTATTTTAAAATTTATATAGAAACATGGAAGGAATAGAGAGCAAAGGTAATATTGAAAAAGAATAATGTAGGAGGAATCAGAATAATCAAGACTGTGTGGTATTGACCGAAGGATAGACAAGAGGTCAATAGAACAGAATGGAGAACTCAGAAATAGACCCACAAAAATATTTCCAGCAGGTTCTCGACAAAGTTGCAAAAACATTTCCTTGGAGGCAGGATGGCTTCTTATACACATATGCTGGATCAACTGGATAGCCACAGGTGGCACACTAAACTTCTGTCCACACCCCACACCTAATACAAAAATGAACTCAAAATGAACGGCCGGTTTAAATGTAAAACCACGAAAGTTCTATTAAAAAGCAGGATAAAATTGTCATGATCCAGTGCTAGAAAAAGAGTTCTTAGACTTGCTACCAAAAACATGATCAATATGAAAAAATTGATAAAATGAACTTCATCATCAACACTAACAACTTCTGCTCTGTGAAGGACCCTGTTAAGAGGATAAAAAGATAAGTCCCATAATGGAAGTAAGTATTTGCAAGCTATATAGATGAGAAAAGACTAGTATCTAGAATTCTCAAAAAAACACACAAAACCCCACAAAAACAGTCCACTAGAAAATGGGCAAAAGACACAAAAGGACATTCACTGAAGAGGATACACAGATGGCAAATAAACACATAAAAAGATGTTCAACATCATTAGCTGTTAGGAAAATTCAAATTAAAACCCCAATGAGATAGCACTAAATGCCTGTCAGAATGGAACAAATAAAAAATTATGACAGCATCAAATGCTGGCAAGGATGTGCAGGAATCAGATCACTCATACAAGGCTGATGAGAATGTTCAACAGCACAGATACTCTGTAAAATAGTTTGTCAGCTTCTCTAAAAATTAAACATATAACAACCATATGACCCAGTGATTATACCACTGGGCATTTATCCCAGAGAAATGAAATCTTATGTTCACTCAAAAACCTGTCCCCAAATCATCTGAACAGCTTTATTCTTAAAAGGCAAATACTGAAAACAACCCGGATATTCTTCAATGAGTGAATGGTTAACAAACTATGGTACTTCATACCAAGGACTACTTCTCAGCAATAAAAAGCAACAAATTATTCATAAGCACAACAATTTGGATTACTCGCTGGAGAATTCTGCTGAGTTTAAAAAATGCCAATCCTAAGACGTTACATACTCATTAATATAAAGTTCTCAAAATGACAAAATCATGGGAAAACACAGCAGAGTAGTGGTTGCCAGAGGTTAAGGAGTCGGTAGGAGTGTGAGGAAAGTGGGTGTGGCTACACAAGGCAACGTGAGGAATCCTTGTGGTGACAAAAGTGTTCAGCATCTTGACTGGATCAATGACAGTATTCGGGGTATGACATTCTACTGTAGTTTTGCTATGTGTTACATTGAGGAAGACTGGGTAAAGGGGTGCTTGGGATTTCTCGCTATGATTTCTTACAGCTGCATGTAAGTCTATGCAGAGGCCCTCATGGCCTGGGGTCAGGCGTGGCTACAACTATGTGAGTGAGCATGGAAGCGCCTCTTCATCCTCAGTCAAGTCTTCCAAGGAGACTTGCAACTCTCTAAGCTGTGCCTGAATTCCTGACCCAGAGAAACGGGAGGAAACAAACGTGTGTTGCTTTAAGCTTCTAAGTTTTAGGGCAACTTGTTATGCAGCAATGGAAAAAGAATGCACCTTGAGATTTTTCCAACATACTGGCTACCCCTTAGTAAACAGTCTTTTCATTGTCTTCTTCGAATATGCCAATTTGACCATGCCAGCTATAACCTGCTGGGTCATCAATAAAACAATATTTCCAGGCATGTAAGTTACATTAATACTCTCCTCAGGTTCATTTCCCCTAAGGCCGTGGTCGGCAAACTGCGGCTCGTGAGCCACATGAGGCTCTTTGGCCCCTTGAATGTGGCTCTTCCACAAAATACCATGGACTGGGCGAGTCAATTTTGAAGAAGTAGCGTTAGAAGAAGTTTAAGTTTAAAAAATTTGGCTCTCAAAAGAAATTTCAATCGTTGTACTGTTGATATTTGGCTCTGTTGACTAATGAGCTTGCCGACCACTGCCCTAAGGTATTAAAAGAATAGGTCATGATTAAATATAGAAACGTTCCTGGATCTTGGGGACCCTAAGTCCCTTGGAAGAATTCAGATTTATTTTCCAAGGTTGGTAGGCAGGGAGATTTGTGTTTTTAAGAATTTAAAAGAAAAAAAAATAGCTCCCAGCTTTAAGATGAGAAATAGAGGGGGCGGGTGTTGTTCCAAGAACACCCAGAAGCACTTGAGGGCAGCACACCCAGGGCACAGACTTTAGACTGAATGGTCAGTGGGTGGGTGCGTTCCTCAAGGACCTAGCACTCAGTGTCCCAGGCTTGGGAACCTAGGTGAGAAGAGCGAGAATCTCCTGCATGAATGTCATCCTCCTTGTGGGGCTCACCAGCCTGGGGAGCCAAGATGCCCTATTGCTGGAGCAGCTTGGAGACAGTGGAGACCCAAAGAGGGACAGCGGCATTCTGGGGGTAACAGCAACAGCGAACGGGGACCTTCGCTTCTTGGTTGTGGAAGTCAGACTGTCAAGCCCTTCCTTCCCCTTCTCTCCCCAACCTCTTCCTCAGGTACCTGGGACTGTGTAAGGCTTCTTTTGCTCCGTTTTTGTTTTCCCTTTGACAACCCAGGGAAGACAGATGTGGGGAACAAGCCAATTCTTAAATTATGGAAACTTGGAATAAAAGTTACAGTACCTGCACCGTGAGTTACGTGGCATAACTGATACCTGTTATAATTGGAGTAGGTGTGATTAATGTAGAAAGAAGGTATGGAAACTCGCAGGTGCCTTGCTCCAAGTAAGGCCAGGCCCTAGGAAACCTCACAGGGTGATCATATCATTATGTCAGCAGACCAGGTACTCGGTACATATTTGCCAAATAAATGAATAAATGGGGAGCCCTAACTGGTTTGGCTCAGTGGATAGAGCGTCAGCCTGCGGACTGAAGGGTCTCAGGTTCGATTCCGGTCAAGGGCACATGCCTGGGTTGTGGGCTCAATCCCCTGTGGGGGTCGTGCAGGAGGCAGCTGATTGATGATTCTCTTTCATCATTGATGTTTCTATCTCTCTCTCCCTTTCCCTTCCTCTCTGAAATCAATAAAAATGTATTAAAAATAAATAAATGGGGAGAGAAATATACTGTCTCTCAAGGCAGGACTGTTATATAAAACCACAGTGTCAGAGTAAATATATTCATATTTGTATATGTTATCTATGTACATGCATATATATAATTGCATATACACACACGTACGCGCCATAGTAGTAAGCACTCAAAGTTATGGAAAGAATGCTGTCTTCTGCAGGTATTTCATATATGCCCAGATTAATAACCCACTGTTTGGGGGGAGGGTATGAGAGTGGAATAAGGCTGCTCAAAGGAGTAGACTCTTTAATAGTCTCAGCTGAGAGAGCCCAACACTTTTTTTTTTTTTTAATGGTGGCCCTTGACCATGGATTTGGAATAGACAGCAGATCCAAAATAAGATCCCTAGTGTTCCAGAAGTTATTATTCATTAATTTGCAATAGACACTGAGAGGCAATTAGTTGATTGAATAGATGGTTCCACTCCAACTTGTGGATGAACATGCATATGATTTGTTTATTTTTAAGTTGGCCAGAACCTCCCAATTTATGTTTCTAACTGGTATCAGCTGTTTCATCTGCCCTGTCCAACTCATGGCCCTGAACGATCACCAGCATTTTTCTGTCACTGCCAGGCTCAGAAATGGCTGACACCAAGCTAGTGATCTTACATTGTCATTGGCCGGCTAGAGCTGAAAGGCCAGCTGTGATAGGCAACATGATGACCTGAATGTTAGAGACAGGGGTCACAATTCTGCTTTGGCTTATTATCTTTATGCCCTTTTAAAGATTGCTAGCTCAACTTCTGGAACACTAGGGATGTTACATTGGAAATGTAGAATGGAAATGAGAACACATTTCTTGTAAGGAGGCTGCAAACTGGTACATAATGGGTGCTCAATCACCTGCTATCTCTTCCCTCAGACAGAACGTGAGTCTTGGTCCATGTACTCGGTTTATAGTTTTGGTGTGAAGACTAAGTAGCAGGGTTACTCGGCCACGAGTTCCTTGAGTTGGAGACTCTCCCACCTAGCGGGTACGTTTGGTCTGAACACAGCACTTAGTGCAAGGTAGGTGCACAGACACCGTTTCTGATTTGTCTTAGCTGAGGATTTTCCCGTCCTCTGGCCACATGGCTGCAAATGTGTCCTCAAACTCCACTCATCCAGGGTCATGGAATCATGTTTTACTTTGAACATTTCTTGGATTTTACTTTAATGACTGTGCTGTTCAATATCTCCCTAGCCTGACTCAGCAATTCTCAAATGACATACTAAGTGCTCTCTAAAGTACATTACAAGTTTATTGCTGAATAAAACTTAGGGTAAGCAAAGTGCTTAAAAACCAAACAAAAGGCATGCAATTAAAAGTGTTTGCTTAGCTTACAAATTCATGGGAGATTACTCAGTGATAGGAAATGTTTCAAGAAAAGTTAGGTCAACTAATTCCATCCTCTATCTTTTTCCATCTTCTTCCATACAGTTTGGTTAGGTGTGAATAAAAATAATAATAATAACAGCTAACATTTATTAGTTATGAGTGGTTCAGATATTAGGAGCTCCTACTGTGTGCCAGGCACCTAGTGTTTTTCATGTTTAATTCATTGTTCCCATAATAACCTTATGTGGTGGGTGCTATTATTGTCTCCACTTTACTGGTGAGGAAATTGGAGCACAGAGGGTTAAATATCCTGCCCAAGGTCACACAACTAGTATATTGTACGGACAGGATTTAAACAGTAATCAGATCCAAAGTCTAAATACTAGAAAGAGTCAATATTGAATATTGCATCCAAAGAATACAAGAAGCTACCATCCACTGGGAAGACACACTTTGTCCAGTACAAGTTCAGCCACATATTTCAATGTCATATGCTAATTCCCTTCCAATGAAGCCAAAATAAGAGAAATTGTACGCTTTAGGCAACACAGAACTGTAGATAAGAAAAATATTGAAAAGACCTGTTATCATTACCAAATATTATGTAAGTACTTAGTGTGTGCATACGTATTTATTTCTTTCAGACACCTCTGGTTCACTTACCTCTTCAATTACTCTTGGCCTTACCTCTCATTGTAGCTGCCTCTACAGGGACAAGTCCTGCACTGGCTTCCACAGTTTCTTGCAGGTGCAATCTCCTATTTTATTGTTTGAGGTCCCTCTCACTTCCTATCCGTGGGCATCCCTGGAACAATTAGCACTCACAGGTGAAATCTGTAGAGGCAGACACCTGTACAACAACCCTGACCTATGGGACTGGCAGCTAGCAGACCCACGCTTCCCCCTTCTTACTCAGACTTACTGATGCCTCTGAGACACATTTCATAAGGCTCTCCAAAGGCTCATGGTATGAAGTGACCAGTCATCCACTGGGTGGCCAAGTTCTGGTGCAGGCTTGGGGCTGGATTCCCCTCCTTCCCCATTTCCTTCCCTCATCCCTAGCTTTTCCTCTCTGCAGTCACGTTCTCAAATAAACTACTCATCATAAACATTCACCTCAGATATTGCTTTGGGGGACACTAGGCCAAGACAAGCACAATTCCTCTTATATTTTCTCTATTCAATTATTTATTTTATTGCTAAAATATAATACAAATTAGAACTTCCAAAGTAATATTGTAAGTTTCATTGCCTGTTAAAGGTCATGGCTTTAGTTTATAGCTTTTAAAAAATAAGAACTTTCTGTGGTAAAAGGTTTGCAGGCTGAGAAACATCTATTGCGGGCCAGCACTGGTCTGGTGATCAGAGCTGGTGATATAATGATTTATATCACATGTGTCTGGAAAACAAATTGAAGTCATTCTCCAAGCCAGATTCCAGTTTCCAGAAAAATTATATGGTATCACATACAAGTCTTAGTGGGGACATTATGGCTTTTAAAAGGCATACATTTTATTAAATGTACAATGTACATATGTGAAATATTAATGGGGGTGATGTTGACTTATTCCATTTTTTTAAATGAGGAAGATGATGGATGACTGTGGAATGATATATTGTGATTCCACTATTAAGTGGCAGTTTCTTTTGCTGATTCAAGTTCAAAATCCAAATACTTCTCTGCCTAGCAAGCAAACTTTGCCATTTCTAAGCGGCTATTAATAACGTGGGCAGTGGAGAAGGGGAGGAGTAGGTCAAAATGTCACCTTGAGGCATCTTGGTCATCAATTGTTAGGATTCTCTGAAGCAGGGTTTCTCGTTTCTCAACTTCAGCACTACTGATATTTATTCTGGGCTGGATAATTTTTGTTGTGAGGAGCTCTCTTGTGCTTTGTAAGATGCTAAGCAGCATCCCTGGCCTTGGCTGAATAGATGCCAGTAGTGTCATCTACACTGAAGTCATGACAAACAAAAATGTCTATGGACATTGCCTAATGTCCCCTGTGGAACAAACTCACCCCTGGTTGAGAAACACTCCCTTAGGGCAGTGGTCGGCAAGCTCATCAGTCAACAGAGCCAAATATCAACATACAACGATTGAAATTTCTTTTGAGAGCCAAATTTTTTAAACTTAAACTTCTTCTAACGCCACTTCTTCAAAATAGACTCACTCAGGCCATGGTATTTTGTGGAAGAGCCACACTGAAGGGGCCAAAGAGCCGCATGTGGCTCGCGAGCCGCAGTTTGCCGACCACGGCCTTAGGGCAATGCACATGCTGATTGGTGTGGTGGATTACCTCACGATACAGAACAGAAGGGTTCAAGGTCTTAGTGTGAGGTTCTTCTGGGAGGACACAGGACAGTGAGATGGTCAAGCCAAATCCCCAGCATGCACTGAGTAGACCAAGATGGGTGGCCTAAAGCAGTGGTTCTTGAACTTTGGTGGTGCATGAGTTCCCTAGGGTGCTTGTTAGAACAGGTTCCTGGATCCCACCCCCAGCGAACCTAATTCAGTGAGCCTGGTGTCCTGATGAACCTGATTTGTAAGTCTAATAATTTCGTTCCTCACAGCCTCTGTGGCGATGCTGATACTGGGGGTTTGTGAACCACCCTTTGGCTTTGGACTAGAAGTTAGGAGACGCTGACTTGGGGCAAGTCACTTAAACTCTATTTGTTTCCGTTTCAAGCAGAATGAGACAGAGAAGTAGATAAACAAGCAAGAGTGGGAAGAGGGGACAGGGTAGAAAAATATAAAGAAGGCATTGGGGCAACTAGGGAGGTCAAGAAGCTTTTGTGTTGAAAGTGGCAGTATGTGGTCTCCTAAGTTGTGAACATTGCTACAGCTGCATTGAAAACATAGCCTTTGAGTGAATTAATAACGTGTAACTCTGTGGGATAGAGAAGAGGGCATGAATCACAAACACTGAAAATTATAGCAATGTTGATTGTATTGATTATTGTATTATCTATTAATAATAAATACTTTATAGCATGAATCTATTTAGTTTTTTTCTCCTGTACATTTTATTAATCCTTGGGGACCATGAGAAGCAAAGTATTATCCAAAAGGCAAGACAAAAAGAAAAAGCCACACTTACTGAGGTTGCCTTGCCATTATAAACTGAGTAAAGCAGCATCCCGAGTCCTTATTTCCCATCCATGTGGCGCTGTGGAGGCCAAGTTTAGGAACTGACAAGACGTGTTCTAGGTCAGCTTCTGGCCCAGTGTCGAAGCCGTCTCTTGGACCCCTGGATAGGACAGTGAGGTGGTTTATGGGTTTAAAGGTGTTCATATATAGGCTAATCTCATTTGTATTCTTGAGTCCCTACCTATGACCATTGGGTGGGCAAATGGCCCAAGCTATTCCAATCCTAATACCCAAATGCCCTATGGCCCCATTAAATGGATGAATAGGTGAGCATTATAATGATTAGTTTTATGTATCAACTTGGCTAGCTAGATTAATGAAACACTAATCTATATGTTGCTGTGAAGGTTGTTGGTGTTGTTTTCTTTTTGAGTCTCGAAACATTTATTGTCATTCAAATATTTCATACAAAAAGGGACATAGCAACTGGGTCAGGGTTTATGAAAAAATATCTGAAAATGCAGGTTTGTGGACATTTCTCTATTTACATCCGGGGCAGGCTCTCCCCACGTCACGCACAGCAGCCGCACTTGTCGGAGGCTCCTTTGCAGATGCAGCCCTGGGCGCACTTGGCACAGCCACGGGGCAGCAGGGGCAGCAGCTCTTCTTGCAGGAGGTGCATTTGCACTCTTTGCATTTGCTGTCACAGGCGCAGGAGCCACCAGTGGCGCAGGAGCAGTTGGGGTCCATTTCCATCAGAGGTGAGGCTTGAGATGCAAAGCAAGAGAAGAAAGGGTACTCGTTCTTGTCCAACGCGTGGTTGTGAAGGTATTTTGTAGATGTGATTACCATCTAAAATCAGTTGACTTAACCCTAGCTGGTTTGACTCAGTGGATAGAACGTTGGCCTGTAGACTGAAAGGAACCGGGTTCAATTCTGGTCAAGGGCACATGCCTGGGTTTTGGGCTTGATCCCCAGTAGGGGGCATGCAAGAGGCAGCCAATCAATGATTCTCTCTCGTCATTGGTATTTCTATCTCTCTCTCCCTCTCCCTTCTTCTCTGAAATCAATAAAAATATATTAAAACATAAATAAATAAAATAAAATCAGTTACTTTAAAGGGTAACATTTAAAGTAAAGGTTATACTTGGTGATGTGGGTGGACCTCAGTCAATCAGTAGAAAGCCTTCAGAGCAAAATCTGGGATTTGTCCAAAGAAGAAATCCGGCCCTAAGATTTCAGTCTTAACTCTTGCTGTTTCCAGCCTGCCAGTCTACCCTGCACATTTCAGACTTGCCAGTCCCCACAACTGGGTAAGCCAATTCCCTAAAATAACACTCTTAATATATATATATATATACACATATAGAGGGTGTCCCCTGAAATGTATACACTAACTTTGAATAGTTATAAAGGCAGTGTTTATTAAAATACATTTCATTTTCAAAATTGAGCTATCAGCTGTTAAAATGTATATATATATATTTGGGGGAGGGGGGAGACCCTGTATGTTTCCTACTCCTTCTGTTTCTCATAAAAACTGACTGATACAGCAGGTGACTAAGCTGAATCCATCAGAATCTTTTCCTAGGACTTAAGAAATCTCCTTTCATCTCTGGTTGGGAATCTTCAAGGATGTGGTAGAGCCCTGAGCAAATGTCCCCCACAGGATCAGCTGGTTGGAGACAGTGATGCCCACATGCACAGAAACAGAGGCCAGAGATGGAGCTAGAGAGCACATGAGCCCTGTCCCAGGTCAGCTGGGGGTCAGCTGTAACCCCTTTCTTCCTGTAACTGGTTTACATGGGCATCCAACCTTCTTCTGGCTTAAGCTAATTTGTAATGTGGTCTGTCACTTTCAGCAAGTTTTGGGGATTGGCAGAAAGTCAGTACTGGAGTTTTAGTTCTAAGGGGGTGTTTTTTGTTGGTTGGTTGGCTGGGGTTTGTTTTTTTTTTAGTCTCTTGAGACAATTTGGAATTAGGATTGTACATCTTTGAAGGCCATGGGGAGTGATAGCTACACCTGTCCTGGTTTCCCATGTAGAAAAACATACATGGCTCAAGCCATCATTGTTCTCATGCTTAAACAAACGCTAAAGATAAATTTAGACGTAGGCCCTACCCTGTGGAAATGCACATTTCCACCCTCAGCCCCTCTGTCTAAAGAGTCCGGTGTCTATTTTCTGATCCTTACTACTGTCACAGCTGACTGGAGCCAGGCCAGGCATTTAACCTACAGAGACACTTGTGCAGGCGGGCCAGTACCCACCGTTTGTGAGGCCTGCTTCTGAAAGATGAGCTGGGCTGCTCAGGTCTCGTTCTCGGGAACTTAGAGGTAGGCCATCGTGAACCTGAGTTAGAAGCAGGGGCAGGTGGGAAGTCAAACGCATGATGCTGAGTTGAGGACCTGTTAACGTAAGAGCTATGTGTGTAACAGATAAGGAAGAAGAGCAGTTGAAGAAGATGCCAGTTGGTAGAGACAAAAGCATTGAGCAGACGTGCAGTGAGCAGTTGCCATGAGAGGGAGGCTGCACAGATGAGAGGGTCCCAGCCCTGCTCTCATCAGGTACAGTGATGCTGAGTGTCCTGCTGTGTAAAATCAGGGTTCCTCTACCTGAGTGACGCTGAGGTTAGCCTCCATCCCGTACCACCAAGCGGGCAAGGCTGCCTGGAGCGTGTGCCATGTGATTGGAAAGTGCATGTCGTGGGCAGAGGTCCAGACTGCGACATTTTAACTGGAAACAGAACAAGAAATGCTTTTTAGATGGCAAAGCTTCTTAGTAGGAACACTTTCAAAATGTAAATTCCACTTTCAGTATGTAAATTCCAAGCATCTGTTAACGTTTATAGAGAACAAACAACTCTCAGAGACCCTATTTCTTTTTAATTTTTTATTGATTTTAGAAAGAGAAAGAGAGAGAGAGACATCAATCGGTTGTTCCACTTGTTTATGCACTCATAGATTGATTCTTGTAGGTGCCCTGACTGGGTATTAAACCTGTAACCTTGGCATATGGGGACGATGCTCTAACCAACCGAGCTACCTGGCCAGGGCCACCCTATTTCTTAATTAAGTGATTTTTCCCTCTGTGAATACAAAACTTCTATTTTAGATAAATATAACATCGAGGTGTGTTATTAGGTCATCCATAAATCTCATTTTTTTTGTGGCAGGAGGAAATGTTGGGAGGTGATGGGTGGGTGTATGACCTTGATGGTAGTGATGGTTTCATGGGTGCATACTTACACCCAAATTCATCAAATTTTATGCCATCAATATACATGGCTTTTTACATGTTAATATAAAAATTAAAGTGATTAGAAAAATCTCAATTTTACTGTTGTAGATTTTTTTAAGGAGAAAAATCCCCCACAAATAATTATTTCTTTTAATGACAATAAAATTTAGAGAACAATAGAGATTGATACCCAATGATAGTTTTTTTTAACTTTTTTTTTTTATTGATTAAGGTATTACATATGCGTCCATATCCCTCCATTGTCCCCCCACCCCACTCCCTTACATGCCCTCACCCCCCTGCTGTCTCTATCCATTGTTAATGCTTACATGCATGCATACAGGTCTTTTGGTTGATCTCTCCCCCTTACCCCCACCCTCTCCTACCTTCCCTCTGAGTTTGGAGCATCTGATCAATCTGTCTCTAGATCTATTTTTTGTTCATCAGTTTATGTTGTTCATTATAATCCACAAATGATTGAGATCATGTGATATTTATCTTTCTCTGACTGACTTATTTCACTTAGCATAATGCTCTCCAGGTCCATCAATGCTGTTGCAAATGGTAAGAGTTCCTTCTTTTTTTACAGCAGCATAGTATTCCATTGTGTAGATGTACCACAGTTTTTTAATCCACTCATCTGCTGATGGGCACTTAGGCTGTTTCCAAATCTTAGCTATGGTGAATTGTGCTGCTATGAACATAGGGGTGCATATATCCTTTCTGATTGGTGTTTCTAGTTTCTTGGGAAATATTCCTAGAAGTGGGATCACTGGGTCAAATGGGAGTTCCATTTTCAGTTTTTTGAGGGAACTCCATACTGTTCTCCACAGTGGCTGCACCAGTCTGCATTCCCACCAGCAGTGCACGAGGGTTCCTTTTTCTCTGCATCCTCGCCAGCTCTTGTCATGTGTTGATTTGTTGATGATAGCCATTCTGACAGGTGTGAGATGGTACCTCATTGTCGTTTTGATTTGCATCTCTCGGCTGATTAGTGACTTTGAGCAGGTTTTCATATGTATCTTGGCAATAGTCAGGTTTTTTTAAAGAAGAAAGAAATGGTCCTAGTCTTAGAGGAAAGTGAGAAAGGTGATGAAACAAACTGAGGAGGTTAAAAAACATTATGCCAATTCTGTACCGGGCTGTGTTGTCACTTTTCCCTTCAATAGGAAAGGCAGATTATAACGTCAGTCCAGGGACATAATCAGGATTAATCCGAGAGCAGCGTTAACTTGCACAGCTTGGGAATGGCCTTTCAAAAGGCGCTTAGTGTCTGGCTGTGCACTTGTGTGAGACGGATGAGTGCAGGTGCCATCATTAAGGCCACAGCATTTGGTTATGATAATAACCAAAGAGAGCCATAAATTTAACGAAACTGCGATTGAGAGCAGGCAGCGGGTGACACAATTAGTTCTAGTCACCTCATTCTAAATTCAAGGCTGGAGCTGTCCATGCAGGAGCCAAAAGACAGGGGGAGAGTTCGCCAAGAAATCCCGTCTCTGCCTCAGCTTCCCTGGTGATTTCTAACTGGAGGCGTCAGGGACCCACGCTTTACAAAATCGCACCAGATCGTGGTCCTCCCAGCGGGCAGATTTTCCTAGAGTTTTAAAAGTAGGGGTCAAACCCTGGCTGGTTTGGCTCAGTGGATAGAGCGTCGGCCTATGGACTGAAGGGTCCTGGATTCGATTCCGGTCAAGAGTACCTGCCTAGGTTTCGGGCTCGATTCCTAGTAGGAGATGTGCAGGAGGCAGCTGATCACCAATACTCGTTCATCATTGATGTTTCTATCTCTCTCTCCCTCTCCCTCTCCCTTCCTCTCTGAAATCAATAAAAATATGTTTTGTTTTTTTAAAAAGTGGGGGTCAAATGTGGCAGTCAGCTAAAACTGCCTACTCCCTTATTGATTCCATTAACACTTCACAGCTGCTTTGACAGTGTGTTGGGAAATGCTGCCTGAAGGAGGCCGTCTCGTGGGGACGCCGAGGGCAGCGTGCAGGGGTATTAGACACCAGGTGTGTGCTCACGGGCTCGATGGAAACTCTCAGGGAGAACTGTCTACAACATCCTGGCTGGGTCAAGGAGGGCTTTCTGAAGTTGGTGGGGGATCCCTAAGCTACCACAGTCTCTAAGCATTTCATCACTGGTTACCTCCATGCAATACTTCCATGACATTACACGTTCCTTTTTCTGGAATTTTCTGCCGCCTTTGCTCTTCTTTCAAGGGCCCCACCCAAGTCCCTTCCTCTGGAAAAACCTCATCAACACTTGCAGGCGGCACGTCACAGATTGTGCCTTGCTTGTCATGGTATTGCCAGCCCTGAACATGGAGCGGGAAAGAGGGGAGGGAGGGAGGGAAGGAGGATGGATGCCTGTGTCCCGCCTTGTCTTCCTGCAGGCCAGCTCTTTGTGACAGTGGCAGGGTCATAAAATAGACATATGATCTTTAGGCAGAGGGGCTGAGGGTGGCAAAATGCATTACAGCAGGGTAGGCCCCGGAGGACACGCTGAGCCTCACCCCCCTCTGCTTCTCCAGGCCACGCTGCCTCTGTCATTCAGAGCTCTCCAGCCCTTCACTTCCCCACAAGCCCCTGGCCCCTCTGATGCCGACAGAGAAAACCAGGCATTCTCGCAGTGACTTCTGCTCTCCCCCTGCCACCTACCGAATCTGTGCCGAGGAAGCGTGGAGGAAACATCCTGTATGAACGGGGCAAAGAGAAAGAAGGAAACCAGAGACCGTGAAGACAGAGCAGATAAAACATGAATGTCTCAGACACTACCAGTCACACAGAGTGCCCACGGCATGAGGTTCACGGTGATTTTTACACTGCACAGAGAAGGAGCGTAGGGAGGATGCGGATCTCCCCAGACCCTGCGTGTGATCCCCATCAGCTCCTCCCCACACCTGCGTGTGGGAACCATCCGCGGAAACCTGCTGCCCCGGCCATGCTCACATTCCGGGATGGACCCGCGAGGGGCCCGGGAGGTACAAACAGCTGAAGGCACTCCCACTCCATGCCCTTTTCTGGCAGGCGCTGCCGCTTGGGGCCCCTCGCTGGGAAAATCCACCCGTTTCTGCCAGCGAGCCCCTGTGTTTATGAGTGAAGGAGCCTTTGCCAGCATCACTTGGAAGAGGCAGACAGTGTCCCAGTTTCATAAATACAGCTTTTTGGCATCTGCCCTTGACCGGAGCTGACCGAGAGATGTGTGTTCTTTCGGCATCAATGTGCGCGAGTGCTCTTGGTGTGACAGGTGCTGGTGACACTCTTGCCATCTGAGTGTGTGGACATGCCTGCAAAGCCTGGAGTGTTTGCTGGGAAGGAATGAGTGCACAAACACACACAGAGACACAGTCGCTCACACACACTGCCACTCACAGTCAGTCACACAAACACAGAGTCTCACACACATACACCCCATTACACACACACAGTCACACAAACAGTGTCATATAAACACACAGACCCAGTCACTCACACAGTCACACACAGTCATAGTCACACAAACACAGTGTCTCAGACATATACCCCTTTACACACATATACAGTCACACACAGACACAGTCACACAGTGTCACATACACACATAGACCCAGTCACTCACACAGTCACAGCCACACAAATGCACAGTCACACACAGACAGTCACACAAACAGAGACACAGTCACTCACAAAGAATCATACACATATAGTCATACAAACAGACACACATACACCCCATCACACACACACACACACACACACACACACACACACACACACACCAGCACATGCAGTGTCACTGGATTGTGAAAGTCTAGATCAGGATCAACCTTGCAAAGTCTTGTTCAAATATTTAAAAGTACATTTTTCTAGCCTTTCTCCCCATAAAATTCTTTCTGCGCCTCAGGACTATTTTCTCCTTGCCTTATGTTATTGGCTTTCTGAAGAAGGCAGCCCAAATAAAAGGCAATCTGTTGCGTTTTCATCATAATTGATTATAGCCATCTGTTTGTCAGGTTTCTCAGAAAACATATACATGTTTTGTCCCCAGTGTCAACCCCAGAGCCTGGCCAGAGTAGGTGCCTAAAACCTAAAGGTGTTTTTATCAAGATCATTATTTGTGTATTTCTGTGGGTGACCGCATTCCAGAGAAGACGTGTCTTGTTACCCCTCTGGTTGACCCTTCAGAGTTCCCATTGCCCTCAGAATAACGTTCAAACCCTTTGACAAAGCTCAGGAATCTGTGGAGAAACTCCTCTCACCCCCCGACCCTGCCCTGGCATCTCTGTTACCTCTCTGCCCTACCAGGTTGACAGACGTTCCTCACAAAAATACCATGATACCAGCCAGGACAGGAACATTGGTCATCCCTTAAAAAATATTGCTTTGCTCATTTTAATAAGTTGTACTCTATGCTTAATGAGCTTTGTCAATTTTTAGGGAAATGTAATAACTTCAGAGCAATTATTAGTGTTGCTGAAGAGCACACAAATTTGAGAGATTTTTAAATATTATTTTTTTATAAACAAAGAAAAATTCCTGAATTAGATGTTAGTGGTTGCTACCCAGTGACCCTGCTCTATTCTGGACCCCAAGAAAGCAAGCCTGAGCTAGAGACGGGCTTGATGCTAGGAACCCCATTTCCTTTCTGGAGCATGGAAGACAATATATTTCCCACATTCTCTTGCAATTAAGTTGTGCCCAGGTGACTGGGTTTCATCAGAGGAATGCAGGAGGAAGCAAGGTACATGACCTGCAGGCAGACCAGGCCATAGAACCCCTTGCATGGTCCTCCTTTCTCCCTCTTCCTCTATTTACTGCAAGTCTAGATAGACTGAAGGAGCCTGAATCCCTAAGTTATGGCAAGCGACTTAAAGGGAAGTGTTGTGCGAACAAAAGAAATCTTAATTATGACATGAGATTTGGGGATTTTTGTTACTGCAGCATAGCCTATCATACCCTAACTAATACTCTGTTATCTCTTGCCCATCAGACCTGATTCAGCGATGCAGGACTGGGAGCCCTCATTCACCCAGCTTCCAGCAGTGCTGCCTGCTGAGGGCTTACAGCTAAATCCTTCCCTAGGCATTGTCTTCAGCCGAGGGGAATTGCTTCTCCAAGGTTACAAAGGCTTGTCAAGAGCAGCTATGTCTGATGATCGATGGTTGAGTGCCTACAAAGGCATGGCTTCCTTGCCTCCACTTGTGTCTGCTCTGCAGAGCCATCCCAGCTCTATAGCTCCCCCTAGGGGCTGTTGAAGCCTCTGTAATAAGTGCCTCGCAGGTTAACTTCTGCTCAGTTCTGCTTCCTCTTCCCTAGTTGATTACTCCCTAGTAACCTTCCTGCATGCAAATCTCTGACAGTCTGTTTCCTAGGGAACCAGCCAGTGACACTTATTCTCGCAATATGCTAGGGCTCTCTGTTGTTTGATAACTTTACCTATTCTGTCCCTTCTGCTCTGAACAATTCCTCCTTTCCATACCCGATGAGCCAATCATATTGGTCATTGACATCATCTGTAGTTCAATTAGTATGCCCTCCAACTCTGCTGGTCTTCCGATGGGTGGCCCCAGTTACCTCCTCTCACCTGTATCTTCCCCCATTGTAGCATTTAGCCCTGGTATTGTGGTCCTGGCAGAGCTGCTGTCTCTTGGACAGTACACCCACTGACAGCAGATCCGAGTCCTCTCTGTCGCCCAGGGCTGAACACAATGCCTCACTGTTCAGTGCTCATCGCAGCTGGAGAGAACAGCACCGTCCAGTGCCTGCTGGGCTCAGAGGCCTTGGGGGAAGCCCATCACTGCAGATAGCTTTTGCAGATATTAATTGGGATTTGTTCTTTCTGTCTTGCAAGATTTGGAAAGAATGAGAAGTATTTTTATCTTGCTTGTTATATTATTTAGTTGGTTTTTGGTTTGGTTTATTAAAAATTTTTGATGTTGACGTAACTGCAGGTGTCCCCTTTTCCCCGCCCTTCGCCCACCTTCCCCCAACTCGCCTCCCCCTCCCTTGGCCTTCACCACACGCTTGTCTGTGTCCACGGGGTTATGCATACGTGCTCTTTAGCTAATCACTTCACCTGCCTCCCCTTGGGCACTGGCCAGTCTGACTCATGCATCCATGCTTCCGGTTCCATTTTGTTCATCAGTTTATTTTGTTCATTAGATTCCACATATATCATATGGTATTTGTTTCTCTCTGATTGGCTGATTTCACTATATTATTTTTATTGTCACCAGCATCTGGGCCATTGAGCAGGACTCTAAGTTTCTGAAGGGCAGCTGCTCTTCCTAGTGTTAAAGAAGATCCAAACTCACTGGGACTACGCTGTGAAGAAGGGGAAAGGGGGTGCTTGGGAAAGTTTCCCTTTGCATGGAAGAGAATGGAAGCAGGGATTTCCCCGAATCCTGGAGTCCATGGTTCAGTCCCTGGCAGCCAGATGGGAAGGGGGCTGGTGTGGTGCCTGAGGAAGACTTGGGCCCAGAATGGGAACCCCTGAGGTGGGGAGAGTGCACAGCAATAAGGGTTGATAATTTACATCGTGAAAGTGCAAAGTCAGATTCTGTTTATTTTGAAGACAATGGTGTCACATTTCTTATATAAGAGAGTTTGTGGTTGAGAATCCAACCTCAATATGCAAATATTCAAACCAAACTAGAATGAACTTGGGGAGTGAGAATATTTCTTTAACTCCCTGGCTCTCTCTTTGCATCCTAGCTAGAGGCCTTTGAGATGGGTAACACTTTCTCCTTCACTTCCTTTGTTCCTCTAGCAAGACATTTTTCTAACATAAAACCTTCCCACATCTGGCATATTATACTGACCTCAGGAGAACGCGTCTGCGTACATTACTTGGAGGTTGACTTACAACCTGTCTTACAGTTAAAGGTAGGTAACTCTTTATTCCCTGTAGCTTGATAAAATGAGATTTAGGGATTTCGATGGGCGAATGCTGTTTTCAGATGAAGAAGACAAGTAGATTGGCAGCATCCAGAAGCCTCCATGACATCTGGTATTTCTACCACCTAATCAGTGATGTTGTGTCTACACAGGTCACCAACACTTGAGCAAGCAGGGGTAGCTCTGACTTCTCATGGGCATGAGTGCCTGGGACTCAGGAGGATGAGTTAGCAAGAGCTGCAGACAGTTGTGTAATATGGAAGACCGAGCCTCCGGAAATGTGGGGCACTGCCTTCCTTTAAGCTCTACAGAGGGGGTCCCTAAATCCACCTCATGATGCCATGATAATCAAGGCGTTGGGAGGTCAGTAAAATGGGCTCTCCCAAGAGGCTGTGAGGAAGATGAACTTTGGCTTCCCCCGTGTGGGCTGGCCTGGCCTGTGGTCTCCTTCGGAGTCATTTTCCACCTTTCCCTGCCTGCTCTGCCAAGAGGCTGAGCTGTAAGAATTGCATCACAGGCCAACTTGCACTCTGGGTTGGGGTTAGGAGGAGACATTGGCACTGGCAGAGATGCCAGCAGGAAATTGGGGGAGATAAGGATTGAGGGGTCTATACCCTCAGCTTCGCCCTGGATCAAGAGTTAGCAGTAGGCCCGGCTAGTGTTGCTCAGTTGGTTGAGCTTCATCCCATGCACCAAGAAGTCGTCAGTTCAATTCCCAGGTTGCAGGCTTGACCTCCAGTAGGGACTTCAAGGGGCAGCCAATTAATGTTTCTCTCCCTCTCTTTCTATCCCTCTCCTTTCCTCTCTCTCTAAAAATCAATAAAAACATTTTTTTAAAAAGACTTAGCAGTAGGTGTATTATTCCACAGCAGAAGGCTACAGCTCCTGTTGGTGAGCTTGTCTTTCCTCCACTGTAGCCACAGCTCTTTCTGCATTTTGACAACCACTCCACCCATTGGCTGGGCAGCTAACAGAGTAGCAATGGCTCCCTCATGTCCATAGCCCCAGGGGCCTCACCATCCTTATTGGTTTCCTCTAACCATAACTGCTTTTAGTGTACCAAAACCGTGATGATGTAACACAATATCCTTAAATTCTTTGACTATAAAAGGTGGATGACAGGGACAATAAGAATTAGTAATTGTAACAGTATTCCTTAGAAAATCTTGTCTTTATATCATATCATATTACAATATTATATTTATACTAGAGGCCTGGTGCACGAAAATTCATGCATTCAAGGGGGGGGCTTCCCTTAGCCCGGCCTGCACCCCATTGTACTCTGGGACCCCTCAGGGGATGTCTATCTACCGGCTCGGGCCTAAGTTGGCAGGTAGACATCCCTCTGGCAGCCTAGGAGCCCCAGTGGGGATGTCCAACTGCCAGCTTAGGCCTGCTCAGAGCAGGCCTAAGCCACAGTCAGATACCCTTAGTGCTGCTGAGGAGGTGTGAGAGGCTCTTGCCACCGCTGCGCTCGCAGCCGTCAGCCTGGCTTGTGGCTGAGCGGAGCTCCCCCTGTGGGAGCACACTGACCACCAGGGGGCAGCTCCTGTGTTGAGCATCTGCCCCCTGGTGGTCAGTGTGCGTCATAGAGATCGGTTGTTCCACTGTTAGAGTCAATTTGCATATTACCCTTTTTTTATATAGGATTACTTATATTAACCAACCTTGATCTTATAATAGCATTTGTCTGCTTTATTTTCTGAAGGTTTGTATATGCCCCAACACTCATATTTAAACTATTAAAACACAGGTGTGTGTTTCTGTAAAAATTAACACATTCCTCTGGACTCTGCCAATTTTTCAGGTCATTCTTTACCCAAATCCAGCCAGCTTTGTTACTCATCATGCTTTCTCATGCCTCCGTGTAGCTTTCTCACCTTGGATGCCTTTTCTATCTATCTCTAGCTCTTCATTCTCAGTTCTGTCTTGCACAGGTAACACATCTATTAATTTGTCGAACCAGCAAGTTTTGAATGTCTGCTCAGTGTTGAATATCTACTAAATGCTAGACCCCTCAACGTAAGAGATACATAGGTGCCTTTCCTGAAAGCCCACACCCCTTTCTCCTAGGCTCCACCCCCTCTCTCCTAGGCTCCACCCTCTCCCTCCTAGGTTCCAGAACCCAGCTCTTCTGCTTCCTTCACCTTCTGCTTTGTACTCTGAGCATTACCTTCATGCCCGACTTTGCCACTAGATTATGAGCTTCCTGAAGATAGAAAATACATTCGATCGATGCCATCTCCTCCTTAAGAACCACATGCATACCAAGTGAGTAGAATGTGCTTGGTGAATGCTGGAGGAATCTGACAGAATCACCAAGACAGGTTACCCAGCCAGCAAATGCCCCCAGCAGCTCTTCCTAAACGAAAGCCTGGTTTGATGAGTTGGGCTCTTCATGAGCTATTTTAGCGTTGAGAACCACTGGGTTCTGACCAATTGGAGCAACTTATAATTAAGATGGTGATATTATCAACCTCAGAAAGAGGGCATTTCAGAGGGAGTTAAGGCAGAGAAGTTGCCTCATCAGAGTGGTCCCAGTCACAGAATAAGTTTCAGGCCCCCACCTCCTCAATCCTGCTCCTACACAGAGCCTTAAATAACTACCCAGGACAGCTTTAGTCACTCTGAAGAATTTATGTAACTTTAGATCACATCTAGCCCAAACATCTCTCTCACGCTGCGCTGAGTCATTTGCCGGAAATTTGCCTGGCCAGTGAGGCAGAAATAATGATTTGTGCTGCCTTTTAACTCTCTGTCTCTCTAGCTCTGTTTCCCTTTCCTAGGGGCAGATCCTAATTTGGTACAGAAAAAATAAAAAGTAAAAAAGTACACCAGTCAATTTCCATCCTGATCTAACTGGAGAAAGAAAATGTATATGATTATTTTTAAGGCACAGGTATTTATATTAACGTGTCATTTACAAGCTCCACCCCTCACTTCACACCCTGCCATTGCCCTGACTGCCATAGAATTGTCCTAACCTGATTGCGTCTTGGGGTAAAGCCATCGTCCTGTATTGTAAGAAATTATATTGAATGTCACTGCAAGAAGGGGATTAAGAATAACAGACTCTTGCCTGAAACTTTCAGGACCCCTTTCTGCTTTGCTATGCAGAATAGCTGTGAGTTGACAAGAGTCATTGATTTGATTTAGCTTCTGTTAGAAATGTCGCAAAGGGTGTCTACACTGGATTTGAGAAAAGTCATGGCCAATGCTTGCACCCCATTTGCAAGGGCGTAGGTCTCTGGAAGACACAGGTTTGTTTAACCCTCACTTCAGTTTTCATTTCACATTCATGCCCCTCTCACCCTTTTGTTTTCTGCCTTGATCTTATCTTGGTATTTTTCTGTATCTTTGCAGGCTTCCTAGATACTTTAAGGAAAATGAAAGGGCATATGAAAAACTGTAACAGTCACTCTATTTCCACTCATTTGCCTCCTTCAAGGCAGGCAAGACAAGTCAGGAGTGAGGGCCAAGATCTAGGAACACACATCTTGCCTCCTCATATGCAGAGACCAGATGGAGAAGCGAGAAGCAACCTACAAAAGTCCTCACACTCCCTCAACACCCACCTCCACCCGCCAGAATTACCTCGCCTCTATTTTCTCCCAAGCATGACTGGTGTCCAGAGGCAATTGATGTTCTTGACCTACTTTCTGTCGGAATGGAGGGTGAGAACCCATCCATCTGTGCATTAAGGAATACCTGTGCAGGCTCTTAGATATTGACTGGCTTTTCCATTAATTCACAATTGAACAGTGAAATCCATTGATTCTGTCTCGACACCTTACTACGGAGAGCTAAGCTGCACTGGGCACCCTTCCTTATACCTTACGAGAATCACCTGAAAATCTAGGATCATGGAATGAATACGAGAGCTGGAAAGACCTCTGAAGTCACCTCCTCCAAGCACAAACATGTATATGTGGCTATTTTCTTTTTAAAACTTAGTTGCTTGATATAAGGATATCAAACTGTCCAGATGTGTAAAAAATAGAATGTAAGTCCTCTCACCCCTACTCATACTTCCTGGGATAAGCACTATCAATAGGAGCTTCCATTCACTCATTCATTCATCCATTCACTATTCAAACAATATTTACTGACACCAACTGTGCGTTCAGTTCTGTGGATTAAGACAGGGAGGGAGGAAGAAGAAAGAAAGGAAGAAAAAGAAAGAAAGAAAGAAAGAAAGAAAGAAAGAAAGAAAGAAAGAAAGAAAGAAAGAAAGAGAAAGAAAGGAAGGAAGGAAGGAAACAAGGAAGGAAGGAAGGAAGGAAGGAAGGAAGGAAGGAAGGAAGGAAAGAAAAGAAAGGAAGAAATAAAGGGAGAAAGAAAATAACATCAGTTAGTGATAAGTGTGTAAAGAAAACTAAAGCACAGTGCTGAGATGACAAATGAGGTCTTTTCAGAGGGAACGTGACCACGTGACAAAGGGAGGTGCAGACCCAGGCCCTGCCCCAGGACTGCTGGGCGTGTTCTAGAAACAGCCCAAGGGCCAATGTTGCTAATGCTCAGAGGAAGAGGGAGCAGGCACAAGAAGAGATTAGAGATGTCAGCCTCAGGCAGGCTTCATAGATCCTTGAGGCGCTGAAAGGAAATGTGTTTCTTTTCAAATGCCAGGAGTAACAATTGGGAGGTTTTAAATGGGAGACTGGCACCTTTAATGCCCAAAAAGCTTTTGCGAGGGGAGAATGAGCTAGGGCAGTGGTCGGCAAACTCATTAGTCAACAGAGGCAAATATCAACAGTACAACGACTGAAATTTCTTTTGAGAGCCAAAAACCGACTTCTGCGCATGGGCCACAAAGTTTCAATCACACTGTACGTGCGCGCCCGCACGTGGTACTTGGTGGAAGAGCCACACTCAAGGGGCCAAAGAGCTGCATGTGGCTCGTGAGCCGCAGTTTGCCAACCACTGAGCTAGGGGGGTGGCTAAACATTAATTTTTTCAAGGAGGCACCATCCAAAGAGAAGGATTACTGTATATGATTGTTTTTGTTGTGTCTATGCTTATAACGATTTCCTGTTGCATCAAATCCTACAGGAGTATTAGTAGCAATAAAAAATAATGGGCTGGCTTAGCACACTCAGCAAGATCTACCTCACACATCATGCCCACACCCGAGTTCATAGGCAGAGCATCCAAATGAGGCAGAGGGACGATGGGAAGGTGACACAGATTGAGCAGGTCCTCCTGCGTGTACCACGAGGACAGCGCATGCCTGTTCTTTTAGGCGCTCACTAAAAGCTACATATTTTTAAATAACATTTTTCCTTTGGAAATAGTTTAAGAGTCACAGGAGTTTCAAAAATAGTACAGAATTCCCATATATCCTTCCCCCCCCTCCCCCGCTTCCCACCAAAATATCTCATGTAACCCGAGGGCATGCCAAAACCAGGCCACTGACATCGATAAGTGACTGTTATCTTGAGGACATACGTTAAGTGGATTTCATTCGTTCCTACATGCTCTCTTTATTTATGTATTTGTTTGAACTTTAGAGGACGTTTATTAAAGCTGGGGACAGTGCAAGAAGGAAGGGCTGGGGAAATGACCTGGGCTGGTCTGCGGGAGTGTATGTGTAGCGCCAGGAAACTTTATCCCAGGTGCTGATGCAAGGAACTGCCACCATCATCCCGGACAGCCTGTCTCCTTGCCACAGAGAGACACCCTCCGCAATCCGTTGGTTGTAGCTTTTGTTGTTTGTCTTAGAAATACACCCAACCTGGGCGTGAAGAATGCTTCCATTGGTGTTTCTCTAGCCCTGGGTTTATTGAAATCTATAAATCCACCTCACGCGATGCTTCCCAACGTTTAAATATCACCAACACACAAACATTTACACAGTGTATGAGTGCTCTTAAGTATTTAAACCTCAATTTACCAAACCCAAAACATTCCAATAAGATCAAGGCTGTCAACTATTTTTTTTAACTTTTAAAATAAGCATCTTATTGTTATAGAAGCAATATATATACATTATAGGTATAGAAATTTAGGGGACATTTTTAAATTTCACATTGCTGCCCTCCAGAGATAATCTCTGTTAACATTTTAGTGAAAATCCTTCCAGATCTTTCTTTGTACACATACATGTCATATTTTAACCAAAATAAAATCATAATATACATCGCCCACTTTATTCAGTTAATGATCTTTATCTTCAATTTTAGTTTTTTTCATATAATCTAATACTCAGACCATATTCTGATTTCCCAACAAATCCCAAAATGTTCTTTTGAGGTGGTTTGTCCTTGCCAGGATCACACACTATCTGGTTTTTAAGTCCCTCAAGTCTCTTTTATTCAAGTACAGTTTCCTTTTACTGTTGTTGAAAAAATTGTTATTGTTTAAGAAACCATGCCAGCTCTTCTGGAGACTACCCCACCCTTCTACGCTTGCCTAGTCGGTTCCTTGTGGTGTCATTTAGCTTGTCCCTATACCTCTAACATTTTCTGTAACCTTTCAAGAAAAGCTTGAGCGGGTCAAGATAACCATTTTGGCTGGAATGCATTGCACTGTGTGTTACATACTTCATGTTGGGCACGTTGTGTCCAATAACACAGAAGACACACAGGACCTGATGGCCCACCATCCGTGTTGCCAAACTGACACTTGGGTTAGAGGGATACCAGTCTGATCTCTCCATTGGGCTGTTTTGTTTTCCCTTTTTAGAAAAGTTTTTTTTATTGATTTTAGAGAGAGGAAGGAAGAGGGAGAGATAGGAACATTGACGGTTGCCTCCAGTGCGTATCCCGACAGGGATGGAACCTGCAACCTGGGTATATGCCCTGACTGGGTACCAAACCGGCAACCTTTTGGTACATGGGACCACACTCAACTAACTGAGCCACTGACCAGAGCTGTTTTCCCCCCCTTTTTTTATGTATATGAGTGATCTTAATTTTTTTATTGTTTAAAGTATTACATGTCTCCTTTTTTCCCGATTGAGACCCCGCCGCCACTCCCACCCCCGAGGGCAAGCCCCCACCGCCCCAGTGTCTGTGTCCATTGGTCATGCTAATATTAATATGCATGCACACAAGTCCTTTGGTTGATCTCTAACCCCCTCCCCTGCCTTCTCTCCGAGGTTGGATGGTCTGTTCAGTGCTACCTTGTCTCTGGATCTATTTTTGTTCATCAGTTTATGTTGATCATTATATCCCACATATGCGTGAGGTCACGTGATATTTATCTTTCTCTGACTGGCTTATTTTGCTTAGCATAATGCTCTCCAGGTCCATCCATGCTGTTGCAAATGGTAAAAGTTCCTTCTTTTTTATAGCAGCGTATTATTCCATTGTGTAGATGTACACACTCATCTGCTGATGGGAATTAGGCTGTTTCCAACTTTTTAATTAATTCAATCACCTTGAAAACAGACAACATCCACACAGGATAATTTCAAATTTTATTTTTATGTTTTTTACTTAGCCTAATACAAAAGTCGTGATGCTAGGATTTTAACTCACTTCTTTACTTTTTCCTATACTTACATTATCCCTGTCCAGGGTTATAGGTACCCTTCTAGACTCAGAAGGAAACAGCACCTCACACAGACCTACCAAAGCGATGGGTGTTGGCGTTTGTATTTAAGAGCTGATTTCTTGTCACGGAATGAGACCTGGTGTCACGGGTCTTTCCTGTGGTTTTGTAATTCAGGAAATGGGCGTTTACTCTGTGCCTTCCCCGCTTCCCTGGGTCCTCGGGCTAGTCCGTCGCCTTCGCGCACTCTGGAATTCTCTCTCCCCCTGGTTGTCATGAATGAGCACCAAGTCTCCTCCGTCCTTTCCTCAATAAAATCCTTTCTTCTCCCAGAAATATTTTGTTTGCTCACAGTTCCACAAATGCACTGGGTCCTGCCTACACAGAAAAATTCATAGAAACAACACTCACCCACCGATGTCAACTCTCCCATATGCATTACAATGAACAAAAATAAGCAAATGCTATTACAGTCTCTTTTAATGTTTCCTGAAATCGCACATGTTTTTAAGTTTTTGGTGATGAAGTTGCCACCACTTGTTGAATCCCTGCCCCTGTAAACAACACAGCTTTGTGCTCTGGCAAAAACAAGATGTTTTACTCCCACATTGATATTAGTCAAGCCCCAAGACATGGAGTTAGCCACTTTTAATAATTTGTGATTATTATAACAAACTAGAGGCTCAGTGCATGACATTTGTGCATGGGGGGGGGGGTCCCTTAGCCTGGCCTACACCCTCTCACAGTCTGGGACCTTTTGGGGGATGTCTGACTGCCTGCTTAGGCCCGATAAGGCCTAAGCAGGCAGTCAGCCATCCCTCTCGCACTCCGGGGCTCTTGTAGTCTGGGACTCCTCGCTCCTTACCACCCGCCTGCAGCGGAGGCGGGAGAGGCTCCCGCCAACACTGCTGCACTCGCCAGCCATGAGCCCAGCTTCTGGCTGAGTGGTGCTCTGTGGGAGCGCACTGACCACCAGGGGGCAGCTCCTGTGTTGAGTGTCTGCCCCCTGGTGGTCAGTGTGCATCATAGTGACCAGTCATTCCCTTGTTCGGTCAATTTGCATATTAGGGTTTTATTACACAGGATTTTAATATGTAAAATTACACCCAAACTTTAACCCCTTAAGAAAATTGTCAGTAATCATCTCTCTCTCTCCCTGTAAATATGCAAATGGAGGCATGAATTACAATTTTAAAAATAATGAGATGTCAAGGGAAAAAATAGTTTAAGTGATTCAAATAAACGACTCAGTCTTTACCAGTTGGTAAGTATCAGGGAGAACCTGAAACCAGGTCACTCCCCAGACCAAAGCAAGGCTCGATATTTACGGGAAAGGAGAGGGCTCCCCATCCTGGGGGTCTGCCTGTAGTGCAGTTTTTGTTTTGTTTGTTTGTTTTTATCTTAAATCTCCATCTGCTGCCAAACTGGTGGTGGGTGCGAGAGATAGAGAATGTTCTGGTTCCTCGGGTTCCTTGCTCAGGATTATCGGTACAATCACAGTTGAGCACCTGTCAGAGCAATTCTTTCAGAAGCTATTTTTGCAAGCTTTGTGGTTTGTAAAGGTTCAGGGGAGGGTGAGGAAAGAGAAAGGGCAGAAAGTGGGGAGAGGAGGCACAGGTTAAAGCAAGGAAAACAGGGGTTCTGTTGTCATTCATTTACAGAGGCCATCCTAAAACGCTCAATCGCTACATGTAATTTTACCTGAATTTAAAAGAAGAAAAGGGAATAAGCAGAATGTAAACAATTCATAAACTTTTGTATAACTGTTTCTTCACAGCAGAAATATTCCCCCAAATGACCCCTCCTAAGGCTAAGGGAATCCATAATTTTAGAAAACGGTAAAAGGTCATAAAACCAAATTTTTTGGTTTGTATTCATTTCAAAGAATCAATTGCCTTCCTGCTAAAAAGGAGAAAATTAACATTTTCACGTGGCCTCCCACAGCCTTCCTACCCACATTCTTATTGCTCTCAGTTCTATCACTGGGGACCCATCCCGCCTGTTGATCAGGTCCTTTGAGGGCACATCTGAACCTGAACTTGGCTCAGAATGGAGCCTCTCCTATGTTTGTGTTATTTTGTGTATATTTTCTCATGAGCAAGAAATACATAGAATTAAACTTATGTAAGCCTCACACTGAGAATAAAAGAAGAAGCCTAACCATCTTCCCATGATGGTAAGAAGGCCTCCACCTGTAGAGGACGGAAGAGAAGTAGGCAGTTATCTGGGGATTTTGCTCAATACATCAAATTACACAGTTTGGAAGGCTCAGACTACACCCCATGCTTTTAAAGACAAAGATGCTTTGAAATCATTTAGGAGGTTATGAAAGCTCATGCGTTTAGGCTTCGTGAAGAAACAAACCTAAACAAAACCCCAGTGACAAGAACAAAACATTCTCCAACAATCTGCAGGATTTAGCTTTTGTGCAAGCTTTCCATCTAAAGTCAAAGGCAGAGAGAATGTAATGAAATCAATGATTAATGCAGCCGAAAATTTGAAGCAATTTTGTCTGAAAGTGTTTTCAATATCAAAAATATTTCTGACATTTTAAAACATTAAAAGAGAATAGGTTCCTTGAGAAAAATGTTAGAATTATGATAATTTGGAAAATAATTGCTTTCAAAGAAGCTCTGAGAGTAGATTGGGTGTAGGTATTTGAAATGATTAGCAAGCAATAATAATTTAAGAAGTGCAGTCCTGGCCTGGCCAGTGTAGCTCAGTGGTTGAGCTTCAACCTATGAACCAGGAGGTCACGGTTGGATTCCCGGTCAGGGAACAAGCCCAGTTTCAGGCCGGGGCTTGCAGGAGGCAGCTGATCAGTGATCCTCTTTCATCATTGATGTTTCTACCTCTCCCTCTCCTTCCTCTCTGAAGTCAATAAAAAATATGTGCATGTTAAAATAAGAAGTGTGGTCCTGGCCCTCCCAAAGATGAAAAATCTTTGGAATTGCAAGAATAGACTACTTATAGAACAAACAACACAACAAACTTAATATATGATAAAGCTAGCTTTTCCGTATAACTCTGTACTTGAGAAGAAAGGCTGATTTAATGAGTAACTTTAGAACAATTCAGTAACAGTTTGAAAAAAAGAAAACATTGACACCTTTTTCAAGAGAAAAATAAGACCCAAGCCTTTGCTCAAGCTGCTCCATCCATGGGGGCGCCCTCCTCCCACTCATGTGCCTGGCAAACTCCCACACTCCCTCAACACTTCCTTGCTTTTCCCTCCTGATTTCCTCTGAAAAACACAGAAGTCTTAGTCTCCACGCCCACCTCTCCTGGGTAACTCTCTGGGGCAAACACAGCATTGCATTACAATAATGTGCACTCCCCTAAACAGCATGTTTACTCAATTCTTTTCACTTTTGCAACCCCAGCATCCAAACCAGTATTGGCCCTAGAGCAGGAATGCACTGAGTCTTTGATGAAGGAATGGACATCAGTATATGGAATAATACACTCACATATTAATTCTAAGCATGAGTTAGCAAACTGTTGGTGAGGAATAAGTTTTTTTTTTAAAATAGATTGAAAATGCATGTATACAGTTAGATTACAGCGATTAAAAAAGAAGTATGGCTTTATAAACTAGAAAATAAAAATGTTTGTTAGGGCAATTAAAATATTTCTCATTGCTTCATTATCTTTTCAAATATTTTTTTCTAGTACCATGTCCGCCCTGGGCTTAACATAACCTCATAGTTGTTAGAATGAGACTATTCCTGTACTTAGCTTCCTGAGACACCAGAACAGTAAATATCAGAAAAACAAAGCAGTCCATCACTGTCCAATGCAGGATTTATAGTTAATAGAAATCCCTAAAATTTTAGATTATGCTATGAGATCAAAGGTATAGAAAGCATCAGAGCAAAGCTTTGGGGAGGAGTTTGGTGGAGAGATTTGTTTTTCTGGAGAGAGACCCATTGTCTTGCTCTGCTTCTCCATCTTCCTCTTCCTGGAAACATGAAGGACATCAGAGGGCAAACATGGGCCCCTGCCTAGAGACTGGCAAGGCAGAAGCCCTTGATGTAGGAAGCAGGTGGTCTCCACGGTGTCCACTCTGGTAAAATTCCGCTCCCTGACACGAGGAGACACGTGTCAGGGAGATGATTCCTGGTTTTCAACTGAGAAAGTAAAGCCAACTGTGGAAGGTGCTCTGAGCTGGCCCCAGAAATCTTGAGGAAAAGAGGCGGCCAAAGTAATTGCTGTGCTGAGATGAGCCTGGTCTCCCAGGGTTTCTAGGGACGGGGGCTACATGAGTTCCCCTATAGAGAGAGAGAAGGAGTGGGCATTCAGCTGTGCTGGAATTGTCCAGGGTCCTGTCCCATAGGGTCAGCTGGAGGGTAAGGAGACCTCAGCAGAGAGAAGCTGGAAGCGGGGGAACTAGGGACATAGCACTAGGTGACCAAGGGCTGGGAAAGAAGTCTCCCTTTCCAACGCAGATTAATTGTGTCTGTTTGAACGGAGGAAATGATAGATCCTGCCTTCCCCCAACTGATGGACAGAGTATGACGTAAACTGCACTTGCGGCCTGGACATTCCTGAGCACCTAACCAGGCACCTTATATGGACTATACATTGAACCACCAATCAGCACCTGCCAAATACCCTAAGCCCCCATTCCTAAGTACCTAAGTGCCTAATCATGTGCCTTATATGAAACCACCAATCAGCGCGTGCCGAGTACCCTAAGCCCCATCCCTTCCCATTCCTCCCCTCAAAAGGCGTGTTCACTCCTGCACGTGCGCTCTCTTCCTTTGCAAGGCAGCCCGGCCGGGTCCTTCTCCTGGAATAAAGCCTGTAGTCCTGGTCTCCCGCCCTCTGTCTCATCTTTCAGGAAACTGGAAGAGAGGGTCCCGGCTGAAAACCTCTGCGGGGTTCTCCAAAGCACGTTATGGGAGAAGCTTTCACCAGTGCGGGGTTCATAAAGCACAACGACCAGGCGCTCAGAGAGAACTGTCCTCTTCTGACCCCCGAGGCTCCCCCGCGAGGGCCGCGCTTGCGGGTAATAACACCGTTATTACCACGGAACTCACAGGACCACGCTCCCTGTTCCGAGAAGCAGGTCCAGGATGGTGGAGGGAAGAAAACCTTACACAGACGGGTGATGGCATTTTGGTGATGATAAGAAACCGTACTTCTGAATTGAGAGTGCTTGCTACTTAAAGCAAAGGTTGTACTAGTTCCTAAGAGTGAAGGGAAAAATCAGGAGCCTGCAGGAAAAAGATCACCACGGGCAAAAGATGACCACCGCGGGGCAGCGTTTAAAGGATGGTGGGAGATAAAATTGAACTTGTGTTTTGACTCTAGCCCACACATTGAGCGTGTTCCATATACGTCAGTTGCGTAAGGAAAATCGGTCCTTCTCTTTTCTTAGTGGCCCAGGCATCAAAAGAAGTTGTCCAGGTGGAAAAGTTTGTTCCGTTTTGATTTTGATTTTAAAGCTTGGTTAAACCCTCATGAGCCACAGGACAGCCTACATTTCATAAGCCTTCGGATGAGAAAGCTTGGCTCATGGAACATAAGGCATGGAAGGAAACTCATGTGTCTGACACCCCCCCCCCCCCCCCCGATTTTACACATACAATGTAGCATAGAGAGTTTCAGTGACGTGCCCCCACCCCACTGCTGGTGAATAGCAAAACAACTTCTGACATGCCCCACTTCCTTTTTGGATCCGCTTCCAAATCTCCACAGTCCGCTACAGCTACGCCCCCAGTCGGAACTGAGTCTGGAAATAGAAGAGAAGTGGGCAGTCTAACCATGCTGCTCAGAAGACACGTCTTCTCCAAGGGCCTGTTGGGGAGGTTCGCACCCAGCAAGCTTTAGGGAGCGGAGTGTAGGAAGTTAATTGCCTTCCTCTAGAACTCATTAGTCACCGTCCTTGTAACCCGAGGCTGTTGCAAGCACAGCTTGGGCTGAGTAGCATGGATTGGGAAGGCTTTAGAATGCATGTGTCCAAGGGAACCTCTCATCCAGTTTAGCAAGGTTTCCCTCTAACAGGATTATCGACTTTTAGAGGCTCTCTTGGTGTTTAGTTCAAAACAACAGAACACCTAGGATTACAGAGAAAGAATGTTTTGATTGGAATTAATGATTCCCTAATAGGTCTCCTTCCAATGAGCATGAAAATGGAGCTTATTGTGTATGTAAGTGGATTCCTGGGGTGAAATTGAGGAAGCTTGCATATACAGGATGGAAGAAAGGATTGTGAGTCTCAGAATAGCCTTTAGCTATCTGTCCCAGCACCATGAGAGGCACCCATTGTGTTAGGGCAGTGGTTGGCAAACCACGGCTCCCGAGCCACAGGCGGCTCTTTGGCCCCTTGAGTGTGGCTCTTCCACAAAATACCACGGCCTGGGCGAGTCTATTTTGAAGAAGTGGCATTAGAAGAAGTTTTAAGTTTAAAAAATTGGGCTCTCAAAAGAAATTTCAATCGTTGTCCTGTTGATATTTGGCTCTGTTGACTAATGAGTTTGCCGACCACTGTGTTAGGGTAAAACCCCTGTCATCCAAGGATTCTGGGAAGATGCAAACATCACCCGGAAATGAGACATGAGCATTTCCCAGTGTCCCTTAAGGAGATGGCATCGTGGAGAGAAGTGACAACCAGGACAGAGACCTCCAGCTGGGGTTCGGTGGGGGTGGGGGACATGAGAAATATTCTGTGGGGAACATGGTCTCAGGACAGACTGATAACGCCTGCAGAGAAGCAGTGGGAGGCAAGGCGAGCAGAAAGGAGGCAGGAAGCTTGGGGACAGGAGGAGGGTACCAACCAGCTGACAACCCCACAAGCTCATCAGAGGCAAAGTAAATGGGTTTTTGGTTCTTTCCTCCTCTGAGCTCCTTCTAAAATGTCATGGAATTCTAAGGAAAATTCTTATACAAAAAACACATTTATATTTAATTTTAACAAACCAGACTTCGGTTAACAAATATTTACCAAGTATTTATGCCAGGAGCTGTGCTGGCTGTTGGGATAGGATAATAAAAGAAACAAAACTTTTATCCCAAGGAACTTAGAGCATGAGGAGGAATATAGACAAGTCAGCAGGGGCTGGAATTACATAAGACTGTACTCCTCCGCCATTCCATATTGTACATTTGTCTGTCTGCCATCTGCCTCACAGCTTAACAAAAAGGAGTGAACTTCTAACAGTAAAAAAAATGGGCCATTTCCCCCCAAAATTCCAAATGGTACAAAATCGGTCTTATATACACTAAGCTGCAGTAGTGGTTCAATCTGCCATTTTGAAACAAATACAACCCAAACATTTCACAAAACGCTGAACTACAAATTACAGGAATCGGACAACCATAGGGGTGGGGGAATTTCACACAGACCTCAACAGACGTCTTTTCAGAGATTTGAGGTAAACCTTGGTAAGGGTGTGGTGGGTCAGGCTGCTTGGAGGCAGGAAATAACCCTAGACACCATCTCAAGGTTCCTTGTTTTCTCTTCGAAGAATGAGCAAGAACTTTGGTTATTATCCAGAAATTCTGGAAGGGGCCTTTTCTGCTGGTGTCGGCGTCTCCTGAGTTTTTATGATGATTTATTGCATGTATCTGAGAGTGACACTCAATTTGTCACTGTTCTGAACCCACAAGGCCAGTGTTTTAATGAGGTCTTAATTGTTGCTGTGTGGGTGCGGGAACATGAGAGGCGAGTGCTGTGTGCTCAGCCAGATGGAACACCGTCCAGTCAAGTAGGGCTGAGTCCAGTCATTAGTCTGACCGACGCTCATTTCCTTCGTAGGCTGAACATGACTGCCACACCCTCAACAGAAGACTGGCTTCCATGCTCCATGGCCATTCTTGGAAGCAGGCGGCTTATCAGTATCCATTTCTATGTGCAGTTCATATGTATGGATCCCCGACATGGTGCCTACTCACTGGGCATTTTTCCCAATGTCGAGAAGGTAGTGTCCACATTAGCAAGTGGCCAATATCTGCTCTCCGTGCTTGGATTTACACAGCACTTTCCTATAAAGAATTGAAATTTTCACATATAGCCCATTTACTCTTAAAGTTGATGTTTTCCCAGATCTTTATGAAGCAATGGATCCAAGACCACCAAAGATTCCAGGAAAAGGGTAACCATCGCAGAAATAGTTTATTGAATTCACTGTAGTTGTGTTTTCTCTCCCTTCCCTCCTGCTCATCCTTTGCACAGAGGTAACAGGGCCTTTCGGGCTTCCCGATCTTAGGGATTTGGGGAAAGCTGAAAGCAAAGACTCCCAAGGCATGATTTTTCCCCAGTTTGTAAATGCCAGAGTTCTTTAAGAAGATCATGTTAAGTGTCCCAGAAGGAGAGCACAGTGATGGACAGTTTTTGAGGACAAGGAAGGAGAAGAATGATTGCCCCAGGCTGAGGAGAAGAGGTGCCCCAGTTCCTCAAGTAGGTCTGGGCTTTGTCCCTCACAGGAGCCCCTCTGCAGGGATAACTGTAGTTCCTCTAGGTGGCTTCCCCTTGCCCACGTGTGCCACAGAAGATGCTGGGCCTAAGGAATCAGATGGTGTCTCCATAGTAACCACTGGGGTCTGCAGTTCCAAAGCAATGTTGTGGTGTTATGAAAAATCCCAAGTGAAGTCAGTCAGACAGAGAAAATACCACATGATGCACTTATATGTGGAATCTGAAGACAAAACAAACAGAACAGAACTAGACTCACAGATACAGAGAACAAACTCATTGTTGCCAGATGGAAGGGGGGTTGGAGGACTGGATGAAAACAGGGAAGTGATTAAGAAGTGCAAATTGGTAGTTACAAAATAGTTGCAGGGATGTAAAGTACAGCACGGGGATATCCTATATAATAAAAGGCTAATATGCAAATCGACTGAACGGCACAACCACCAGTTGCTGTGATGCACACTGACCACCAGGGGGCAGACACTCAATGCAGGAGCTGCCCCCTGGTGGTCAGTGCGCTCCCGCACAGGGAGTCCCGCTCAGCCAGAAGCCAGGCTCATGGCTGGCCAGTGCAGCAGCAGTGGCAGGAGCCTCTCCCACTTCCGTGGCAGCACTAAGGATGTCCAACTGCTGGCTTAGGCCCACTCCCCCTAAGCCGTCAGTCTGACATCCCCTGAGGGCTCCCGGACTGCGAGAGGTCACAGACCGGGCTGAGAGACCCCCCCTGCAGTGCATGAATTTTGTGCACTGGGCCTCTAGTAGTCCGTAATATTCTAATAACTGCATGATGCCAGGTGGGTACTAGAATTACTGGGGGAATCACTTCATAGATTATAAAATTGTCTAACCACTACACTATACACCTGAAACTAATATGAAATAATACTAAATGTCAACTGTAATTGAAAAATAAAATAAAAAGAAAGAAAATCCCAGGCCTGTTGACTACCTGTTAGAGGGGGAGGAGATGGCAGCTGAATAATGTCTGAAGTTGAATTTTCAGCCCTTTCAGAGGTGGGTGGGTACTCCGATTCTGAATGAAAATTATCTGAAGGAAAATTATGAAACACAATTTTTCTTATGCATTTATGGTTGTAGACTAGGATTCATTCCTACTACACTAACAACGGATATAACTTTTTAATTTTCAGAATTGTTTCCTTACCTTAATTGATTTATGCCTTAGAGTAAGTATATGGATGAACATGATTATTGCCCTTGCTTTACAGGTAAGGGAATTGAGATTCAGAGAAGTTGAATAATTTGCCTAAGTTAACACAGCCAACTAGTGTCAGAGTCAGGAATCAAGGTCAGATCCATCTGCCCCTAAATTTAATATTCTTTTCAATATTCCAAGGTGCCTTTATAATAGGAAAACTAAAATTGCTGCTCTCTTCTTTCCTCTTTTTCTCTTCTTATCTTTGTTATCACTTTCATCTCTCACCTGGACTTTTGCAACTGTACTCGCTGCTCTCACAAATCCTGTCCACTGTAAACACTATCCCATAAAAGCAAAAAGAATCCTTTTAAAACCTAAATCAGTTCATTTGACCTTTGAGTTCTGAACCCTCCAGAGGCTTCCTCTTCCACTAAAGGAAACCCAAACTCCTTATCTCCGCTCACGAGTTGTCAGTGACCCTGCACATCCTTGGACCCTGTCCCATGTCCCTCTCTCATCTGCTTAACTTTAGCTCCAGTTACACCGCATCCCAGTGGGGCTTCTACAACACGCTGTTCCTCCTGTTGGTAACTTTCTTCCCCAAACACATCCTCTGGCTGTCTTTTGTCAAAAGTCTCAGAGAGGACTCCCTTGCCACCTATCTAGAATATCCTGAATCTCAGCTCCTTATCTGCTTCCTTCTTTGGATGTATCACAATTTATGATTTTTCAGTTCTTTGCTCTATTACTTGATTGAATTTGTTTCTACAACAGAATGTATGCTCCCTGAAAACAGGGACCAGGACAGCCTTGTTTGTTCTTGTATCCCAGGTGCTGAGCACTGACAGGAGCACCGAGAAACCGCAGGATGAATATGTGTTGACACTCTGCAGATCAACAATGGGTCAACATTGGTGTTGAGGTTACAGGACACTTGGATCTTGCTCCAGATTCCATCACCTGTCTAAAGAAGAATGCCATAGCAGGGATGAAGGTTAGTCATAGCAGACTGAGGGTCCATTAAATACAGAGGGGGTGGCATAACTGGACTACCTTAGACTGTGGACTACCCTTGAGTTCTTGAGCATAGATTCTAGGGAGTTCTGTTATATCAAATCACATGGATAAAATTCACACTTCCATTTTATGTGGAGTGACTGACACGTAGGCTGAAACCTGAAGGTCTGTCATTTCTGACCATCTGTTCATGTCTGATCATGAGTGTTATGCCTTTTGGCATCTTCGTAACTAGTTCAGGGATCCAACCCTTCCCTGATCTGGTGTGTGTGTGTGCACGTGTGTGTGTGTGTGTGTGTGTGTGTGTGTGTGTGTGTGTGTGGTTTAGCCTTTAACCATTATGACAATCAGAATCAACTGAGTCTGTTCTGAAATGGTTTGCTGTGCCATGTGGCCAATGAGATTATTATGATTAAAGCTTTTAAAATCCACCTTGGCCTTGACTCTGTGTGGCTCATGAAATCATGTTTTTCAAGCCAAATATCTGAGTGGGGGAGAGGAATGTGCTTCATAACTGGTTCTCATTGGGTTATGCCTAGGAGAGCTTTCGAGTCTTTTTAACTCGATGTACATGCCTATAGATGTTCAAACTTTTGTAACGGGCCTGAGTTAGAGAACTATAGGAGATATTACCTAATCCAATGACAAAACTTGTTTAGAAACATGGTGCTTACATACAAGGGAATGTTCTCAACAATAAACAAACAACATGGGTTCATCTCAGAAGTTTCATACTCAGAAGTAAATAAAGTGTGATTCCATTTGAATGATATTCTGGAAAAGACACAAATGTAGGGACAGAAAACAGATCAGGAGTTGACAGTGTTGGAAGGGTGAGTGGAGGGCAGGGAAGACTGATCACCAAGAAGAGGCATGAGGGAATTCTCTGGAATGATGGGCGTGTTCTGTATCTTTACTATGGTAGTAGTCACACAGATAGCTGTATGTCTGCTGTGGTAAGTTTTATGTGTCAACTTGGCTAGCCTGTAGTATTCAACCAAACACTAATCTAGGGGTGTTGTGAAGTCACTCTGTAGATGTGATTAATACCTACAATCAGTTGACTTTAAGTAAAGGAGATTGTCCTTGATAATGTGTGTAGGGATCGGTTATAGGGTTAAGCCTCGGACTGACCTGCTGGCAAAGCCACAAACAAGTCCCAGCTTAGAGGGCACAACCTCTTAGCATAATTAAGCTTGACCTTATGACACTCCCTTCCTGGCTAGCTAATGGGCTGTGGGAGGTGCAGCAAGTGCTGCCAAAACAAGTGAAACTCACAAGAACATTGTAAATTACCTTGTTTACCTCTGACTATAAAATAAAGCATCAGCTTGCAGGCTGGATCTGTTCTATGGTCTCAGCCAGGCACAGAAGTTCCACCTAGACCCAGCTTATTCTCTTTGTCTGCCTTTTCTTCATCCCTCCCCCCCCTCCCTCAGGCTCACTGAACCCTTGGCTGTGCTGGCGCGGCGCAAATGTGGTTGGACCTCATCCAATCAGTTGAAAGGCCTTAACTGCAAAAGGGAGGTTCCCCTGAGGAGGATGAAACTGCCTCGCGATCACAATATCAACTCCTGCCCAAGAATTTCCAGGCGGCCGGCCTTTCCCAAGGGATTTTTGAATTATCAGTCCCCACAATCGTGTGAGGCAATTTCTTAGGATAAATAGCTTTATATATTTGTATGCATACACACAACTTTTACCTATGTAGGTATATCTGTATAATTTTTCCTAATGGTTCTGTTTCTCTGGAGAACCCACCTCATACAATGTGTTTATCAGAATGTATAGGTATACCTAAAAATAGTACATTTTACTATGTGTAAATTATACCACAGTAAACAGCGACAAGAAAAAAACTGACTCAGAATACTAATCAGAATTCTGTTTTGAGCTGCAAGGGAAAGTGTGTCTGTGTAAATGAATGTGCGTTAGCATGTAGGGGCCTATGTGTCATGTGTGCCTTTGCAGGTGTGTGTGTTTCTGCAAAGAGTGTGAGGAAGGTGGTGAGTTTTGGGGGAAAAAAAATCCTTAATCATGAAAGTGGAGTGATAAGAAGGACTTATGTATGTGCAGCCTGGGCTGATTAGGAGGTAGTCCCAGAGTTAAGGAAGGAAGCCCACTGATGAGTCCTGACACCTGGGTAGGTAAATTAAATGAAAAGGAAACTATTACTCATTGACTAGTCCCTATACACAGATGCTGTGCCAGGGGGTTCAATATAGACAAGGTGAATAAAACATGGTTACTGTCCTCTGTGTGCTCACAGTCTAAGGGAGACACATATTAACAACTCCAGAAGTAACCATAACCCTGGACACAGAACGTTCTGAGAAATCAGCCAGATACAGAACATTCTATGGACTGTAACGGAGGGGTATCAGACTTGAGTGGGGAGGTCAAAGAGGGCTTCACAAAGCTGCATATGAATTGGACCCAAGAAGAAGGGATAAGATTTTGAGAAGCCAAAGAGGAAGATGAGGGAGAAAAAACAGTAACAACAACAAAAAGTGCAGAGCCAGGAAAACATGGATGGCAGGAACCGGGAGCTCCAGCAAGGCCACAGAGACATGAGGAGGATGAATTCCATACATATTTGTTGAGTTCTTCCTGTGGGCCAATTCTACCAGAATATAAGGTACATGTAAGAGAGGAAAAGACTTAACTAGAGCCCTAACCAGTTTGGCTCAATGGATAGAGCGTCAGCCTGCGGCCTTGAAAGGTCCCAGGTTTGATTTTGGTCAAGGGCATGTACCTGGGTTGCGGGCACATCCCCAGTAGGAGGTGTGCAGGAGGCAGCTGATCGAAGTTTCTCTCTCATCGATGTTTCTAACTCTCTATCTCTCTCCCTTCCTCTCTATGGAAAATCAATAAAATATATTAAAAAGGAAGACTGAACTAGAAAAGGGAAGGCTAAGGTATAAACACTGGAAAGACAATGTTTTAATTAGAAACAGCTTTAAAATGTTCCTTTTGAGAAATGAATGAACCCAGATGTGAGATGGGTCACCCTGCCCCTTAAGATCTAGTTGAGATTTACACAAGCCATCATTCCACACCCAATTAAATGTCTAATATCCTCCTCCGGAGGCTCACTCCTTCCTGGAGTGCTGCGTCATCCTCACTCTGGCTTTGATTTTCTCCCACCCTCCAATCCTCTGCTCACACTTGGTCTCGATCCGAGTTCATATGACTCATCCCTGCTCCTCTAGCCAACCGTCCTCATCTCCTCAAAAACTGGACTCTGGCAACTTTCCACTCATTCCACTCACTTACCTTAGAAAGCTTTCCTTCTATGGAGTGTATTGGGGAGGCTAGAATTGTCCACTGGCTGTACATCTAGCTTAAGAAAAAAATCTTACAAGGGTTTATTTGAGCCCAAATGACGACAATTGCCAGGAAGCAAAATCTCAAGGGATTCAGAAAATACTCCGGAGAATGGCAGTTTTGCAGCTTATTTTATACGCTGGAATCAAAGGGAGAGATGGAAGGGGGGGGGGGGGTTCTATGAAATCCATTGATGGTAGATGAAGGGGTCAGGAGAAAGCAAAGTGGGGAAATCTCCAGAATTGGATAAAAAATAAAGGAAAGAGACACATACTTTTGCATTGGGGGCTACAGGACGGTGAGCAATTAACATTTGCAGCACAGAGAGATGGGATGCGGGAAGTAAGGTAACAAGCAGGGCTCCTGTGGTCTCTCGTTCTGGTGGGAGACTGTGCCCTGAAGGGTCTGGAAAAGAGGGTCACTCTGACATTTCAGAGGGGTGTTATAGGTGCACAAAGACAATAGACAGGCTCACATGAAGTCAAGGTTGACCTTTGTCAAGGAAGCTGCAGGCTCAGGATGTGACTACCGCCATGACCTGTTCTTAGTTAGGGATTTTGATGTCCAGACTATCCTATGTGGTTCCTTTAGGTCTCTGAGTTTGTAAGACCCACGATGAAGGCCTCCTCTGAGCTTATCCAGTTGAGCATGTGCCCCTTTGCTGGTCTACATGGCCACGTGGAAGAGGGAAAGGAACCTGGCGTGGAGCTCAATGCTCTCTCAACAGAATCTCAAGCAAACCCCACCCCACGCCTCTGGGTGAAGGCACCCAGAGATTGTGAACAGGAAGCTGCTGGCACCCATCTGACTGGAGGAGCAGAGCGACTAGGCCTCTGCTGTGGTTTGAACCTGTGAGACCTGTGCTGGAACCCAAACTGCTATCTATGGAGCTGCTGGTGCGCCCAGGTCTCCACCAAATATGGCAGAAGACATGCCTTTCCCCTCCCCCTGCTTGCCTCTCATGGACAGAATCTTCCCTTTTTTCCTCCAGTCCTTCCAATAACTAAGAAATGTCCCGTGCTCAAGTTCCTTTATTTCAATAGCCTGCAGTGATGACTATTTTCCTGGTTGGATATTGATACTTCCCTCCCCCTCCCCCAGGTAGTCTTCACAGGCAGGAGTGTTCTTGACATGATCCTGTTTTTTTGTTGCTTCTTGTTTTTGTTTGTCTTCACCTGCTCAAAGGCAAGGGTTAGAGAGAAGTACTAGGTGGTAGTTACAAAATAGTCACGGGGATGTGGAGCGTAGCATGGGGGGTACAGTCAGTAGCATTGTAGTAACTGTCCACAGTGCTAGGGGGGTACTGGAAATATCAGGGCATCACTGTGTAAAGTGTATGACCGTCCGGCCATGATGCTGTACGTCTGAAACTAGTACAAAATAGTGTTGAATGTAAACTGTGATTGAAAAAATAAAATTTAAAAAAGATAACATAATAAATGTTAAATAATAAAAAAAGAAATACGATTTTATAATCAAGTATTGTTTTTTGTCATTTTTAAAAAGTTTTCCCAGTTTCTTTCAAAACATATTTTTATTGATTTCAGAGAGGAAGGGAAAGGAGAGAGATAGAAACATCAATGATGCGAGAGAATCATTGATTGGCTGCCTCCTGCACATCCCCTACTGGGGGTTGAGCCAGCAACCCGGGCATGTGCCCTGACTGGGAATGGAACTGTGACCTCCTGGTTCATAGGACGATGCTCAACAACTGAGCAACACCGGCCAGGCCTTTTTGGTCATTTTTAAAATGCTGGTTTAGTCAGCTATTTTAAAATTTCCATAAGCTTTTGTTTTATTATTTAGAAACTAGGGGCCTAGTGCACAAATTCGTGCACCTTGAAAGGAACTGTGGGCCACGAGGCTGCAGTGGGCACAGGGGTGGGTCTCGGCCCATCCTCTGCACCTCCACCCAGCCCTTCCTGCCGTGGCACCCAGTCCCCTGTCTGCCAGCAGCCCCACTCTCACCGCTGCCACTCGCACCTGCTGATGGCGCGGAGCGACTGGGGCCAGTGCCCAGCAGGTGCGAGCAGGGCTGGTGCCGTCAGTGGGTGCGAGTGGCAGCTGCTGCCCCATTCACCTCTCAGGAGCAGAGGGAGGTGGAGAAGCCCCTAGGGGTGGTTGAGAAGCCCCTAGGGGCGATCGGGGCCAGCAGCCACCACTTGCACCTGCTGACTGCACTGAGCAATCAGGGCCAGCATGGCAGCGGGTGCAAGAGGGGCCAGCACCAGCAGCAGGTTCGAGCAGTGGGTGGGACCGCGGTTTGTGGGAGCAAAGAATTTTCAGTAACCACCAGAGGCTCACCCTGATGACAGCGACCATTGCCCGCCTTGGTCTGGCCCCCGCTCATCTGCTCCACCACCCCGCCGCAGCTGACACCCACCATGTTCCACGCTCTGCCTCCTGCTGCCCACGCCCACCATGTTCTGCGTGCACCCCCTGGTGGTCAGCGCACATCTTGGAGACCGTGGTTTGGTTTTTCGGTTGTTCCACTGTTGGGTCTATTTGCCTATTAGCCTTTTATTATATAGGATGGAGAACTCTCTGGATTAAAGTTACATAATAAGAGAAAAAAAGAGAGTAGGAATCTTCTATTGCCATGTTCACCTGTGTAGCACCAGCATCTAGAATAAAACCTGCTTCATAGATGTTCAGTGAATATTTGTTGAAAGAGTGACACATAAAAATGAGACCCAGACCCTTTTCTTGGTTTCTATTTTAAAAAATTATCAACAGAATTCCTTCTCCTCATGCAGGTTTACCAGTGGTTTGAGGAAATGGAGGAAATTTACATCTTAGAGTCAATGTCTGCTTGAAGGCTTGCAGACACCCCACTGTTCGCCCTCCATCCTCTCCTTTTCCAATTCCTCCATCCTACCTCCCTCTGGAGCAGACCTGCCCACACCATTCTGTGGGCAGTCCCCACCCAAGCCCCTCCATCCAAACTCAGCGCAGGGCTTGCCTTGGTATATCCACACCCTCATCAACGTTCCCCCTCCCTTGACTCCCTGCCTCGCTCCCGCATCTCTGTGATGGGAAGGTGGCTGGGAACAGATGTAGTTTATTTTCCCCATAGTTCTCCTCTCAGACGGCAAAAATGCTTACAACTTGTTTTGGTTTAATACAACTTCAAAAGATTATTGTTTTGTGCTTTGGGGTAAATATTGAATTAGGAATATGTCCTCGGGTGTGAGGATAGGAACATGTCAGGATAATCTTCCTCTTCTGAATCAAATATTGTATTTTCAGGGTAATAAAAGCAAATGAAAACGTATAGCGTGGCTCCCCTGATGTTCTCTAAGCACAGGTGCCTACTGCAAATACGAATGACAGGACTGAAAGCAAGGTATCCTCCATCTTCCATCCTCCGGTGCAGCAAAGAAAACGCTTCCAATTCGAACGATTTCTGAAGTTAGACAAATAAAACTCAAAAAAGCGTGCACACGTTCTTGCCTATTGCAGGTCTTGGTAGAAGAGATGCAATTCCCGACATCATTTAAATGCACAAGGGCTCAGAAGATTCAGGAACTGGGGAGTACCCTTCCGACAAGGTCGGAGTCAGTAGCTCCTTTATTTTCTTTTTTTTAAGAAATCTTTATTGTTGAAAGTATTACATAAGTCCCCTTTCCCCCACCCCCAGGGTCAGTAGCTCCTTTAACACTGAGAACCCATCGCAGGACCGGCCATTGCCCAGGGCCACGCGGGGGCCTGAGGCCTGTGTTGGCAGAGGCGCTGGAAGAGACAGAAGTGGGGCAGAGCACAGGCGAGAAAATGGAAAAGCAAACAGGGATGCTTGAAGAGCATCAGCAGTCGCTCCAGGTGCATTTTGCAGCCTCAGCTGTGAGTCAGCCTGGCCGCAAAGGATCTCTAACAGGTGGGGCAGGGCCCGCTGCATATTTCAGTCTGCGCTGCCCACATCCAAGCTCCTGATTCTGCAGCTGTGCCTTCTGGCACTCATCTCAGAGGTCGCTGGAGAAATGGGGAAAAGTCACTGTAGTATCAGCATACTAGTCATCACTCCATGTCCTCTTGGCTTCTGAAAATAAGACTTGAATACTTAAGTAGAGAGTTTTGCTAATCAATCTGAAATGCCTTGCTTAGCAAAAGAAACGGGGCAAATGAGTGGCCGCTGAAATGAAACTGCATTTCTTATCTCTGAGAGTGAGGCAAGGCCCCCTGAGGTCTGGGTTATAAATGTGGGCAAGTCTCCCCCTAGTGGACAAATGGCTTCGCCTTGCACTGGCTAAGATAGCCGCATAGGGGGTTAAACAAACAAAAAATTCATAGAAAAGGGCCAGAAGAGGAGAAAACGGTAGAGAGGAGGTAAATGTGCTATTGTCACGTATTTCATCTCGATTTCTAAGGTGTTTTTGTTTGTTTGTTTGTGTGTTTGTTTGTTTGTTTTTGTGTGAAAAGGCAAAACTGAGTTGAAGTTTTTGCACACATTTGAGAATGTTTACCCTTCCTTCGTGTGTTTGTTATTAATATGACTCCAGGTCCCACAAGAAGGAAGAATAAGAAGATAAAACAGCTTTTCCTAGGACTGGTTTGGAAAAGCCTAGAGTCACTTCCAAGGAGGCACTGTGTTTGGGGACAAGCAATGAGGTCTGTGGCAAATAGTGATTGGAGAAAGATGATCCTGTTTTCCTCAAAAAAATGAATCCTGATGGCCTTGCCCTTTGAACGAGGCATGTCAGCCACTTCATCAGGCTGACTGTGACATTCTCCCATGGGTGGCCTTGAATTAGCATCCCCTACCAAATCTACCTCGTTTGAGCCAGCAGCCAACACTCTTTACTCTTCGGAAAAGACAGAGTCAGTTTGGCTCAGTGGATAGAGCATTGGTCCATGAACTAAAGGGTCCCGGATTTGATTCCAGTCAAGGGCATAGATCTCAGTTGCAGGCTCGATCCCTGGCCCTGGTTAGGGCCCGTGAGGGAGGCAACTAATTGATATGATCTCTCTCACATGGATGTTTCTCTCTCTCTATCTCTCCCTCTCTCGCTAAAAAAAAAAATCAATGGAAACGTATCCATTATCAAACAAAGCAACAAACAAAGACAGGGCAAGTCATCCAGTTCCAAAATTCTATGAACAAAGACCCTGAGGGGTTTGTGACCAAAAAGAGGTGCATGGTGCTGTTCTAGAGTCTCCCAAGTCTTCACAGCTCCTCAAACCCTCCCAGTTCTCTCTAAGATAGTTCTGTTCCCTGGATAGTTCTTCCTTGTGTCATAGACCACAGGCTGCAGAGCACCAGTCCCCCGGGGAGTCCCTGAAGTTGCTAAAAAATTCAGGGCTTTCAGAAGAGGATGCTGGACTTCGGAAAAGCCAGACTTGCCAGAAAATCCTAAAGGAGCCTAAATAATTCACTAACTCAAGAGAAACCCAGGAAGCACAATGCAAACTTACTGGCTCTAATGTGTTCTTTTGACATCAGAAGAGACACAGTAGGTTAAGGAAAGTCTGGGGAATGTGTTGAGAAGATAATCAGTAAGAGAGAACGGAGATTCATTCCTTTTCAAAGCAGGTTTTGATCTTGACAGAGGGCAGAGGCAAGTTGCCTCATTTTATCTTTAAATTATCTGGAGACCTGCTTTCCAATGGCTAGAGAACATGGCCAATGCGCTTGTCTTTTTGACCAAAGAAACACACATCCCAGAACAAAAGAACAACATTGAGCTTCTGCTGCTCAGTGACAGAGAATTTACGGAGTGTTGTTTGAGGTTCTGGGGTTAATTAAACACTAAATGTTATCTGAGCGTAGCAAGCAAGGGAACAATTTATTTCCTATGAGATTTAGATCTAGTCTAGCCTACAGTAAATTGCAAATGTTACTGCAGTGTCCAAGTTCAAGGGTAAGAATGGAAGAGACTGGCCCGAACAGCCCTGAGGTTTTCTTACTCAGATGAGTACGATGCTCACTTGCAAGATGCTCAAATCAGCAGCAGAACCCTTTCATCCATCCAGTCTCCTGCATGAAGTCTATTACAATCTTGGACCACTGGGTCTCAATGGGAGGGAAATGTCAGTGCAAACAGAGGCCATTACCTGAGGAGAAACCATGTCTCAGAAGATGCCGGTGTGGATGGTGAATGCCTCTGGGACATGGCTGGTTGCCTGCCTAGCAGCCATAACTCTGCTTCTTGACTACTGTAAAGCAATTTAGTTTGGAAACTATAAAGGGAAAAAGCAACACATTGGCCAACTTTGTTCCAACTAGGAATGATCAACTAGATGGCCCAATTCAGGCCACTGAGATGTAAGCAGAAGTTGGGAAAACTTTCCCAAAAGGTGCTGAGTCAGCTAATACGTGCCTTTTGCCCTGGCCTTTTCTCTTCTTTCTTCCTGGGATAGAGGCAAGATGCCAAAAGTGGTTGTCCCCTGGGAGACATGCACGGGGATCACATGTGAGTGATGGTTGAACAGAAAAATAGTCGTGCTTGGTCCCTTGGTGGCTTCATGGAGCCATCATACCATCCCTCACTCCCTGACTCCAATCTTTTTGTCGTATGAGAAAAATCACATCCAATAGGCCGCCAATTGTTTTCTCATACTTTCAACCAAATGCAATTCCCAGGGCTTCAATATTCCTACTCTTCTCATGGTTTAAGTTTACACAAGGCTTTTGAAATTTAGATGTAAAACTAGAGAAATATGGTGAAACCATGGTTTTCCTCTCTTGATTACAAAATGGAATTAGGGCCCTGGTTGCTGTGGCTCATTTGGTTGGCCATGGTGCTATGCACTGAAAGGTTGCTGGTTCGATTCCTAGTCAGGGCATGCTGGGCTCGATTCCCTGGTTGGGGCGGGGGGTGGGGTGGGTGCAGGAGGCAGTTGATAGATATTCTGCTCTCACATTGATGTTTCTATCTCTCTATTCCTCTCCCTCTAAAAATCAACAACAATAATAATAATAATAATAATAAACCATATTCAAAGTAGAGCAGAGAGTTAAGGAGCATGAAGGCTCCTGAAATCATGGGAATAGGAATAGGAATTACACAGAGAAACATGGCCCGTCAGGAAAGTCTCTGGTTTGTTATTCCTCAGGTCTACATAAAATCTCCGCTGCTGCATGCTATCTAACTCTCTGGGCAAGTCGGCAATGTGTGTAAATGAAAGTAACTGCTTTGAAAGTTGGTCCTCATTGCTATCTGGTGTGTGAAACGTGGTGCTTAACAAATGATCCTGGGCCACTCTTGCCAATCCCATGCTGGTCTTGCGGTAAAAGAAATTGAGCAATCAGAGTGTGTGGCTCTGTAGGAAAGGGAGGGAACTCAAGTTGTCGGGCAAACCATGCCAGTGAGAAAGCAGTGTCTCCAAGAGACAGACTCTGGGCACTCTTCAGGGGGTACCAGGGCCCGGTAAGTTCAGCCGTGGGGCTGTGCGGTCTGAACCATCACTGACCTGTCACTGTGACTTGTTACCTGTACTTTTTATTGGCAAAATGTGAAAAATCTAGGAATTTCTTCAGAGCTTATCAGGAAGTAGACATAAAAGCTGAGAGCTTGGTCATAAAATAAATGCACAAATTAGTGGTTTTCATTTCCGAAGTTGAATCGCAAGCTTTTATTGACTCAGAAGCAAATGGGCAAATCATTCAATGAGATTCTAACCTGGAGTCTGAAGAGCTTTTGACTTTAATCCTGCAACAGCCTAAATCGAGGCAGGAAAGGGGTGGGAAGATGTGTTTCCTTGAGTGACTGTGAAGAAGGTGAGAATCCCTCTCTCATCTGCTTTTCTATATTGAATTCTGGGTCCTGGGAAACAGCGCAGCTGTTTATTCTTTTAAACACTAGGAAGTCTCGGGTCCCAGCCCCGGGTCCCAGCCCCGGGTCAGGAGTCAGGATCAAATCTCAGCTGTTGACACTTCACACCAAACCACTGTCCTTCCGAAGGACGTTGTGGAAGCACTGGTTTCTCATCGAGCCACGTCGGTACTGCGCTTGGACTTCTGAACTGGACTTCCTTGCCCAAAAGGAATGTAATCAAGTCCCAGAAGGATGGAGCCTCTGAGCGAAAGAACAAAATGAGAATACTATTTATTAAGCACTTTCCACGAACCAGGCCTTCTCTTAGTGCTTCACATGTTTTAGTGCAATTAATTCTCCTAACCGTCTTGATGACGAAACTGGAGCTCAGAGAAATGAAGGAGCAGGCCCAAGGCTCCACAGCCAGAATTGAATTCAGATTCGTGTGATTTGAAAGACTAGGACCTTTCTACTGCCCATCATTGTCATGGATTTCAGGGTCTGAGATAAACTCCCATTAACTCAGAGAGGAAGAGAGAGGGAAGTAGGAGAGAGTCACCTCCCCCAGCCCAGCCTGAGTGGCTTTGACATACAATTTAGTCCCACGCTTCTCATGGGCAGGTGAGGACATGGAGGCCCAGGGTCTTAGACCGAGTTCCCGAGAAGCAGGCCCTGAGATGGAGACTGTGTGAGGGAGCACAGAGGCTCAGGAGGGAAGAAGCTAAGCCTAGATGTGGTTCGGGGTTCCCCAGCTGCAGCGAGCACCATGTGTGTGAGGCCATGGTGGATGGCCCAGCCCCAGTTGAGCCTCCCAGCAGCACCACGTAGAACAGAGAAAACCAGCCCCACGGAGCCCTGGCCGAAGTCCTGACCCAGAGCCTCATGGGCCATCTCATTGTTTCCGTCTTCAGCCAGCCAATAAGGTTTGGGGTGGCTTTTTGGCAATAATAGATTGCTAAACATCTCCAAACCCTGTATCAGATGGGAGAAGAACATTTCCTAAAGCAAAACCTGATTGCTGTATATTTGCTATTGAGGAATAAAAATATGTTAGTCACTGGGAGAGAAGACTTGAGCCTGGTCCATAAGACCTGCAGCATCGACTTCCCCAGGAGCACGTCTCACTACCTTTGTATTCTCTCAGCCACTTTTCCTGAAGTTCAGCTTCCAGGGAGGCCCATCCTGGCCCAGGAATGAGCATCGGACAATCAAATGCTTGGTTCCAGGGAAGTTGAACCTTCAGTGGTGTGACACGAGTTCCATGCATCCTGTAGAAGGCACCCTGAGGGGTGGGCTGCTGCATCCTCCATCTCCAAACCTCCACCCTGCCTCGCTCTTCCTTCTGAAACCCAGTTATGTGACTTCCTTACAGATTCCAATTCTCCCCTCCAGTGAATTCCTTTAGTGCCTGCCACCAAAGAGCCTTAACTGATACATAAACATTGAGAGAAAGTAGCCTCGGACTCTAGTTCTAATTCAGCACAGGAGGTCCTGGGGCCCCAGGACGTTTAAGGTCATTGCTCCAGGTGGGTAGCCAGGATGAAGGCCCAGACTTTCTGGCATCCAGCCCAATGCCTTTCCTCTATTCCAAACAAGAAACAGGCCAATTTTTCAGAGGCAGCCAATGAAGTCCAAGTCCACAGAGGGAGTGTTACCTTCTTCAGGAACAACCTGAGCCCCAGATCCCAAGGGTGGGCAAACCTCAGTACTGAAGTCTTCTCTCAGGCGATGCTTTCTCTGTGGCTAAAAAACCTAAACTATGTCCCGAGTTAAGTCGTTGCCTTATGTTTCGGACCAATAGCAAAGAAATACATTTGTGCCTCCCTAATTCACTTCTAGAATTAATGAAAATCTGGCTCACAACAAATGCATTAATTAATTCATCCTACTCAGCAGAGGTCTCAGCAGTGAGACAGGCCCTGGAGGGAATTCATGAGATGCTCTTAAAACCCACATAATGGTTTATATTTTTAAGCTGAATTAGAAACTGGGATATGGAATTGTACGCCTGAAACCTATATCATTTTATTAACCAACTAGAGGCCCAGTGCATGGAATTCATGCACGGGGTAGTGTGTTCCTCAGCCAAGCCTACACTCTCTCCAATCTGGGACCCCTACTGGGATCGGGCCTAAACGGGCAGTCGGACATCCCTCTCACAATCCAGAACTGCTGGTTCCCAATTGCTCGCCTGCCTGCCTTCCTGATTGCCCCTAACTGCTTCTTCCTGCCAGCCTGATCACCCCCTAACCACTCCCCTGCCAGCCTGATTGATGCCTAACTGCTCCCCTGCCAGCCCCATTGCCCCTAACTGCCCTCCCCTGCAGGCCTGGGTCCCCCCAACTGCCCTTCCCTACAGGCCCGGTTGCCCCCAACTTCCCTCCTATGCCAGCCTGGTCACCCCTAACTGCCCTCCCCTGCTGGCCTGATTGCCCCCAACTGCCCTCCCTTGCAGGCCTGGTCCCTCCCAACTGCCCTGCCCTGCTGGCCATCTTGTGGCAGCCATCTTGTGTCCACATGGGGGCAGCCATCTTGTGTGTTGGAGTGACAGTCAATTTGCATATTACTCTTTTATTAGATAGGAAGTCATCCCAATAAATACAATAAGAAAAGAAAAAATAAATTAAAAAAATAAAACCTATGAATCTATTACTCATGAATTTAGTTAAATTAATCAAGCAGTTTCTTCTTCTCTCTCTGTCTTTCTGTCTCTCTTTCCGTATCTCTCTTTCTCATCCCTAGGTTACAGGTGTCTTTCTCTACGTTCTCTGTTGAAATTATTTCTTTATTTCTCCTTTTCATATTTGTCAAGAAGAGATGCCCTCAACACTGAATACTTCTCTACTTTGCACAACATATACTGGGATTGTTGTTCCCTCCAGCAACACGCCTCGTATTTTATAGACTGGCTCTTTGAGGTTTTCATCGCTGAACTTTTATAGCGCTCTCACTCTGGCAATTAAATATAGTCCCTTGCATTGTTACTTCCCACCTGTGCTTCAGGATTACATTTTCACTGATGGCAGTAAATCTTTTTCCTTTTTTATATGCCTCATCGTTCACATAGAGTTGTAAGACAGGAGATGTTTTTCATTCTTTCATTTCTTCAACAAATATTTATGAAGAATATTCTATGTACCAGGAATAGTAATCAGCTTAGAACTAACGGAGATGAGTATAACACCATTCCTGCTTTCAAGATGTGAATGAATGATTGAATCCCCCCCTCAGTCTCTATATAAATGTCCCATCACTGAAAAGAAAGATTAAACTACTTGGGGCCTCTGGACCTTAAGGCACACTCAAGTGACACATTCTAAGAAGACAATTCACACAACTTGGACAAACAAGTAGAAATACTCACTCCTCTTGAGCATCATAGAGGTTAAAGGACATGGGCTGGGAATCTGAAGACATGAGCTTTGGTTCCAATTCTGCTAAGACCAGTTTTGTAACCAAAGACAACCAATTAAACCACCCTTAACTCTGGTATCTGAAAAATTGGGAAGATGGACAAGACGTTCTCTTCGTTTCCCTCCAGTTCCAAAATTCTATGAACAAAGAACAAGGTAAAAGTCCTCCAGGTTCTAACCGGAAAACAACAGAATGAAATTAGGAAAGTTAACATTAAGGGTAGCTGTTAGATATGGTTCCCCTTCCTAGGAGAATAATGGAATATGGAATTTTTCTCAAAGGGCAGAGGTTAAAGCCTTCTGGTTAAATGAATTAAAACATAAATCCTCACAAATTTCATGGCGCGTGCTGTCAGCATCCTAACAAAACCTTTGAAAACAAGTAAAGGAAGGAAAGGAAAGAAAATGGAGATAAATGCACTCTTTTCTTTCTGGAATATCTATCGTTACATAAAAGAATTTTACTAGTCCCCAGAAATATAGTCTTTGTTTCTGAAACAGAATCAAAAGAAATGAAATGATGGTAGAATAGATTTACAAAGTGCCCAATTAGACTGACAAATTTACAAATAATTTTTCCCCAGCCCAGGACTGCCACTTGGAGACACCGAATGCATTTGCTATTTTCTGAAGCACATTAGAGTGTTAAGTTAACGAGACACGGGGATGAATAATATGTCAACATCACAACAAGGCTGAGTGACAAAGTCATTGGATAAGAGGAAACCATTTTTGGAGCAAAGTGGTAACAGCTGCAATGAGGCCCAAGATAAATCGTGCGGGATCCATGTAGCTCAGGGGACCCAAGGGAATACGTTATAAAAAAGCAGCAGCAAAAGTGGAACATGAGCTTGTTTTGTGTCAAAGTCCAAGGACCAGGGAAACCTACGGAGGACCCAAACTCAGTTTGAGAAAGCAGTGCGTGGCTCCAGGCGTGCAGACGATTTGCATCATTTGGGGCATCACACAGAGAATGAGTGAGCGGGAACAGAACTGGAACAGAAGATTTCCATAATGCTCTCTTACTACTTTTCTCAAAACTCCGTGTTCTTCCTTGGAAATATGAACTGTGTCCCCCAAGTGAGCCCTCACACAGCTTTGGAGGAAAGCTTGAATTGGGTCCAGACAAGCTGAAGGCAGAAAAATCAGAAGTCGGTGCCCAAACACATAGCTTCGAGTGTGGACAGCGTGAAAGATGGCAGGGGTCCCACAGCCTCCGACTGGAAGGCCATATATTCTCAAATGTGCAAAACTCTATCAGCATGTAAGTGAGGCAACAGAACACTACACACTGATGGAATTGGATTTGAGTTTAAGCGAACGTCAAGGTGGTTAGGCTTTTTAAGTAAAGTCAGAAAATTCGAGAAGATGACTCCCCCGGTAACAATAGCTCAGATGCCTCACCAAGACATATTTCATGTCTGCTGGCTGCATTGACTTTTGGGCATTTCTGTTTGTAAAGTGGCCAGCCCTGAGCTGGGGGGAGACTTACCTCACCAAACCTCAACAAGGGTGGATATATCCCATCGAGTGCACACAGAATAAAGCACGGGGGCTGAGAGGGTGTTCTCCAGAGCTCTGCTCCAATGGGCTGTTTTAAAGGAGCAGACATGGAAGCCAACGTGTCCTTGACATGAGCAAAGAAAGGTGAGCTGAGACCTGGGGATGATGGATGGATGGGTGGGTGGGTGGATGGCCAGGACGAAGCATCACCCTTGCATCCAAAACACAGCTGCTCAGTGGGTCTGGAGAAGACGCACGTGACACCAGACACCTGGAAGCATAGGAAAACAGGGCAGTCCAGAAAAAAGAAGGTATATACCGGTGACTGAATTCTAGCCTATGAGATATGAGTAGACGTGCAGGCTCTTTTCAAGCCTGTCCCCCAGACCCTCCCCCCCCGTGCCCCCTTTCTCCGGGCTGGGTTCCTGTGAGCCGGGCAAATTCTGAAACAGGAGAGCCAGCCTGGGTGGCTGAGTCTGCTGGCCAACTCCAAACGCTCACTGCGAACTCTGTGTGAGTGGGAAAGAGACTTCGCCCGTCGTTTCTCATTGAGCCAGTTTGCATTTCGCCGTTTGTTTATTGCCACAGTTGGACTTATTCTAGCAGGAAATCTCTCCAGCATTAAATATAAAAGATTAAATGGAAAGCGCCATAAACACATGGATAATAACTCCACCGAAGAGATTTATTTCCCTCACCAGTATCTAAGCATCAGCAGGGTGCTGAATTTAGGCAGATTTTATTCTCAGGTTTTTTTACACTCTCTATTTTGGCATTATATATATATAATATATTAAAAAAGCATATATATATATATATATATATATATATATATATATATATGCTTTTTTTTTCCAGAGCTATTCTCAGTAATTGACAGGACATTCGCCTTGAGCACACCTTTATGTCCATAGGCAGACAGCCGCTGCAGAGCACACGCCAATCACTGGCATAATGACTCGAGACAGCAGAGTTTACATGGATCGCCACACTCCCTCCTGGAAATCTTTCTGGTGCAAGTCATGCATGTCGACCGAGCAGGCAATGTAACCCACTTCCTCAGTAACACAGAGTAAATATACCAGCGGCACATTCCCCCCACAAGGCAGAGACCCATGGGCTTGAAAAGAGGACTTGGCTGTCCCTCCTCCACTTGGAATGCACATTCCCAGGCAGTGCCTGCTGGTGCGGCCAGGAGCTCTGTCCCGCTCTTGGGTCACACTTATGACAGGGGAGGGACCAGGGTCCAAGGCCACCTGTGCTCCTGGCACTCCCTGGGTCTACAAATGACCTAAGGATATTGCTTGTCTCGCTGGGAGCCAGTCTCCATAGCATGCCCTGAAGGACACAGGAAGAAAGCTGCCACTGAAAGCCACTGGGATTCTGAGCAGGAAGCCCCGCCCCCTGTTGCCCCTGCTACTGCTGCTGGTGTCTTGATGGACAGCTGTGTTGATGCTCCCTTGGTACCATCCCAGGCTCTGAGACATCAAACGCGCTCCCCTCTGTGCTCACACTTCCTCCCCTCCGTCCCTCCGCACAGAATCCCTTATGGGGAACTCTGCCTCCTCTTTTCTCTGTGTTCCCCATACAGCTGTGGGATCCTTTGAGGCAGGGAGTGAGTCACACCCATTTTTGCATAATCTAGACTTAGCTCAGGGCCACCAGGCACTTACAGACTCAAAAGGTGGAAACAATTCGTTGTCAGTCTGGAGCTTGGCAGATTTCTTGTATGAATCTCCCCATTCTTAGTGTAGGTCCCAGATCTATGATTGCTGAAAAAGCAAACAGAGTTCAGCAGATTAGGTTTATGTCTAAATAACAAAGAGAAATACTGTGAACTTGCTCAGTAGGGTGGCATCCCCCTGGGAAGTCTGTGGCTTCTTTCCATTGCACCTGCTGTTCCCCTGGCTGAGAACACCGCCATCTCTCAGCAGCCCCCAGACCTTGGAGCACCCCACCCTCCCATCCCTCCATAACCTGCCCCCAGAATGACCCACCCCCAGCACCCACCTGATTCAGAAGTAGTTTGTGCATCTCCATTGGTTGCGGATTAAGGCACAGACTTGACGCATCATATGTTGTCAACACCTTTCACAGCCAGTAACTTCCAGAGAGTTTCTAAAAAGCACATCTTCCCATCACTGGAATCACTGTGCCTCCCAGGATCTCGGCGGCCATGTGGCCATAGCGAGATGGTTGCCACCGCTTGAGAACACACATCAGAACTTGCAGAACGGGTGTCAGCAGCTTGGAATGAACCCCAAAGACATAGGGAGCCCTCCTCTAAGAAACACCACATCGTCAGAGCTCGGGGTGGCACAGAAGACAGCCCTGTGCCGAATGCCTACGTGACTCAGCATGCTGAACATGGTGATACTGTAGGCATTCTTAAAGCAACTCATTTTGCTTTTATTTTCTTCCCTCCTCACGCATGAGAACGGCACATGATGTCTAACTAATTCTTCAAAAGCCCTGCCAATGAAATAAGTATTTTGTGTCACTGTTGAGCTGGCTCAGATCTTTTTCTTTCTAAATGGAGCATGAAATAATAGTGCAGCTTACTGTGGGTGGCGTTTTTCGATTTGATTGAAATGGAATCTATCAATCTAACCCTATTCATTTTTTCATCTCTTCTCCTGTTACCCTTTTATAGCACACTGATCCTCACCACTACTGATTCCTGAATCAGAGCAACACTTTTTTTTTGGCCTTTATTTAATCCATTTACTCTACTGGAATTTTCTGATCCCTCATCTCTACCTGTTGAAATTCTATCCATTCTTTAAATGCCAACTTAAATGTCACCTCCTCCATGGACGCTTTCCCACATCACTCATTCACTGTGACCTCCTTTAGTCTCCATCACCGTGCATGGCTTGGACTTCTGTTACACTTCAGACACAGTATGTCCTTGTGAAATCTTCCTATGGCCTGGGTGCAAAGGTAGGCACTTTGGCGTACGTTGTCCCAGGTAATCATCACAACAACATTTCGAGGTAGGAATTAGCCTGCATTCTTCAGGTGAGTTTCACGGAGACTTCTAAAGAGCAGTGGACTTACACACTTTTCATACATTTAGCAGGTGGTCAACACAAGTCTTTTGGCCCAGATCTTATCATTGAGCATCAGCTTCCTTTTTTCCATATCCTGCCCTCCCCATCTGCATACTGAGTACATTGTGTTGAATTCAATTGAATGTGAAATGCAAAATCCCATTCAAAACCAAATTTTCTTGATAGCAAAGTCCCAAATTTATGTGGAAAACAAACTATAGTGTTTGAAAATACACCTTTTCATGATTAGGCTGATATTCTTCGTTAAACTTCATTTGTTTAAGAAAAATGCGAGTTATGTTTCATTGTAAGGAGAAAACCATTATAAACTTAACCTCAGAAATGCTGTGATTAGTTTTCTTGTTTCTGTTTTTTTCTTAAACAGTAATGAAGAGGGCTGAACATTTTACCACAACAGCCAGTTTACATTCACAGTATTATTAACATACAAGAAGTAGAATTCCCCTTTCTGCTCTGGGGGATAGTCAGCTATAGAACACATAGAAAGCATCTCCTTGCAAAGAGGAGAAAAGGACTCGCCTTTTCCTAGACACAAGAAACCAGAGCAGCCAGTTAAATCTTAAACTCAAGCAGAGCTGAATCAGAGTTCAAGCACTCGTTAATTTTCTGATCTTGCACAAACTGCTGAACCTCGTCAGAACATCAATATCCTCATTCATAGAACAAGAGTCAATAACAACAACATTGTGTCATTTTAGGACCAATTGGTAATGGCATATAAATCAAAAGCATTATTATGATGATTGTTATTATTATTAAAGCTGTTTATTGATAAAACATTTGGCCATATCCAGGAGGAGACCTATGATATCATTTGATCTCTGTTTTAAAAACAAACAAACCGAAAACCTCTTTCTGCTGTGTAGAGAACAGATTAGAAGGGGTCAAGAATTGGGTAACCAGGAAAAATATGGCACAATTTTCCAAATAAGAGACTAAGGTGGCCTGTTCCCGGATCATTGCAGCCAAGGTGTTTCAGGTGTCTACAACTGAGACAATTTCAGGAGATAGGGTCCCTATGATTTGGTGTTGGGATGGTTGTGAGAGGACGTGAAGCAAAAAGAATCAATCATAACCTCTAGGCCTATGACTTAAGCATCTGAGTAGATGGTAGCACCACTAATTAATTGGGGGAAGACTGAGGGGAAATGGGAAGGCGGTCAGGTTGAGGGGTGGGAGTAACATACAGTCCAACAATAGAACAAAAGTCCACTTTTAGACATCAACAGTATAGTTTTCCAAACTAGAATTCACATTTGTATCTACATTTGGGGTGATTTTTTTTCTCTGTTTACTAGTACACTCAAAATATTAATGTAAAATGTTGATCCAAGTAAAGAATGTTTTCTCCTCTCTTCCCTTCCCGCAGAGACGACAGGAAAAGTCACTGAGATCTTATTAGCTTGATTCCTTCCCAGAAACCCTTGCGGTTTTCTTCTCCCTCTTATGATCATTGATTAACTCAGCAGTTAAGCCAACCATCATGACTAAATCTTGAATTTCTTCCTACAATTTTCCCTGCAGGAGGAACAATTCTGATCCAGGAACTTAGGTCTGCAGAGTGGGTTGGCTCCTTGGTCCTTGGAGGCCGAGATTCCTTGTAGGGCCTGGAAAGTTTGATTGTATCACCTGTCATGCCAAAGCACTGCCCAAACGCATACCTTCTTCTGCACCCTCTTGGGATCCCTTGCTCAACAAAACCCACATTGTTTTGTTTGACAAACTCTTCCCTGATTGATTTATGAACATAAATTCAATTGTTACCTTATGGTCACCATAATCACGGTTGCAATTTCTATTATACCTTGCATTTACAGTAATCACCATTCCCAAACTGCATCTGAGTGTCCGAACCTTCCCCTCCCTGAAATTGTCCGAGTGGAGTCGGTCTAGATGACTATGATGGATGAGAGGTGGAATGGGATGACCCCAAAATAAACTTCCTTAGCTCAAAGTCTGTGTACTTCACATTTAATATTTTTCAAAAAAAAGCAACAGTATTTGCTGTTCATGTGGCTGTTCTAATTTACGGAAGTTTTATAGTATCTCCCAGATTTAAGTTGACCTAGAAAGCCAAATAAGCAGAAATGGTCTCAGATTCGCTAGGGAAGAAGCGATCACTGCCATAATTTCTGTGCTGTTGTCTGGCGTGGGTACCGAGGGTGTGTTTTAAATGAACATCTGTTAAGGAAGTGGGCTGCTACAGTGGGAAAGACTGCAGTCCTGGGTTATTGCCTTCATTCTGGTACTAACTGAATTTAAACAGGACACCTCATCTCTGAATGTCTTAAACACCTTCTGTGCAAGATAAAAGGCTTTAATTAACCCAGGGTTTCTCAGCCTCTGTGCTATTGACATTTGGGACTGGATGATTCTTTGTTGTGGGGGACCACTCTGTGCACGGTAGGATGTTCGGCAACATCCCTGGTCTCCACTCACTAGATGGCATTAGCACGCCCTCTCCCCTGGTTTTGACAGCCATACATGTGGACACGTGTGTAAGGATATTGATAAAATAAAATGTTTTTTAAATGTGTTTTTATTGATTTCAGAGCGGAAGGGACAGGAACAGAGAGAGAGTGAAATATCAATGATGAGAGAGAATCATTGATCAGCTGCCTCCTACATGTCCCCTACTGGGAATCAAGCCCACAACCTGGGCATGTGCCCTTGACTGGAATCAAACCCAGGACCCTTCAGTCCACAGGCTAGTGCTCTATCCACTGAGCCAAACCAGCTAGGGCTGCTTTTGAGTTTTTAATGGTTGAAACTGGGTGATGGATACCTGTAAATTCTTTATACTATGCTCTCTAGTTTTGTATATATTTCACATTTTCTAAAACTTTTTGTAACTAAAAGGCAGATTCTGTCAGATAAGCTACCAAAATTACGGAAAGGCACATAAACATATGTACATACATTGCAGTCCAGTGAGCAATGAAACCAGCCTAAGAATGCAGGAATCATGATCCCAGAAAGATGGAAGGTACACTGAGATAAGCAGCTGTTTATTTATGTTGTTTTATTTGAGGTTTATTATTATTATTATTATTTTAATTATCCTTTTAAAATAATAATTGGCCAATTGGGCATTTGCCAATTCATGTTATGGAGCATCATGGCTGAACCAAAATTAGTGGACTGAACACAGCAGTCATCCCTCTGCAGTGAAAAATAAAAATGTAGAGTTCAGGGGTACCAATGTGGCAAGGACATGAGGGACCAAGATCCTAAGGGGGAAAAAGCCACAGAGAAGTGAGCCCCAAGTGTATGTCACTTTCTCTTGAAGCATCTGTGGTGTGCAGAAGGCATGGGGGTAGAGGTGTGAGAGGGTAAGAAACAAAGTCAGAAGCTTCTTCCAAGAGGCTAAAAGCTAAACAGAAATTCGTGCAGTCTCATGGTCCTGGGGAGACTAAAACTGGAGTTGGGCCTGCTAGGGAGGTGAGGCCCTTACGAATGTCTTGGAATTTTCCCTGAGACCCAGCTCCCCAAAGAGCTGCTCCCGAGGGGTAAGGGCCAACAGAAAATGCATGTGCTCACAAAGCCTGACCTCGTGGCAACTGCTGCTTGCATTAGATGAGCAGCCCGCATCCATCTGCCTGCCAGAAAAACATTAGATCCACTCCAGACGAAGATAAAATCTCCCAAGCCCCATATTGTTTTCCATAGATAATGTCTGGCATTTGAATTAATAGCATGCCAGGAAACTGGACCAAATGACTAAACGGCAAGAGAAAAGAAAACATAAAATAGAAACAGACCGTAGATTACCACAATATTGAAGTTGTCAGACATGGACTTTAAAATACATACAACTGTTGTGTTTAAGATGAAAAGATAGATAAATTCTCCCGTGAAGTAAAATGTCTAAAAAGAGCATTAAGTAGAAATTCTAGAACCAAAAAGAAGGAAATACTAAAATTGAGAATTAAATAGATGAGTGTAACAGCAGAATAGAAAAACCAGAAGAGAGGATTAAGCATCTGGAAGGTAGTCAGTAGAAAATATCTAGATTGGAGCACATAAAAAAGGAGGGATGAAATAAAAAAGGGTGAGATTCAAATAGAATAATTTCTAAATTTTGTAATTGGGCTCTAAAAAGAAGTGAAGACGGAATGGTGCAGAAGAAATATGCAAAGAAAAACTGGCCAAGGATTATCTAAAATTTATAAAAAATAGGAAGCTACAGATTCAAGAATCTCTTAAACCTACACAAGATAAATACAGAGAAATGTACATCTAGGCACCTCATAATAACAAAGAGAAAATCTCAAAAGCTACCAGAGGAAAAAAGACACAGAACCTTTTAAAAGAAGCAATAAGACTGATGCCAAAATTTTTAATAGAAATAATGGAAGCCACCAGACAGGAGAAGGACATGTTTACAGTGCAGAAAGAAAATACATGTCAGCTTAGAATGCTATACCTAGCAAATGATCTTTCAGAAATGAGGTAAAGCTTTTTTGACCAACAAAAAACTGAGAGAATTCATTCCAGCAAGACTCAACCAAAAAAAAAAAAAAAATGCTAAAGGGAGTTTATTAGACACACACACACACACACACACACACACACACACACACACACACAATCCTAGATGGTAACAAGAAATGGATAGCACTAAAATGGGAGGAATGTTGGTAAATTAAATCATAAGTAATGTCTTATGAGGGTTCAAATAAATACAGAATGAAATGAAATAGCAACCATAGCACAAAAGGTGGGAAAGGATATTAATAGATCGAAGTATTTTGTGATATCCTTGCATTATCTGAGAAGTACTAAAGGTGCAAATTTAAGGTAGATTCTATTCAGTCAAGAATGCATTATAGGCTGCCACTAAGAGAAGAATAAAAGAATATGTAACAAGAAAGCTAATATAAATATAAATAAAATTTAAAAATACTAGACTGATATAAAAGTAGGCAAGGAAAAAGAAACAGAAATAAGATAGGACAAATAGAAAACTAATTGTAATGGTATATGTAAATTTAAATACGTCAGTAAGTACACTAAATGTAGATAGACTAAATTATCCAACTACAAAAACTGGGGGGAAAATTATGTCTTACAAGAATATACCTTAAACATAAAAACACAGAAATTTTGAAAGGAAAAGACATGTCATGTAAACTTTAATCAAAAAGAAGCTGGCCAGCTCTGACTGGGTGCTCACTTGGTTAGAGTATTGTCCTGATACATCAAGGTTGTAGGTTCAATCCCTGGTTAGGGTGCATACAAGAATCAACTAATGAATGCATAAATAAGTGGAACCACAAATCGATGTTTCTTCTCTCTCTCTCTCAAATCAAGAAATAAAAAATTTAAATAAAGTAAACAAAAAGAAGTTGGTGTTGCTTTGCTGAGATCAGACAACAAAGATTTTAAGGCAAGGAGTGTTACTAGAAATAAAAGACATATTCATGACAATAAATAGGATGTAAGATAATAATTCAACAAAAACATATCATAAGACATAACTTTGTATGCATCTATTACCAGAGATATATTATACACCTGTGAAAGAGAGCAAACTGTTCCCATATGTGGCAACACGAATGGATATCATAGACATCATGCTGACAGAAGATTCCAGGCATAGCAGAGTATATCCTGTATAACCTCATTTACAGTAGACACAGCTCAGAAGCAGGCAAAACAACTCTACAGTGAGGCGAGTTTGATGGTGATTTACTTTGTGGGTCCAGCAGATGCCGACCAGGAAGGGGCTCAAGGGAGGCCTCTGGGTGTTGGTAATGGTCTCAATGTTGATCCACATGATATATGGGGTAGTTATCATTTAAAATATTTGTGGAGATATACACTTAGGGTTTCTGAACTTTACTGGGTATATATTGTTTCTTGTTTTTATTTTTTGTTGTTTTTTTTTAATTAAAAAGAAAAGAAAAACATATCTTCAGAAATTCTAATGTGATCCAGGTTTGAGAACCACAAAATCTGTGATACTTACCAGTTGGCTGGTGTTTGTGCTTTATTTTTTAAATATATTTTATCGATTTTTTACAGAGAAGAAAGGAAAGGGATAGAGAGTTAGAAACATCGATGAGAGAGAAACATCGATCAGCTGCCTCCTGCACACCCCCTATTGGGGATGTGCCCGCAACCAAGGTACATGCCCTTGACCGGGATTGAACCTGGGACCCTTCAGTCCTCAGGCCAATGCTCTATCCACTGAGCCAAACCAGTTAGGGCTGGTGTTGGTGCTTTAAACCAACTGCTGAGCGCAAGGCCCCACCTCCCAACTGCATTAACTGCAGCCATGGCAAGCAGCCACTGGGCATAGCAATGCTGATGGAGAGCCCTCACCCAAGCAGAGGTCTAGAATCCCACCCCTTCTCCGACCTGGGGAGGGCAAGATTTCTCTTTATAATAACCCCAATCCTTGATAGGGGAGTTTTATAGCCTTCACTCCACCCATAGAACTCCTCCTCCAGAAAATACTAGACTATATCAAACATATGCCCCATTCTATCAGTTCCTCTCAAACAAGCCTCAGCTGCTTCCTTCCACGAAAGGCAGAAGCCTAGAGTTCCGAGACCTGTGTGTGCTACTAAACCGCTACAACCTTCACCTTGCCCAAAGCTCTACAGCTGAAAATGCCAGTCTTCTCTCCCGTCCGCGTTGACTCCTTTTCTTGTTCCTGGTCGCACATCCCTATTGCTAATCACTCACATCACGTTGGGAGTAGGTAGACACTTCTATCTTAACACAAAGGTGTGGGGATACTGTCTACTTCTGACCACAGGTATTGTACGCTTCATCTACGGAGCAAAGGATTGGGGTTATTATAAAGAGAAATCTTGCCCTACCCAGTTTGGCTCAGTGGATAGAGCACTGGCCTGTGGACGGAAGGCCCCCAGTTTCGATTCTGGTCTAAGGGTACATGCCCTGGTTGCTGGCTCGATCCCCAGTAGGGGGCATGCAGGAGGCAGCCAATCGATGATTCTCTCTCATCATTGATGTTTCTAAATCTCTCTCCCTCTCTCTCCTCTCTGCTACCAATAAAAGTCTATTTTTTAAAAAGAAAAGAGAGAGAGAAAAATCTGGGGAAAATGCCTCCTTGAGGACCATTTAATGGCCAATGTGTTTATTTTGTGAATGTAAGAAGCACTGCAAACTTTAAACGGCTTGGACTGGTGCGGTGATTGGACAGTTCTGGCCAATCTTCAAACACATGCTTTCTCTTTCAATTGTAAGCACAGAATTATAGCAGAGCTGGACCCATTTCCTCAGTGGTGTGATTGATGCGCTGACTGATGCATACATACGCTGAAGGTGCCACTGGGTTTTCTCTCCCTGTGACTGAGGACAGGGAGGTTTCCTGGAGGGGAAAATGGTGCTTTGTGTTTCTGCTCAGGTTCACTTATTTATTTATTTCCTTTGCACTATGATGAATTGCACTGTGCTTTGGGAAATTGAAATGGTAAATGTTACAATAAAAGAACAACGGAGTGCGGGAACATAATTTGGGAAGCAGCTGGAGCATCTCACGATGAAAGGGGGAAAGAGAAGTGACAGAGTGTTAAGAAGAATTAATTTCCTCTTCATCATCTAAACAAACAGACATGGATCTTCCAGGCTCCGTTAGGAGAGATGCGTGTTTGATAGTGCTCCTGTTCAAAGCTGTTCGGTGTGATGGATAGACACCCAGGCTCCGCCCAAAAGGAGCATTGTGGTCCTGCGTGAAGGTTTTGTTTTTCTGTGCCTCAGCTTTCAAATCTGCAAAAACAGGGTGATAAGCACAGAAATAACCCACACAGAGGGCTCCTCTGCACGGTCAGTGTTCTAAGCACTTTACATATATCACCTCATCTAATCATCACGACGGGGTGGGTGCTCTGATGATCACCTCTGCTTTACAGAGGAGGACGCTGAGGCACAGAAGCGCTAAGTGACATGCCCACAGCCACACAGCTAGAAAGCAGCAGAGGTGGGATGCAAGCCTAGGACGCTGGGCTCAGTGTCATGTTCTCTTAGGCATTAAATTCTACTGTTTCTCTTTTAGGTTTAAGCCTGTCACTTACAAAGCTCCTCTGGGCCCTACCTGCCATCAGGATAAAGTCCCCGCTCCACCGCACGGAATAGATGACTTTCACAACGGAGCCTATTCCTACCTACCTCTGCCATCTTCCCTCTCCGGACATCTGGTCACCTCAGCACTTCACCCACCTGCCTGGGGGATTCTCATCATGTGTGTCCTGAACATCACGGTGCCCTCTTGCCCCTTAGGCTCTGCTCTTGCTCCGCTGTCTGCCTGCAGTGCCTCTCTCCACCGACTACCCACACCTCTGATCAGCCGACTCCTATGCTTCCTTCAAGTCCCTGAAAACGATTACCACTCAGGCGTTTCCTTGACTTCCCAGGCCACAGGTAAGTCGCCTACTTTCTTTGTTCTCTTAAAACATTGCACTTCTTCTGTAGTGTTTATCCCTCAGTATTATACTGTTTGATGTAGGAATCTGTCTGGATAGAGATTATTTCCTTCTCTGCCCGTCTAAGGAATTAGTGAGCACTGTGTTTAGAAGGATTCTGAGGTTACATGTGAGTTCAACAGGAGAATGCTAAGGGCAGACATCACAAGGGCAAGGACCTTGTCTGATGTTTATACCCTGGTATCCCCAGTGCCTGCCTCAATCTGAATACACAGTAGACACCCAATTACTATTTGTATAAGCAAATGTTACGTTGACAGTCTGCCGCAGTGAGGGAGGTGAACGGGGTGACATTCATGCCAGGTATTTCACATCCCACTGGTAGTCTCTGAACTCTTCACCAGCGCCACCGCCCAGTCCTTGTTCAGCCCTGTGTTGTGTTATGCTCACTGTCTCTCCTCTATCATGGCCCCTCTCTCCCTGCCGAGGGTCCCTGAAAGCTTGGCAAATAGAAAATACAAACAATAAAAGGGTTGCTCTTCATAGAAAAGTGGAAGCGGCGTGTCATATCTTTTTCTTTGTTTCTATTGACCTGAATTAGAATGAATTAACTTAAAATAATTTGGTGGCATTCTTTGAGATTTCTGGAAATGTTTGAAGTATCATAAAGCCAAAGATAGCTTGGGGAGGGCGGGTGTTCTTCTCTTCTGGTCTCCCTCTGGGGTTTAGGATGCCCTCGCCATGATCTCTGGAGCCGGGCTTGTCTGACAGAACTGCCCGCGTTGGTGGCAATGCTCTGCATTTGCACTGGGCAATGTGATGGTCACCGAGCACATGTGGACACTGAGCCTCAGAAATGTAGCCGGGGTGACCTATTTTACTCTTCTCTTTAAAATAGGTTTTCCAACTTAGCCAGGTAATTTTTCTCCTTTCCCCATCACGTACACACCCATCTATAACTTGAAGCCATGTGTAAGCCGAATCTGACCTATCCATCCCTAAACCCTCAGGGGCTGGGCGTCAGGAGCTGTGCCCGACCAGGAGGAACCCCAGCGCCCCACGTACTTTGCATTGTTTGCCTGGATTAGCCTGAACTCCTGGCACCTCTATCTACCTCTGTAAGGCAAAATATCACCCAAAGAGCTTTCCTAACCCTCACCAGGCCACTGCCCAGGCTTGTTCAGCCCTGTATTTTGTTATGCTCACTGTCTCTCCTCTATCATGGCCCCTCTCTCCCTGCCAAGGGTCCCTGAAAGCAGCCTAGGAAACAGTTTCATCCAAGTTCCTCATTTAATGCTAGAGGCCCGGTGCACAAAATTCATGCGTGGGGGTGTGTGTCCCTCAGCCCAGCCTGCACCCTCTCCAATCTGGGATCCCTCTCACAATCCAGGACTGTTGGCTCCCAACTGCTCACCTGCCTGACTGCCTGATTAACCCTAACTGCTTCTGCCTGCCAGCCTGATCACCCCCTAACCACTCCCCTGCCAGCCTGATTGACGCTTAACTGATCTCCTGCCAGCCCCATTGCCCCTAACTGTCCTCCCCTGCAGGCCTTATCCCCCCCAACTGTCCTCCCCTGCAGGCCTTGTCCCCCCCAACTGTCCTCCCCTGCAGGCCTGGTCATCCCTAACTGCCCTCCCCTGCAGGCCTAATCGCCCCCAACTGCCCTCCCTTGCAGGCCTGGTCCCTCCCAACTGCCCTCCCCTGCCAGCCATCTTGTTGTGGCCATTTTATGTCCACATGGAGGTGTCCATCTTTGACCACATGGGGGCAGCCATCTTGTGTGTTGGAATGATGGTCAATTTGCATATTACTTATTTATTATATAGGATAAGGGGGCACCCACCCTCACAGAGCATTACCACTCCCTATCAAATTCTACTCAAGGTTCCTCTCTGGCGCCCTCTTTCCCTCCGGGCCTCTTCTGATTGCTCTGCGTCCACTGCTAACCCCTCCAGGATGCCTCTAGCCCACCTCCAAGAGCAATTGCTATGGCTTGCTTTGCTCCATTAACCTTCCCTTAATGATACAGCGGTTCAGAGAGTAGGGACCATTCCTTGACCTGTCTTCCCCCACAGCGCTGTGTGTCAGAGCATGTGCCCCGTGATGCTGTCGGGAAATGAAAGTGGCAGAGCCTGCCCTCCCCCATGAGAGAACATCATGTACCCCGAAGGGAAAAGCATAGGGAGATCACATCATCCCTCCTCCTCTCAGATAAACTGTGGCAGAGAAACATGTGCTTATGTTTCCTTTGTGCTTAAAGGGCCACTTTAGACGATGCCCAAGCACAGAGTTAAACATTGAAATTAATTCCAGGATATGAGCTAGTCAATTCAATTTGGCAGATAGTGATCAAATTCAAAAATCATATACTATCGTTTAATGGCCAATACTTTCTCACATGAAGGAGAGGGAGATTAATATGACAGAATATAATTTTATTCAAGTGTTTATTGAATGTCCATCATGAGTCGAAAAATGTGTAGCTCAGAGCTATTCAAGGTTGGTGGCTGCCAAAGTGACTAAGGATCATGTTACTCACCCGGTGATAATTCAAATAGGCTTATATGATGGTAAAAGAGTAGAGCTGATAGGAGGAAGAAAAAGAGGAAGAGGAGGAGTTGCCAGGTTCGGGAATTAGCTAAGCAATGGCGTCCATGAGGAAATGCATGGGCTCTGTGTAGACTTTGGCAGGCGTTGAGGTTGTTTCTTGAGAAGAGATGGGAATTTCATGATTTGGGTCAGCCAGCCCTGAGCGGGGCATGAGGCTGAACTGCCAGCTCGGGCAGTGGGAAGCACACTAGATCTCTGAACAGCAGAGGGACACCGAGGGGTGCCAGTGCCTTGGAGTAGAGGAGGAACACACTAGTCCAGGAGTGAACTGCTCTACGCTCTTGTTATGGTGGGACAGTGGTGACAAAGAGCAAGAGATTAGCCATTTTAAGAATAATTGTCAGAACAACTTAAGGATGTGTTGTTTTATGGGTTGGAAGAGTTTTAGGAGAAAAATGAAAGATTTTTTTTTCAAGTTTGGAGATTGGGAGAATGGAGAGATGTTCCATTGAGGAAATAAGAATTAAGAGAGGAAGAGAGGATCTCATATGGTAGGAATAACATATATTGAGTGTGACAGGATAATGGACTTTCAGCTAGGGTTGCTAAATGAATTTCAAAATCCATTTGAACTAGAAATAGGGGTGTGGATAAAGGCAGTGGCTTCCAGGTCAAGAGAAACTACCTCCCTCCTAACCACACATTCATTCTTTCTTATTAGAATATATGACATAGTCAATAATGCTGTAAAAAGTATGTATGGTGCCAAGTAGGTACTGGAAATATTGGAGGGAACATTTTGTAAAGCATAGGATTGTCTACCAGGGGTGAGCAAACTTTTTGACTCGAGGGCCACAATGGGTTCTTAAACTGGACCAGAGGGCCAGTACAAAAGCATGGATGGAGTGTTTGTGTGAACTAATATAAATTCAAAGTAAAGGAGCGGAGGGGAGAGCAAGAGAACCCTCCGCTCTTTCGGCTCCGCGGGCCAGATAGAACAGCCGAACAGGCCAGATCCAGCCCGCGGGCCGTAGTTTGCCCACGGCTGGTAACCACTATATTATACACCTGAAAGTAATACAAAATAATATTGAATGTAAACTTTAATTGGAAAAAATAAATAATAAATAAATAAATGATAAATGAAAAGAATATGGAAGCCCCGGACAGGGCCAAAGTTAGAACATGGTTGGACCGAGGCCACTGTGTCTAGGGCTCTCCAACTTACCTTGCCCAAGGCTTTACACGTGGTTCAAAGTCAAACTATCAGTTAGTTGCTTTATAAACTGCCCGTGAACAGACAGTCTCAGTTTGATCTGAGAGCTAGATCTTGAAAAAGAGTAAGAGCTTTTGCCTCATGAGTCATTAACGGGAAGACTAAGGGCTGGAAAGTGGAAGTGTGGAAGGGGTTGCATTTACTTTGTTCATACCCCTGGCTTTCTCATGTGAATTCTAATAAAATAACCCATGTTTCCCAGCTCTTACCTATCTGAGACAAGAGAGCACATAGGTTACCAACAGTGGTCTCACTTGAGCCCTCACCACAAGAATTCCTGGAGCTCCACACCCCAGTCCATTCCCCCACTGCCCACCATAAGCACACACGCGCACACACACACACACACACACACACACACACACACACCCTCACCATAATAATAGTAATTAGAGTGACAATAGTAAATGTGAATTCTAAGTGTTTCACACATTTCCCTACCCATTTCCCAGCTCTTTCAATGTTAATTCTAAGTTTCTCAAACACTTCCCTACACATTTCCCATTTCTTTGAAAAATAAAAAAAAGAGTGACAATAGTCAGAAACTCTACTAAAGACAAATGCTTTCTTTCTATAACAAGGACCATGTGTTTCAGGAGATGTAACCAGCAATCATACAGGATTATTTGACTGAAGCCAGTTTCCTAATCTCATGTAGAACATATCCCAATTTCCTTGAAATCCCTGATATAAACTGGAAGTTAGTTTAGGATAATCAGTTTCAAAATAAAGATTAAATCATAATTCATTACCCGAGTTGAGTCCAGAAATTCCTCGGTCAGGACTCTCAGTCATTTCCAGTCATTTGTAAAAGACAAAACATGGCTACTTCGATAACCCTGCTGATTGTTTCAAGCTGGCTTTTATGAACGTGAAAAGGATACTGGTTCCAAAATATTATCTGATAGCATAAGAGGTCCACTTTTTTCCCCCTGCCAGTAAAATCAGAGCTTGGAAGACAGCAGAGGAAAAATAAATCCAAACTGTAAGCTGTGAGAAAGAGTTGGCCCCACCATCTCTCTAGGAGTAGGACTGAGCTAGCTAATGATCATCCAGGAAGTGCCTCAAAATGCAGCAAGAGTGAATTCTGATCTAGTTGTGTGACACAGTATGAGTTGTAAAAAAATGGAAAAACACTGAGATTCGTCATTGGACGCCAATTGGCAATAGAAAGTTCTCTCCTAAATTGCTCTAGGATTTTTCATATCCACGGCATGTCTAGGTAAAAAGCAGCTGGCTCATGCTCAGAATTTAAATGCTAGCAAGACTTTTAAATACTTATTTCATCTAAAAGGTCACAGCTTTAAATATTGCTTGGAGAACTTGCAGGAGAGAAAGAGCAGGGATAGAAAGAGCAGGGATAGAAAGAGGGGTCAAAGACTGAAGCCTCCCAGGGAGGCCTGTGTGGCCATCAAGACAGGTGCTGGGGAAGCTGGAGCAACTATTTGTGGAGCAGTCATATTGTGAACATTACATGCAGCTGCTTTGCCATTGTCGGTGGGAGATGAGATGCATTGTAGCTTTACAGCAGCCTTGAATCTGCGACATTTATACTCTTGTAAAGCCATTTTTATCCCTGAAGTCTCTGGAAGATTCCTTATACACGCCACAGATTTTACCAGGAAATATGTTTGGTTCTGACCCGATTACGCTTATACATACTATTCCTAGCTTGTGCAAGATCAAGACACACCCCCTCCCTGCCCTGCATGGCTAGGAGATCGCCCACCATCTGCCACTATGCCTCTGGGCTTCTCTCCCTGGCTCTTGCCCACTCCCGAGGGTATAAACCCGCACCAACTGTGTTAATGCACGAAGGACCCCAAGCGATGCGATGCTGTTTCCTATGTCATTGCGCTCTCTGCCTGAAGATGCTCGCCACGCAAAGTCAGGGCCCAGGGCTCCGGCCCCTTTAACTGGCCCGTTTCTCCCCATGGATCTTTGTCAAGGTTCCCTTTGCATTTCAGCCTAGGGCGACGGTTTCCCTGTGGTGGACCAACCCCAACATTGCACCAGCGACCAGCTTTATACAGCAATGCTCTCTGGAATGGATTCCTGGACCTCCCACCTGGCTTGGTCCTCATGGGGAGTAACTGTCAGGACGATGAGAATGATGGCGACAATGAGGAGAGTCACCATTACCAACACCCTTTGGATATGTCATGTACTGCCCCCCGAAGAGTGACAAATCCATCCTATTAGAAGACCCAATGGAAGTAGCAAAATTAACCCTCCCTACCAAAAAGTTTAATATGTGCGTTTTAAATCACAGTGTCACATAGATTCCAAAGCTACCTAATCAGAATGGCCACGGTTCAGTTGGATTCGTTTGGGGCGGCCCATAAAATTATTCTCTGCCACTGATCAGACTTGAATCAGTGCTTGGAGATGCGGCTCCTCAGATGTTTCAAGAGGGATCTAACTAAAAGAATAAGGTGTCTTTCAACCAAGAACACATAGTGCGTGGCCTAGATCTGGACAGTGGGCTCGGCAGGGGACTGGAGGCAGGTAGAGTCATTGTCTCCGAGTCATTGTGCTCCGGGGATAGAACATCCACGACCCAGGACACAGATAGAGAATCACGGGTCAGCAGATGAAGGGATGCTCGGAAAAACCACCAGACTGCAGTTTTTATCTGATTAAACCTTTCCCCCTGAACTCCAAACCCCTCACCTACTTTCTCCTGAATTCCAAACCCTTTACTGACACTTTTCTTCTCCTTCTAAAAAGGGTTGGCTTGGGATGAGAGGTAAGACGGTCTTTTAGAATATATACAACCTGCCGTCTTCTCAGATCGCCTGCCATCTGAATAAAGCGCCCATAAAGATTCAATCTTTGTCTCTACTTATTGGCTCTGGTTGTCACAGGTGGCATGGCCACTGACTTTTCTGATTTAAATATGACCTTTTCGCCTTTTCTTTCCTTTTGATTCACACTGGCCTCACCCAGCACCCTGACTCACCTGCCTCCTTCTCCCTTGTACACCCACTCCCTTAATCATCAGAACAATGAGGTCCTAATCAGCATCAAATAATCTTAGGAACAAAGCCTCGGGACCACAGAGTCAGAGTTTCAGTTAAACTAGAAATAACATCCAGGCCTCATTTGTGTTTCTGCTCCAGGCCCAGAAAAGCAGCAAAACCAGATAAAGCCACACCATGGCTGATATCAGGACCAGATGCAATGACCATCACCCCTACCCTAGTGTTGGCCATGACCCTAGCTCCCTTAGTCATCATGATTAATGATTTCCCCCTATATAACCCATCCCCTAGAAGCCGTCGGGAAGCCAGGTCTATGAGCATTAGCTCAACCTGTGACTCGAGGCTCGGCCACTTCCTAAAAAGAAACCCTTACTTTCTTTGCTGCAAGCTCTTGCTCCTTCTTATTGAGCTCTGATGGGAGCAGACACATGGACCCCTTTAGTCTGGTAACAAACCTTCTTGTTGCTCAGCTCTGCCCTGAATGCCTTGACCAGAGCCCCTCCGAAGCTCACCACTTCCACAGACTTAACTCTGACCCTGCCCATGCTGAGACTGGGCATCAGGTGGGAAATGTTCTCTGATTCACTTCCAGCGCAACACCATCTCTCAGGACCTTCCAGAAAGCCACAGGCATGCTGTCACTGGTGGCTGCCTGGCCTCCTCTCTCAGCCTCCAGTGCCACTTGCCTAGTCCTTGTGGCCTCACTGGGGAGGGAACCCAGTCCTTCGTTACCCATCCCCAACGTCTTCTGCAAATCCTCATCTTTCTTTTTTTTTTTTTTTTAAATAAATCTTTATTCAGATTATTACAATTATTTCTTCTTTTTCCCCCCATAGCTCCCCTCCACCCATTTCCCACCCCACCTTCTGCCCTTACCTCCCCCCCACTGTCCTCATCCATAGGTGTATGATTTTTGTCCATTCTCTTCATGAACCCCCCATACCCCTTTCCCCCTGAGAATTATCAGTCCACTCCCTTTCTATGCCCCTGATTCTATTATATTCACCAGATTATTCTGTCCCTCAGGTTTTTAATTCACTTGATTTTTAGGTTCACTTGTTGATAGGTATGTATTTGTTGTTTATAATTTTTATCTTTACTTTTTTCTTCTTCCTCTTCTTTAAGAATACCTTTCAACATTTCATATAATACTGGTTTGGTGGTGATGAACTTCTTTAGCTTTTTCTTATCTGTGAAGCTCTTTATCTGCCCCTCAATTCTGAATGATAGCTTTGCTGGGTAGAGTAATCTTGGTTGTAGGTTCTTGCTATTCATCACATTGAAAATTTCTTGCCACTCCCGTCTGGCCTGCATAGTTTCTGTTGAAAAGTCAGCTGACAGTCATATGGGTGCTCCCTTGTAGGTAACTAACTGTTTTTCTCTTGCTGCTTTTAATATTCTCTCTTTGTCTTTTGCTCTTGGCATTTTAATTATGATGTGTCTTGGTGTGGTCCTCTTTGGATTCCTTTTGTTTGGGGTTCTGTGGGCTTCCTGGACTTGTAAGTCTATTTCTTTCACCAGGTGGGGGAAGTTTTCGGTCATTATTTCTTCAAATAGGTTTTTAGTATCTTGCTCTCTCTCTTCTTCTGGCACCCCCATAATTCTGATGTTGGTACGCTTGAAGTTGTCCCAGAGTCTTCTTACATTATCTTCAACTTTTTGGATTTTTTTTTTTTTGCTTTTTAGGTTGAGTGTTTTTTGCTTCTTTGTAATTCAATTCTTTGACTTGATTTTTGTGTTCCTCTTGTCTGTTTTTGGGTCTCTGTATAATTTTTTTTATTTCAGTCAGTGTATGTTTAATTTCTAGTTGGTCCTTTTTCATATCTTCGAGGGTCTCGTTATATTTATCGGCCTTTTCTAGGATATTCTTAAAAAGCCTTATAACCGTGGTTTTGAATTCTATATCCAGTCGTTTGCTTTCCTCCATTTCTTTCGTTTGTGATCTGATTCTTTGACGCCGCATTTTCACTGCTTCCCTGAGTTGGTAAGGTAGATTTGTGTGCTAGGTTTCCAATATGGCCCAGTGGGTCTGCCTCCCCAGTTAACCTGAGGTGGACACTCTTGGTGCACCCCTTTGTGGACTGTGTGTACAGCCTTGTTGTAATTAAGTCTTTATTGTTGTTGGTATCACTGGGAAGAATTGACCTCCAGGCCAGTTGGCTGTAAGGATCAGCTGTGTCTATGCTGGGAGAAGTTCGGTGCTGGAGACAGCCTTATAGGATTAGACTTGCCAAATTGCAATAGCCTCTGTGCTCAGCTTGGATGGGGTGGAGTCTCAGTCTTGGCTTCCCGTCAGCCTTGCCCTTGTGCGCACGTACGTGCCTTCAGACCTCTGCCTTCCCAGCTCCCGAGTCTCCGCCCGAGAGTCCAGACTCCCCCCACAAGAGCGTGGGTCCCCAGGGGCTCGCCTGGAACTGGGGTTCACTGCAGTCAGAACTGGGGCTCAGTGCCGTCAGGAGCCTCTGACTCCCTTCCACTAGGGAAAGCCTGTGGCAACCTCCGCAGCCTTTGTGCGCACTGGCACGCGCGCGCTTTCAGTCCTCCGCCTTCCCCAGCTCCCGAGTCTCCGCCCGAGGGTCCAGACTCCCCCCGTAAGAGCGTGGGTCCCCAGGGGCTCGCCCGGAACTGGGGTTCAGTGCAGTCAGAACTGGGGTTCAGTGCGGTCGGGGGCTTCCTTCCCCCTTCCGCCAGAGAAAGTCAGCCAGGCTCTCAGCCGCCCTTCCTCTCTGCGTGCACAAAGACTCTTTGCTGTACCTCCAATTCTCTGTGAGCTTTTCTCTTTCCTTCTAGTTGTAGAATTTTCACTCAGCCAGCTTTCCTGTGGTTCTGGATGGTGTCCGTTTTGTCTTTTAGTTGTAGTTTTGAAATTGTTGTGCGAGGCAGCAGTTTAGGTGTTTACCTATGCCGCCATCTTGGTTTCTCTCCCTCATCTTTCTTTTCTTTTTGTCACACAAAGTGTCCTTGGCCTGCTCTTCTCAGACAGTCCTCAGGTCTCTCAGGTGCCACCCTGTGTAATTCTATAATATATATCTAAATTGTCTGCCAGCGGTGTTTAAACAATAACTTGGTTTCTTCAGCAATTTCCATATTCTCTCCTATAAATAGTGGACATTATTACTTAAGTAAGGTAGAAAGAGTGCAAAGAAACTGTCATTTATGAGGCACTATTTTCTGTCTATGGATTCTATTAAGATCAGAGGGGAGAGTAAATCAAACAATGTTTGCAGTTTCTATTCTTTTCATTTCACTTATTAAGAAAAAGATACTCAGAGAGGTCAAGCCACTAACACCAAAGTCAGCTTCACTCCAAATGCATGTTTTGTCTTGACAGCTGAGCTTCTGACACCTTAATGAGCACATGCATCACCTGGGGGACTTGTTAGAATGCAGGAGGTGATTTAGAAGGTCTAAGGCAGGGCCCAAGATTCTGCATTTGTGATGATCTTCCAGGTAAGAAGAGTCTGTTGCTTTGCAGACCACAAGTTGAGTAGCAAGCTCTGTAGTGCTCAGTTAAATTTTCCATCCCAGAGAAAAGGCCTTCCTCAGGCCAGTCCCTTCCTAATGCCACCAATCCCATGTCCTGGATCAAAATGAACACATACTGACTTAATGAGAAGGTATTTCCTAAAGTGTGCTTCTTGCCCCATGTGTAAAGAATTCGCTGGAATGCCTTTTAAATACAACATTCTGGGCATTGCCTGAGTCCTTCTGGACTAAAATCATAGCAGGTGAGGCCTGAGAAGGTGCATTCAAGTTTGAGAAACTCTTGTGTGGCCCAAGCACTGAATGGATGGAAAGGAAAATGATGATCATGGAAGCTTATTAAGACAGACCTGCAGACAAAGGAGCCTGAATGACATCTCCTGGAAGGCAAAAGGAAGCTTTTCCCTCTGTGGTGTGAAAGTGAGGTTAAAGCTGAAGCGGTGAGTCATGGAGTTTTAGAGCTGGAAGGGGCCCAGCAGACTAGATATTGACAGACAGATCACCTGGGAGATCTCAAGAAAGAAACTGTTCTTTGCTCTTTATGAGGAAGAAGTCATAACATCTTTCCCCTTGGATAAAAATTTGAAGGATATTAAATATTGAATTGATATACTACACTTTCGATGCTGTCTTGGCAGTGCCTGTAGAGAAGAGAAATAGAGATAAACTCTTATTCACAAAGCATTTTACCGTGTGTGTTAGCATCCATGACATTCATTGCCTCGGAGGGTGTGTAAAGGCAAGAATTATTCATTCCCAGCTCACAAGTGAGCACTCCAGGCCCCAGGGAGTGGTAGTAATGCCAGGGCCAAGCCTCTGGTCTCCAACATCATGACCATACTCTTCAACCAGTCCAACAGCTCCTAGATGTGGCCGTGCATCAAAACCACCGAGGAGACCCCACTCCAGGTCCACTGAGTCCTTTGGGAGGAACCTGACAGCAATCATTCTATGAAGCCATGTTTGGGAACCACTCAGCCACATTGTGGCATGTAAAGAGCTTCAAGTTATCATCTGGAAAGAGAAGAAGTAAAGGTGTGGGACTCTGGGGCCCCTCCTGAAGATCCGAATGGTGGCAGGCACATTGTAGGGTCTTCCACACTTGGCAAGTTGGTTCCATAACTGCTGGAGGTGAAAACCTTTAAGAGATTTTCTTCTGAAAAATTACTCAAGAGAAAACATAGCTCAGAACCTATATGGTTTCATCAGCAAGCCCTTCGAGGTTAAGAGATAAATTTAAATTTCTGTAACTGTAAGATATGGGTGAAATGGAGGAGGATGCTACAGTGCTGGATTCAGGATCAGCTCTTGTTTTAAGTCCTCATAGCTGTGTGACTTTGACTAAGTCAACAAATCAATGAGGTATTCAACCACCGTATCCACAGAACATACAAATGTGGGAAAAGATGAGTAAAAGAAGGCAACCCATACTAGGTGCTCTTTGCACATTAGTTGGAATTGAATGTGAGGTTCTTCAGATGGGTGGGCTGGAGCTGGGACAGGAAGTAGTTGACTCTGTGGCTGATGGCCAGGTTCAAAATAGCTCAGACTCTACAATCTCGACCTTCATCAGAGGTCTGGCTCTCCAATTTGACAGCTGGGGCAGCAAACTGAGCAGTGTGATTAAGGAGTCTCCAGAAAGTTCCTCAGGGATGCAGTGCCTTGAAATGTTACTGTTTTATTATTTAAAGACTGCTCCTCTTCTCCAGCTTCTCTTTGAAAAGTGAAAAAGCCCTAATGAGTCGACTTCATTCTAAATTTTCATTGTTCCTCTGACCAGAAAAAAACACAAGAATGTGTGTGTGGGAGAGTGGGTGATGTGGAGAGAGGACACAATAGGGGAGAAAGGGACACAGGAAAAGGAGTGAGGGTGCTGAGGCCAAGCTCTGCCAGCTTCATATTTGTCCTGCCCCAGACTTAGCAACATCATGCTAGTGAGATGAACTTGAGGTGCCCACTAAAGGAGAGACTTTTGCTTATTACCAGAGAATACGCCTGAATACAATATAGACAGTATTTTTTTGTTTATCATTCTCCCTTTTGACCTCCTCTACAAACCATCAGTGCGAACACGTGTGAGAGAAGGTTGCTGCAGTCAAATCCAAAATCATTTCCACTCCGTGTAGATCCTTGTTGCAAAAAGGGAAGTGAAAACCTAGTTTAGAACTGTAACTGATAATGGTACCATCCAAATGCCACGAACATAATGTAATACTTAGAGGAGGAAAAATGGGCTCGAGGAAGGGATCGGTGGAGCTGAGATGTACCTTTCACAGAGGGAAGTGTGTGTGGACAGAAAGTGGACAGCACTTTCCACAGGACACATCCAAATACTCCCAAAACTTGAAGCTGCAGGGGCTGGAGCTGAATACAACCTTTAGCACAGCTGGTGAGAAACAGAAGATAATAGAGTCTCTTGGGGAGTACAAGGCTGGTATGGGAAGTAGCTAACTCCCAGCTTATTCCCAGAGAGCATTTTTTAATAAAACACAACAGCTTCCACTGCACTCATGCCAGATAAAAAAGGGGACGTTGCCCACGGTAACTTTGACTTGGAAGATAAATTCTTCAGTAGGAATCTCACTGTGCTGTGCTTCTGACTCTAGCTCTCTTCCTGCCCCAATAGAAAAGCCACTTACATAGACAATATTTACAGCCAAATCTATCTAGAGGTCTATCTGAAGTTCCCCTTCCCCCTTTACCTGCACCTGTATTCTTTGATAAAGCTCCTCCACAATTTCTAAGTGAAATTCCCTTATCTACCAGACGGGATCAAAGTGACACCCCACCTGATAAGGTTAAGCAAAGGAAGAGAAATCATCCAACATAGTAAGACTTACTGGGTCAAAGCAAACATACAGGTTAAGACTAAGTGCCACTGGGCAGCAGCCATGATCTGTTGCATGAGCATAATTGGCTCAGCTGTGCCAGGACACATGCCATGTCTACAATAGCTACTGGTGTGATCAGAGTGACATCTCGGTCTGAATTAAAGTAGAATCCCACTATGCTATCACTTTCTGAAAACAATAAGATATGAAATGTTCAGTATTGTTTGTTTCCAGAAGGGAAAAATCTAGTTGTTGATCACCAGTGTCTCACACTCAAGTGAAACCGCATGCCTTTGATGGGCAGGAGAAACAGGAGCCGGCACACAGATTGAAATTTCAGGCTGTCATGCTCCAGCTATTACCAATGGCTCTGAAGGCAAAAATTCTATTAAAATGCAAAGTCTCATTTCATACGCCATTGTACCCATGATCATTATGTTAAAGGCTCTGGGGTTTGATTTGAATAAATTAATTTAACCACTCTCTCTCTCCTTTATGGAGTACATTAAAATTCCAGACTATTTGGTTTGAGATAGATGCAATGACTTTCTAATGAATCAAATATCCTGACTAATAAAGAGCGATCACCATGTAGACACACCATATAGACATTACTAATTTTCAAAGAATTTGAACAGAATTAACTCAACACTAAAATAGTCCTGAAAAAAAGTTACTACCTTAGATTCACATACATTGTGCTAGTATAAATGTGTTAAACCCTGATTTATTTAATTTTAATATAGCTTTAAAAATAAATTTTATTTTATTAATTGTTACTTGTCAAAATTTTATGAAATGTTAAGGAAGGGGAGGAAGAGAGTTGAAGAAAATATTTTATGATTTATTAAAATATGAGTACTTGCTATTCCTTTTACATGTGTAGAAAAATATGAGAAGAAAAAGGAGTCCTGAAATTGGAGTATAAGAAAATTCTCAGTAGAACCTGTCCCTGTGGTTGCCAGCCAGCCAGTAGGATTTCAGAAAAGCAAAAATGGCCCACTAGAGAAAGAAAAAATCAGGCTCTTCGCTGATGGTGTATCATTGATGAGGTGCCACCATTGCTACAAGCATGATCAGAAGGCTGGTCTGATTAGGTTGAGCCCCGCTAAGTGAATAGTAGAAATGTTCCAGCCATCACCCCCTCCCCTTTGTCAGTGCCTGGACTGTACCAGTTATGAAACATAGTTTGATTAGCCTGCCAGTGTTTGAAGAGGGTTGAGGTCATCAGCAAAACTAGGCAAAAGCAGCTTTTCCACTGCATCAGTACTGTGTCAATGAGATGCTTTAAGCTATAAATAACAGCCAACTTGAGCTGGCTGAAGTTAAGAAAGGAAGTGGCTTACATAATTATAACCTAGAGCAGGGGTGGGCAAACTTTTTGACTCGAGGGCCACAATGGGTTCTTAAACTGGACCGGAGGGCCGGAACAAAAGCATGGATGGAGTGTTTGTGTGAACTAATATAAATTCAAATTAAAGGAGTGGAGGGGAGAGCAAGAGAACCCTCCGCTCTTTCAGCTCCGCGGGCCAGATAGAACAGCTGAATGGGCCGGATCCGGCCCGCGGGCCATAGTTTGCCCACGGCTGATCTAGAGGAAGGTAGGCTCCCAGGTCATCTGCCTGTGTTCCCCTCTCCTCTGTGCCCATCCCTACCTTTGCTCCCTTTAGTATATCAACTAGATGGCTGCAGACTTGTCTACAGTGAAAGAAACCAGTTATCCCCAAGGCTCTGTCTATATGTGACAAAACTTCTCTCAAATATTCAAATAACCTTCCAGTGGAGTCTCTCTCTTTTAAAAAAATATATGTTTTTTTATTGGTATCAGAGAGGAAGGGAGAGGGAGAGAGAAATAGAAACATCAATGATGAGAAAGACTCATTGATCAGCTGTCTCCTGCATGCCCACACTGGGGATCGAGCCCACAACCAGGCATATGCCCTGACTGGGAAGTGAACTTTGAACTCCTGGTTCATAGGTCACGCTCAGCCACTGAGCCACACCAGCCAGGCTACTGGAGTCTCTTTAACCTGCATCGGGGACCCATATACATGCCTAAAGCAATGCTATGGCCATTAGTTGTCTGAAGCCTGGGTTTCTAAACCAACTCCCGGAAAAGATAATGTGTGTGCCCTACAATCTCTGGAGGGCTCAGCCCCCAAAGTCTGATGACTCAGTAGGACTGGGATGGGAACAGAGAATTTGCATTTCTAAAACTATAGTTTTAGGGAAAAAAAAACTTAGTCTTTTGCAGGTAATACTGATGCTTCCGGCCCCAGGATCACCATCTGGGAGCCTTGGGATTAGACCCGTCAGGAATGCCAATTATGGTTTAGGAAGGGATGCTGCAGTTCGAACAAACTCCCAAGGGATGCTGATGCTGCTGGCCACCCATTGAGAAGCACAGTTTAGAAGTGCTCGTCACATTCTCTCTCTCCTCCCTGCTCATGGTTAGTCCCCTTTCCAGAGCACATGCTCCACCTCCAACCCTGTGCTCCAAGTGCTTTGGGACGGTGAGTATCGCCTCCTCCTGAAGAGTAAAGAGAGCAGCTCTTTCATGGGCCTGGGAGTAGCCAACAAAGAGAAGACCTACATTAGACAGCCCTGAGACCCACCTTTGGTAGTGAGCGCTGGGGTGAGTTCTGGATTCAGGTGGAGCAGAAGTAAAGATGTATCAGTGTGGTTCCAGGTCCCGGCATCTCAGATGGAGGCAGCCTCCTCCTGGCTGAATTCTTGGTGTTAGGTTAACCAGAAAGACTTTCTATCAAAATCTCAGTATAATCTTATCGGAACTGAGGGAGAACTTTTTTTCATTTTAAAAGCATCCTGCATTAAAAAAAGGCTTCAATCACACTACAGCGAGCATTGTAATTTATTACAAAAATATCATGATATGAGTGATCCCTTTACTCCTAATGCCCTGGTCCTGGTCTGGGAGGAGCACCTGTCAGCTGGGAGCGATGTAGGAATTCATCACTGTGCTCAGCCTTCCCTTTTGTCTATTCTTTGCTTAAAATGTTTTATTTAGAAGCCACAGGAGGCAGTGGATATGAATCAACGCCAAGCTCTCAATGTCGGCAATGAATTATACTCATGAGAAATGAGCACGTCTAAGGCAGGTGGGAGGGCCAGGCCCACTGATGGATGAGTTTTCTGAAGGAGACCAGGGTAAGAGCACTTGGCAGCAATGGCTAAGGCTTCCTCCCCATCTTCAAACATCACACATTTTCTCAAGAAAGAGGTGAAGGACCTCTGTGAGGCTCCTTTAACCATGCGGTGTGCTAAAGTAATCACTTACTAAATGGTGCAGGTCAAAGAAAGAAAAAATAAACCCCAAGAAGACCTGGTTAGTGTACTGTTTGGATGGTCTCCAGCAGTTCAGGAAGCCCCATGAGCAAGAGGAAATGGAAATAGAGGAAGTGGATGTTGGCTGATAACATGTGTTAAGGTGAATGGCGTTAAACATCTTGGCCCAGTACCTGCTATTCAAGAGTAAGCAGAGAGGTCGGGTGTCTGGGTCTATCAATTACAATCCCAGCAAAGTGAGAAGGGCTGCAGAGTTGGCTGCGTAAATGGAATCCAAGGAGAGAGGCAGATGGAGGGCGAGAATGGGAGAGGGGTGTGTGTGGACGTTGATGGCCAAGATGGAAGGTTGGGTGGACCAGTCTCTAAGGGCTGTGCTACTTAATGTTCAGTGGAGGGAGAGGGCGCATTTTATATATTTAGGGACTGTCATCAATTCTGTGTTCTGAGAGCTTCATCTCAAGGGAAACTGGTGGTCTTAGGAATGGCCCTGCTGAGTGTAAAAGATAAGGCTTTGCCATAATCTAAGAGAAGAAGGTTAATAGTTAAATGGGGTTCTTGGATATTTAATAGGAGACAGAGGGTCTTGGAATGGAGAGAAGTGGGAGGAGAAGCTCTTGTGAAGGAAGACGGGGTGTTGGCAATGTGGTGGGAAGCCAGGTCCAACTAGGAGAGACATACTGAGACTTTTCTGGGGGTTAGCGGATGGCAGGTAAAGTACCAGGAATAGTAACTCCTGAGGGAACAACTAGAGGCTGCTTCCTGTTCTGGGCCGCCTTCTCTCTGATATCCCCAAATATTTTCAGTGACAGTGAATTAGACACAACCCACCTTATATGAGTAATGTTTTGGGGGAATCATGGAAAATGTGCCTTGTCCATATTTGGGTGACCTCAGTGTATCTCTTACCCCAGAGGCAGACATATGGACTTGTAGATTACTGAAGGGAAACCGAAATTCTCAGGTGCAGGAGCGGGATTGACAAATATTTCCAAGTGAGTGGGCACACGCAGCCCTTAGAGGCTTTGCAGTCTTTCTGTTTGTTTAGTTTTGTGTAAGTAAGACCTGCAGCGCCCCTGGAGGATGAATCGCCCGTATAATTTTGAGAATTACCTGGTTAAGCGGCCTGTTGAAGTTAAGAGACACTATTCATGGCTGTCTCACGATATGACACATTGTGTTCACCTCTTTAAATAATGAGGAGGAGGAACTAATTTTCAACCAGGTCCCGGTCAGGAAGGCACCCTCTGCTAAAGCTTATAAAACCCTTCTTTTCCTAAGTGTCCATCGACAGACAAATGGATGAAGATGTGGTACATATATACAAAGGACTATTACTCAGCCATAAAAAGGAATGAAACCTTGCCTTTTGTGATAATATGGATGCACCAAGAAGGTATTATGCTAAGTGAAATAAGTCAAACAGAGAAAGACAAAGGCCACATCGTTCCCCTTGTATGTGGAATCTAAAAATAAAACAAACAAACAAAATAAAACAGAAACAGATGAACAGATACAAAGAAAAAGCTGATGTTTGCCATAGGGGTAAAGGGGCAGGGGAGATGGGTGAAAGAGGCGAAGGAGATTAAGAGGTACAAAGCTCCAGCTATATAATAAATAAGTCACAGGGGTGTAACGTACAGCATAGGGAATGTAGTCAGTAGCATTGTAATAACTTTGTATGATGACAAATAATTGCTTGTCTTGTGATGATCTATAATAATAAAAGTGTAATATGCTAATTAGACCAGACGTCCTCCCGGATGACCTTCCGGACGAAGCTGGGACTGCGAGGGAAGCCTGGGCCCCGGGTGCCAGAAGGAAGCCAGTGCCGGCAGCCGAGGGAAGGAAGGCCTACTCTTGCATGAATTTCATGCATCGGGCCTCTACTCATTACATAAAGAATATAAATATCAAATCACTATGCTGTACACTTGAAAGTAATATAAAATTGTATGTCAACTGTATTTCAATTTAAAAAGATAACCTTCTTACTGCCCAGCATGGCAGACAGTGAGGTAGTGCTGTTGAAGCACAGGGTGGCAGACAGGGTTGTCAGCGAGACCAAAGGCTTCAGGACCAGGAAGTAATGGCCACCTATAACTAGGACAGTTGTCCTGCAAGGAGAATCAGAGTAAGCAGGCATCCTGAACTCAAGAATGAATGAATGAATGGCAACGTGGGCATCTCTGGAGATGAGAGCACACAGAAGCCCAGGACACAAAAATCATCAGAGGAATAGACATTCAGTTGACAAAAGCGTTAAACCTAAAGCAACAGGCAGGCAGAAACTGAAATCCCCTGTTGGTGGAGGTGACAGCATGTCCCAAGCTGAGACGTGGCCAGTTCCCTACGGTCCCCATGGAGTCTCAGCTATTTCTCATTCACCATGACCTGCGCACGACCCAGGTAACCTTCAGCAGTCTCAGAACGAGACTCCCACACAGCGGGCCTGAATCCAGCCCACAGTCTGAAACCAAGCCCCGCTGAGCCCAGCAAGGCCCCTCAGAGTCATAGCTGACATAAGCCTGTGAGTAAGAAAGAAATATTTGTTACTGTGAGGGGTGAGGGGTGAGGGGGCTGTTTGTTACACAGCATCATTGCAGAATAACCTGGTTAACACAAGTCCCAAGTTAAAGAGACTTCCCATAATACCTACGAGAAGTTCAACTCAATTGATAATTGCATTTAAGTTCCTAGGATCCAGAAGGGGAGTGAGCCAGGTAAGAAACTTCCTTCACTCGGTGTTGTCTGAATATGGCCTTGTGTGGCTGACATGCCACTCACTGTATAAGTAATATGAAGTCCAGGAATGAGGATGGGATTCCCATGCGTTATAATTGAGGAAAGCCTGCATAACTATTTACAAGTGTGAGTCATTTCTGAATTAATACGAACGCTACCATTTATGAAGGGCTCCCTGCCAGGTCATCTATGTATGTGTATGTCTCCATTATCAGAAACGAAAGCACAGAGGGGTTAGGAGAAGCATCCAAAACCACACAAGTGTAAGCAGTGGAGCCAAGATTTAAACCCAGACAGTGGACGTCCAGAGGGTGTTGAACGGCTGCCTTTGGGAATCGGTGGTGCTCACAGCACTTTGCTCACACCTCCCTCCCACGCCCCCAGCCCCACCCGCAGATAGCCCTTCCTGGGCCCTCTGCTGCTTGTCCAGCCTCTTCATTCAGGATCCAGACATGGGTTCGAGGAGCCGCCGTGTAAGCAGATCCCTCTATTGTCATCTGTGAGCATGTCCAGGGTGACCCCGAGGCAGGAAGGTGGGCTGCGATGAGGGACCCTCCTGGGCTGTGGGGTATTGGCTGCTTCTTCCTTTGCTTGGCGAGTTCTCACAAAAACCCACAGTTGATTTTTTTACCATGAGATTTCGTTTCTTTTCCAGGAAAGGCTGTTTCTTACTTTTCCTCTGTCACTACCCAATATCCCTTGCTCCCGGCCCCCTCCTCCCGCCTTCCCTCTGACCATTCTCAGCACTGGCTGTGTTTTCCTTTGGTTTATGGCCTTTGCTTATACCGCCCTCAACATTCCTGCCTTCCAGCATAACCATTATTGCTTGTCTCATTTTCAGTTCTTATAAGGGTATTTCTAGTATCACACAATCTCACTCATCTAGGGGAAATAATGAACAACATAAACTGATGAACAAAAACAGACCCGGAGTCAGGGAAGCATCAATGAGACTATCAACCCTCAGAGGAAAGGTAGGGGAGGGTGGGGGTAAGGGGGAGAGACCAACCAAAGGACTTGTATGCATGCATATAAGCCTAACCAGTGGTCATGGACAACAGGGGGGTGGGGGCATGCATGGGGAGGGGTTTGGGATGGGAATGGGAGGATGAGGACAAATATGTGATACCTTAATCAATAAAGAAATTAATAATAAAAAAAATTCCTCAAGGGCTTCCAGTGGTTGTGGCTGCTCCGTGCATCTCCTCGGGGCGTAAGAAAGGCAAACGTCATTCAGGCGGGTCTAACGTGGTCCCCAGAGAAGAAACTCTCCCTCCTGCCGCGGTTTAACCAAAAGGAGAAAGGCGTAAAATGTCTGGCCTATAAAGGTAATACGTGCTCATTGTAAAAGATTATTGGGAAGCGTAGATAACTCAAATAAATATAAAAACTACCCATTATTCTCCCCTCTCCCGAGATGACGGCTGTTAGTTAATATGTTCAGATTTTGATATATTCCCTGCCAGTCTCTTAAATGCACTTTCACATCGTCAGGATTTTACAGTGCATAACCTTTGGTAGCTTGCTTTCTCGCTGAATATCATAACATAAACATTTTTCTACGTCTGAAAAAAATGATTAGAAAACTATTTGCCAAAGCATAACCAAGGACCATTGGCCTCGGAGAACACCCCACAGGAAGTGTGAGGGCCAGGGCAACACATTTGTGATATTACGTGTGACAGGGCCCCATCTTGGAGCTGCTTGTAGGTTCATTTAAATATCTGAAAAGCTGAGCGGTGGAGAAATCCGTTGCATTTCATTTACCCAGCACTTCCCAAAGACATGGAGCTTGCATCCCATTTTTTGGAGGAACAACTATACATGGCACAACACTCATGTTTGGGGGGTCAGTCTCTGACATGGCCTGATGCGGGTCCCAAGGGATCTCTCACCCGGTGCCTCTTCACTTCTTACTTGAGATCAGTCAGTGTTCCAGATCTAGACTCCAAAGCTCTAAAAACAAGACATTTTCATTAAAGCCAGTAGAAAAAGCCAGTTGAAGTTACAAGGGGAGCTGCAAGAGCACATGGTTTTCCAGAGGCGAATTGGATTCCTAAAGAGGAAAAATGAACATGTGAACGCATTTAAGGGCATATTTGACTGTCACACACAACCCGGTCTCTGCTGGGTCCCTTTTTAATATAATCACAGTCCTGTGCAGGACCTACTGTGGTGCCTATTTTGCAGGTGGGAACCTGGAGTTGAGAGAGTGAGAGACTGAGTCCAGGGCATAGGGCTTCTGGCTGAGACCCCACTCTCCGCCGCATGACAACTGGCTCCGCTCTGTCTCCTCGCTCAGCAACCAGCAACGGGCATAATAGCTTTCGATGTGGAATTAAAACCAGTGGCCCGCAGCTAAAAGGGTCATCCTGGTGCCATTAGCCGTCCGCTGGGTGATTTCATTACGCCCAGCGCACCAGTAATCCTTTTCATTCTTATCACCCAGCAGCACCGTCTCCTGGATGCATCGCACGCTCCTGCACATTTGGCTCATGAGCGAGATCTCTGTCTCATATATTAAAATCACTTCACTTAATGCATTGAATTTCAGCCCTTTTATTTGGTACATTAGAAGATGTGAGGAATGCAAAATCAGAATCCGGCTGGAGATAGAATACTGAGTAGATCACAGACCATCTTCCCCTCAGCAGAGGGGAGCTGGAGCCGAATTGATGTGCTCTAGGGGCTTCATAAGGGCTGGATGAAGAAAGGGAAGGCCTAGAGTTCTTTGAACTATCCCAAGCCAAATGCTTTAGACACATTACAGTCGGCGTGCTCTAGGGCAGCCGTGGGCAAACTACGGCCCGCGGGCCGGATCCGGCCCGTTCGGCTGTTCTATCCGGCCCGCGGAGCCGAAAGAGCGGAGGGTTCTCTTGCTCTCCCCTCCGCTCCTTTACTTTGAATTTATATTAGTTCACACAAACACTCCATCCATGCTTTTGTTCTGGCCCTCCGGTCCAGTTTAAGAACCCATTGTGGCCCTCGAGTCAAAAAGTTTGCCCACCCCTGCTCTAGGGGTTTCATTAGGGCATGATGACGATCAGGAAAACCTAGAGTTCTTTGATCTATCCCAAGCCAAATGCTTTATATACGTTATCTTACTTAATAAAACCAGGCATGAACGAGTTACTGTCATACCCATTATACAGATGGAAAAACTGAGTCACCGAAGAAAACTACTTGTCCAGGTCCATTCATTTATAAAGCAGTCATGTGATGGCTGTCACGTCCACCTATCGCTTCTTAGAGAAATGGCCTGAGATGTGGCTCCTGGCCAAGGGACGTTTGCTGCGCGTTGGCTGCCAAGGGCAAGGTCAGGATAAGAAGGTAACTGTTGCCTGTGAAGGTCCTGGCTTATTCCTGCTGTTCTGGCATAATTACCAATAGCACCTCTTTCGTTCTCAAAACTCTCCCAACTTGGAGGGATAAATTACAAGTTGCTTCCAGGCTGAATGAATGAGTCCCCCCTCAGAGTAAAAACCAACGACAGAAAGCGAAGAGAGAGTGCAGCTGCCATTCAGAAAGGGGCCGTTGGAAACCAAGGCCAAGACTATTGGTCTCCACCCCTGGAGTAGACAGCAACAACCCCCTGAGATGGAATGTAAGTGAGTTTCCTCTCCGGGACCGCAAAGCCAAGGAAAAGCTGGGTGAGCAGCAGTTCACGCACCCCAAGCGCAGGGACAGGGAGGCTGTGAACATGGGCCTCGGAGAGAGTGGGAGACCGACTGGGGCCTGGAAGGCGCCCTTGGCTGAGCTGAAGAAAGTCAGGATGAGTCCCGACCCCTAACCCTGGAGCAGCTGGAGTGTTGGGCAGGGAAGCAGGTGGGAGTTGTTTCGAGGCCTGGGCCAAAGCAAGAGTTCAGGGAGGTCCTATGTCAGAGGAGGGTTTACAGACCCTGACCCGGCACCCTTGGAGCCCCTGAGTGCAGGATGGGCTGCCCTGGGGGTGGAGGGGGGGCAAGTAAAGCCAGCGAACTGGGAACAGAAGAGATGGGGGCATGAGGAGGCACGGGAAGGAATGCAGTCAAACATGACCTTCCCAAACGTCTGGCCAGAGAACCCTTGTGGTGATGGGACTGTGGGCGCAGTTGGGGGGCGGGGGCGGGGGGAGACAGGCGGGAGGGTGGTCAGAAGAAACTGATTTCTAGCCCTCAGCTATATAACTGAGTCTTGTATTTCCAAAACGGCTAGAACTGAGAATTTTATTTCTCTTTGCTTGCTTTTGTACTTATTTGTTTGATGCACTAATAAAGAAAACATCTTTTAACTTTCTCACATAATAAATTCCTACCTCATTTACCTTCATCTTTCCCTCCGCCCCGCTTTGACCCCTATTAAAGAATCCAACATATAAGTAACTCACGAAAATAATGGAGCTGCAATTCATCATGTCCCTCTTCTTTTGTGTCAGGGAGAATGTGCACATGGCACTTGTTACATAATAAGTTAGCTAATTACATAATGACATCTGTTAAGTGAGAATCGCTTATTACAGCTGCTCCTATGGCCAGGGGTTGGCCTGGTTATGACAGCGTTCGCTGCAGGAGAGATGCTGCTGAATAAGACGCCCTCTCTGCCTCCCGGGACGAGTTCCAGCTCATCTGGGCCCATGAATTCCAGAGCACAGCCTCCGTTCACCTGGCCAGCGAGAGACAACGGAGCAGGAAGAAAAGGCACAGCCAGTCCCCAGCTCTGAAAAGGGACAAATTCTGTCCCTCATAGAATTGGGCTCCAGCACCTCCTCCACCCCCATCACGTATATTTACATCTCACTGGTGTATCTGAAACAGACGGTAAGCTCTCTGGCAGAGAGCACGCTCTATTAAGGTCAGAGTCACGTGCAGGCTGCCATGAAGTATCTGCTATTTTTGAGCACATAGAGGTGTGTTGGTTCGAGGGAGGGGAGAGGCAGGGCGGAGCCTAAGCAGAGGAAGGCACTAAGGTGTCCTCCTAAGAATCCCCGCTGATGAAGGGTACCAGCAGGCGGGTGCGTGGTGTGGCGAAGGATTCTGAGGCTCACAGGAGAGAGTTGCTCCGTTAGCCATGGTCCCCTCCCAAACCCCCCCACCCCAAGTGCTGGAAGCGGGAATGGTGCCGGGACACCACTTTACCCCGCTCCTGAGCCTCTGCTATGTAGAGGTGTCCGGATGCGAGGCTGCTGGGACAAGCCCAGTGATGCTTTGTTCGTGGGAGATAAAAGGGGAGCTGGGGGAAGAGCATCCTGAGTGCTTTGGAAGTACCAGTCAGCTTTTCCCCAGGAGACCCCCTACATTTCAGGAGAGCAGCAGGCTGAGGTAGTGTCCAGTGGAGCCTGGTGCTGAGCGGATAGAGGAGCTTTGTGCACACCTCGCCGAGGCTCAGGCTGACCCCCAGGACAGCCATGTGGGACGGGCCATGGCCCGGGGCCCTGACACGCAGCTTGGCCTCCAGCCTGGGTCTCCAGAGTCCTCAGGAGAGAGAGAGAGCACTGTCATGGAAGAAGAACCAAAGAAAACCTTGGGCGTGGAAGGACACGGGCCGTGCTCCTTGTGGTTCCGAAAGGGAGCGTGACACTCTTGGGGAAACGGAGGTTCTTCCCACTCCCTCGGCGTGGGGCCTGTTGGGTTGGAAGGAGAGCCCACCGGGTCTCCCAGAACAGGCAGGAGAGAAGCATCACGGCGGTAATGTGGGTACCCGGACCTGTGAGGCTTCCAGGTGGTCACCATGGCAACCGGTAGCCGGAAGGCCACTGGGAGGCAGATCACAGGGCGTGAGCCATGTGGGAAGGAAGTCCCCTCTGAGCTGGAGAAAGGGGTTTGGAGGGGCTGGCCAGCCAGGATCTCACATTGGGAGCGAATCACGGCACTGGCACCTGTGACCACCATGGGTGACCTTGTGGAGCCCCGGGGCCAAGGACCCAGAGTTCCCTGCTTCCCAGCAGTGCTGTCCTCTGTCCTCCCTGCTGCTCCACAGTCGAGCCAGTGCTCAGCCCAGACCTTTCCATCCTCCCCCTACGCTTCTAGAAGGGCCTCTCCTGTTTTCTAGTTCTCTGTTTCCCGAAAGTCCCAGCCACGGGAGCCAGTGAGTCCCTCTGAAACGAGTGAGAGGAGGAAAATACTTCACAGCGCCGAGGAGGAGCGACGCAAATGATTCTGTGGAAACATTTAATTCACTCTTGGCACGCCAGGCCATGCGCTTGGAACCGCCGGAGGCGCTGTGTGACGTCCAGCAAAAAGAGCCTGGCTTTGCTGCTCCCCTCCGGAAGGAAGCATGCTCCTGGGGCCTGGAAAGCAGAAAGAAAGAACTGAAGAAGGTGAAGCGTTCTCCAGCCACCTGGACGGACCAGTGAGTAACTATTGTGCGTGGGCCTGGCGCAGCGGGAGAGGCTGGGCGCAGGCAGACTCCGGCCCGGCAGCCTGTGTGCTGCCAGGGGCCTGGCCTGGGGAAACGGAGCTCTGCCCCTTTGGACCCGTCTCAGGGCCTCCTTTTCCTCCACAGGAAAATGATCTTGGCTCCAAATGCAAGGCCCAGGAGGGATAGGCCTCCATGCCTCCCGACTTCCCCCTAAATGATTTACTCACCATTCCCATGTATCGTTTCGCTCCGCACGGAGCTGGCTGCTGTGGAGACGCTGTGAGCACCACCGCAGGTGGGCCTGGCAGCCCAGATCCAGAAAGGGACGCTCAGAGCCTTGGCAGGATCAGCAGATGCACAGCACATCTCCTTCCTTCGGGGCAGACCCTGTGAATGGCTCAGAGTCCCCTGGGCCATCCAGATCTGACTTCCTTGATCAACCCAGCCCTGCCACCTCAGGGGGTGGGCACGTGGCCTGAACCATAGGTGCCCTCCAGTCTCAGCCTCCACCAAAGCTTTGCGTTGCCACGGCAGGTACATCTGGATGGCTTCCTCTGGCAAGGGATAAGTGACCAGCCCAAGGTCAGGTGAGCTGAGAGTAGCAGAATTGGTGGCGTGGCCCCCAGACACTTGCCATGTTCAAACTAGTCTTGACTGAGACCACCAGCCCTCCCCAGCTTGCTCTGCATCATCCAGCCTTCAGAGTCCTCAGACCACTGGCTTCTGCTGTGGTTCCAGACCCACCCTCAGACCAGACCCCACCCTCAGCCCGGACCCTGCCCCAGCCTGACCCCTGCTTCTGGGAGTGTACCCCCATGGTGCCCTGGTTGCCCACACAGAGGTGTGTGAGCACAAAGGGGACTAGTGAGCCAGCCTGTGTGTACTCTGAGGGCCACATGTGTTGAGATCGACACATACTGGGTGCGAGATTGGCGTAATTCATTTTAGGGGGGAGCTGTGGCCCCCGTATACTTATTCTTCCGCGGTTCATGTTGAACCCCTAGGATATGTGTCAAGATCTTGAAGGAAATGAGAATACACAAGTGAAAAGACCTGGCCTGTTCCTGGAGGACTCAGGCTGGAAGAAGGAGCACACTGCCTGGTCCTCAAGGGACTCACTTGTCTCCTTTCCTATGTCACAGCCCCAGAGACTGGGCATCCCGCCTCCTTCTCCTCCCTCTCCAGAGCAGCCACCATCCAGGACACCCCTGAAGGTCCCCTGGGGTACTGGCGGGATACAGAGTGGCCTTGGCCAAGCCCACCTGCGCTGCAAAGGCCAATGTATGGCTTTTATTGCTGATGCTAGGGAGAAGCAGCCGGGAAAGAAAAATAATATGAAAACAGGAGGCCTATTCATCTGTAACTGTCTCTAACTCCCTTGGCCCCTGCTTGGGGTTTCCCACCTCCTCCTGTGATAGCACTTGGAAGTCCCTGGACATTTTTTTTAACAAATAACTTTGATTTCCCCCCAGCCTCCACCTCCCGAAGGCTGCACATTGTGTCCTCCCCCATAGGCAGGAAAACACTGCTCTCAACCCAGACAGCCAGCCCGCAACCCGCTCAGCTCCTTGTTTCTAAGCAATAAAGAGCGTGGAAGGGGATCCATTAGGTGAGGGCAGAGGAGACCCTTTAAGCAGCCGCGGAGTAAATGACAGTGGGCTGATGAGAGAGACAAAGGTGTGAGGGGAGGCAGCCAAGGAAAGCCAGAGGCTCCCTGAGAAAGCACAGAGACTTGGCGATCTTGCCTGGCTCTGGTCCTGGCCACCTCCTTCCTTCCTCTCCTGTAAAAGGTGTGAAGAGCACTCTCTCTTTGATTTCCTGCAGGTTGAGTTAATGAAAGTAGAGGTGTGATGTGGTGGGGTGGGGGGTTTGAAGGGAGAAAGCCCAGGACACAGCCCTTTATAAGGAAGCCTGGAGGAGAGAACACTGGCCATAAATTAGTTTCCTCAAAGCAGCTTTATATGTGAAAGGCAACATTGTTTCCTCATTAGTGGTTTTTGTCTGTGGTAATAAAGCTTCCAGGTAGGATTCCAGATAACCATCCCTAACTTAACTTCTTCCATTCATTTCAGTGGAGATTGGAGTAGGGGGAGGGGCCGGAGGAGGGATTGAATGGAACACACTTTATCTTCTGTGGAAGCTGCAGTGGGAATAGTAGGACTTACCCAGGGCTACCACGGGCAGGAACACGTCACATGCACAGCCAGCACCCCCCGATTCCCCTGTTCTCTGGGGGACTTGAATCTCCAGATAAAATGCTTACCACCCAAGCACCCGGGGGAGTCCAGCCACCCCTTCATCCCACAGACAAGTACACAAGCAAATCATAAAGATGTCACCGAAATTCCCAGCGGGGTTTGTTCTCTGGAGGCTGCTTGCTGGGAGTGTGAGCTCTGGTTAAACTCTCCAGCCCTCTGCACTGTCGGACGCCTGCCTGCTACGCTCAGGTGAGGCCTTCCCACGCATCACCTGTCACCTGTCACCTGGGCTTGTGAATTCCTTGGTTGTCTGAGGGTTTGGAGGCAACCCAAACACCGCCACGAAGTCTCACTCCCTGTTCACAGCCCACCTGGGTGCTGGCCTCTCTCCGTACTTTCTGATTTTCCTTTGTAGGGCTCATGTGAATACCTTTAACTCCCGGAGCACAGCTCACGAATGTCTGTGTGTGGAATCAAGGCCATACCTGTTTTCTCGTTTCTCTGCATCCAGACCAAACTGAGGATTTGTCATGTCACACTTAGTCCCTCCAGGGGTTTTCCTGAGTAAATAGACCACTTAGGCAGCTGTGGGATCCGGCCCGTTCGGCTGTTCTATCCGGCCCACGGAGCCGAAAGAGCGGAGGGTTCTCTTGCTCTCCCCTCTGCTCCTTTACTTTGAATTTATATTAGTTCACACAAACACTCCATCCATGCTTTTGTTCCGGCCCTCCGGTCCAGTTTAAGAACCCATTGTGGCCCTCGAGTCAAAAAGTTTGCCCACCCCTGACTTAGAGACTGAAGGACAGCCACCCTTCCCTCTGTTATCACCCAATGTTACTCCCATTAGCTATACTGTCTTTTCATGAGTCTTTCTGTGGTTATCCGAGAACCTACCACATGCGATTTAACTAAGTCTAACAGAAATTTTTACTCTTTAAAGTTCCCTGGAACACTTTAATGCCACTCACCTCTTTCCCCATCTTTTCTGTATCGCTGTCATGCCATTGTTATTCTCTGTGTTTGTAAAATACGACATTGTCATTACTGTTCACACAGTCAGTATTTACTTACCCACAATCTTATTTGCCCACATGAATACCATTCCGATTGCATCCCCATTCCTGTCTGAATCTTCATGTGTCTCTCTGGGATCGGTTTCTTCTGTCTGAAAATTCCCATGAGTTGCATGCTTTCTGGCAATAAACTCCCTCAGATTTTTTTTTTCTGAAAATATATTTTCAGCAATCCATTTTGGTTTTATTTCTAAGAATTTTTTTTTTTTTTTTTTTTTTTTTTTTTTTTTTTTTTTTTTGCTGTGCATAGACTTCTAGATTGGCATTTCTTTTCTTTTCATACTAATCGTACTAAAACTACGAAAATCCATTATTCTCTGGATTTCTTATTTCCATGGAGAAGTCAGGTGTTAGTCTTATAGCTGTTTATTTCAAAGTCATGTGCCTGATCATGGGCGCCTGGGTATGTCTGCTCTTTAAAAAACAAATCCTGTTAAGAGTTTACAGTACTTCTTAGATCCATAAGTTAGTCTCTTTTATGTTTTAGAAAACCTCATTCATTATCTCTTCAGATAGTATTTCTATCTAATTATCTCTTTTTAAGAAATATTTTTTATTGATTTCAGAGAGGAAGGGAGAGGAAGAGAGATAGAAACACCAATGATGAGAGAGAATCATTGATTGGCTGCCCGCTGCGTGCACCCTACTGGGGATCCAGCCTTCAACCCATGCATGCGCCCTGACTGGGAATGGAACTGTGACCTCTGGGTTCTGCTCCAGCACTAAGTCATGCCAGCTGGGCCCTCATGACCTCTTTACTCGCCTTCGGGTGAACCAATCCCGTGCCAACACCACATCAGTGTGCTTCGCACGGACCTTTTCCAGGCCGAGCCTTGAGGCGGACTGAGGTCCCAGGCCTGACACCGTGATCATGGCTCCTGTGCGATGATAGAAGCTGTGGTTTTGGGTTTGGGAGTAAATTGTGAGACAGGAGTAGATAACTCTTTCCCTCCCAGAAGGTCACTTCTGCCTCTGCATGGAGCGCCAGGCCCGAGCGTGCTCCGGGGCTGGGCCGGGAGACTCCAGAACGTGGACGCCCAGCTGAGCAGCTGTGGCCGCCCCAGAGCCAAGTTCAGGAATCTCGTGCCCAGGGCCCTCCTGCCTGAGTCCCAGCCTGCTCCCCAGACCCAGGTCCGCACCTCAGGCTCCTCATCCTTTACTTCCCTCCATTCCTCAAACACCCGCTACATTGTTGACTCGTCATGAAGTTTTTCTTGAGAATTATTTCCACAACTTCTGTGAGTCACGAGACATCAGCTCATGGTCCTTACTTTCAAATTGCTCCTGCTTGAACATATTTGGGAATAAAGACGTACACTATCTCAGAAACACTTTAATTATTGTCTCATTAAACCCATCCAGGTTAAATTCACCTACTTTGGAAAGGTGGTTCTTAAAGGAGATGTGAGTGGGGACTTCACTTGGCAAAAAAAAAAGGGGGGGGGGGCAAGGGCAAGTATTTTTCTTCTCCTTTGAACCCAAATCATTTAAGGCAATCATAACACTTCGTCATAAAGGGAGAAGAGTAATGCTATCTGAGGAATTATTTAAAATGTTGCTTTGTTTATAGTTCCATGACTTGAGTTGTCTATGCTTGCTGTTTCTCTCCTCCAGTGGGAAGAGAGCTGACACATTTATTTAAAAAACGCACTGTAACAAATATATTACAAAGAGAATGTTGCAGCTACATCTCAGCAAAGCATTTCCATACTCCTAGTGATGGATATCCAGTCACGGTGCTTTATTTATCTAATTTTGGCAGGTTCTAAGCAATCCATCATCCTCTGAGGAAAATCATTCAGGCTCTGGAACACATAAGGAATGAAAAATCGAGTATAAATCAGGAAACTTAACTTATGACCCAAACTCAGTTGCTAATTAGCATGTGACCCTAGGCAAGGTAGTTCATTGTTTGTTGGTCTAATAAAAATATTATTTATTGCACAGGGTTCTTGAGAGACCTAAATGAGATGCTACCTGCAGAGCAGTGGGCACAGAGCATATGATATGATTGATACACATAAAAATATTTTTTAACCTAAAGAAGCTGTTTGAACGTAAATTGTGTTAGACCTCAGGGATAGTAAAAATTCATTGTATAGCCTTAGATTCAGTTTCCTCACTTACTCCAACAAGGTTCAATCTTCAAACAAACATACAAAATTCAGTGCAATTGTAGCCAACAGGCAAAGGGATTTTTTTAATGGTTCTTCGTAAGTTCATTTGACATTTGTCCAAATAGTGGTTCAGCAGCTCCCTATGCTAGCATAGATTCCACGTGCATTAAACGTTAGAAAAGTGATCGGTGGAAGTACAGGAAGAGCTGGACATCATGTGTAAGACAAGCAAACAAGAAAGTTCAGAATCATAGACAGGAGAAGGCAGACTGGCTGAGGTCCTTGGGACCCAGTTGATGACATAAGAGTGAGTCCCTCGAGCTTTCTTTTTCGCTTAAAAAGAAATTAGGAGCTGGAGAAGCCAGCAACCCAGAATTGCCAATGAGAACAGACAAAAGAGCTCTAAAAATGACTGCTCTCTCCAGCCTACAAGACAGGAAACATTTAGGCAACAACTACCCTATTCAGCACCAGCACCCCCATCAGACAAGTGGTTGGAAAGTATAGTCTTCTACACTCACCAGGTTGTAATGAGATGCTTAACTGCCCTGCCGGGGTGGTGTCAGAGAAGACTGAGTAGGGAACTAGGACTTTCCTACCCACCTGGTGGTAATGAGGAGCCCCTCCTTTTACCCTTTATGACAGTGGAAGCCGTGCCGGGAGCCGTAACAGGGTGAGTCAGCAGAAATTTAGTGGGAAGCCTTAATTCCACCCCTCCCAGGGCAATGACTGCTGATGGCTTAATCCTCCACACTTGTCTCCTTCCGTAAGCCATTAGCAGGATGCTGAACTTAGTAGAACACCCACTTCCTGCAGGCCATCCTGTTGGGCTTCAAGGTGGCTGGGGAAATCATGTAAGTCCAATGGGCTTTTTAATTCCTGGCTCTGCCATACACCAGCTGCTTATATGTGGGCAGGTCCCCCTACCTCTCTAACCCTCTTCCCCGTGAGGAGCGAGGGCTCCATCAAATGAGTGGTGCAGAGTGTAGTCCAAAGAATGCAAACATCTTATCGTGGCCCCGGGTTCACAGTAGCTGAAGTGAAAATGTTCTCTGGCCAACAACCGATGCTTCATCCCGTACCTGGAGCTTTCAGGTGAGTGATAGGAACACCTGGCTTCTCTGACCCTCCTGGCACAGGCCTCCCAAAGAACACACAATGGAGAGAAAGCCCAGGACACCTGCAAGGTCCCGGCTACCTCCTCATTGAACCATCGTTCGTTTGGCTCCATGTGAGACTCTTGTCCTTCTATGACCTATGTCTGCCTTTAAATACATTTCTGCTTTAAACATCCTCAGACCTGTGGGAGCTTGTTCTAAAAGAAGTGAGGGGTACACTCCCTCGTACCTTCTATATATATGTTAGCAGGGTTTAAAAATAATCAGACACCAGCCTGCCAGGATTCATCTCTTGGAAATGACAATAGGCTGCCTCAAGACTTTAAACATCTCATTTGGAAGCTAGCTATTTTTACAAAGGGTGGGGAATGGGGTGGTGGTGGGAGGTGTACAGTCTCATTAAAATGCTCATGATGCTTTAATGAGGATGGATTGTCTTCATAGTCGATGAAACAGGGGTTCAGAAAGAGGAAGCAACATTTTCAAGGTCACACTACATGGTAATGAGGAATCCAGAATATAATGTTGGCTTTCTCTAACTGCAAATCCCATGCTCTCTCCAGGAGCCCCACGGACACTCCTGGAAATAAGGAAGGGGGGTCCCAGAATGAGAAACAAAACAAAACAAAAAAATCATCCAAGTTATACATATAGAAACAGCACAGACACAGCTAAATAGCAACAAGAACATCATAAGAGACCAGACCCTGAGGACAGTCTTACGAGGAGGGCAAATGGACCTCAGGTGGTCCCTCCCACCTCTATCCCAACCCCATTTCATTTTCCTCCCTATTCCATATGTCATTTGGAATCATTTGTAAGTCTCCTCTTCTAAGCATAGGAAGCATTCCAAGGGGCAGCTGTAGGTTCTCCCTCAACCTCCCAGGTCAGGGAAGGTCACCTGTGGAGCCACCACCTCCCCCAATGCCTGTGGTGCAGCTGTGGGTGGACAGTAGAGGTCTAGTCTGGCCTTCAGTGATCACTGGGAGAGAATTTCAGGCTTCAGAATGTTCCCAGTGAATGTTCTCATTTAATTGATTGTCACTGTAGCCCCGTACACTTGACAGGCACAGAGTACACTCCCATGACATTGTAATTTATTTTTCTGCTGTTGTTCAGCCAGTTTGTGTTGAGTACCTTCTTTAGGCTAAGAGCTTTTAAATGAACCGAGTCTCACTGAGGGCAGACCAGTTGCTCACAGACATGCTAAGTTATAGGGCAGGGACTGGGATCCTAAAGAATCAGGTTCTCAGAACATGGCTCTTCCCACTCACTCTGGGGTTGGCAGATTTCCATAGAGGTTCAGCTAGTATATATTTCAGTCTACTGTCTCTGTCACTAATACTCAATTCTGTCCTGGTAGCATGAACACATTTCTAGACAATTTGTAAGGAATTAGCATAGCTGTGTTCCAGTAAAATTTTATTTATAAAAAATGGCAGTAGGCCAGATTTCCCCATGAACCGTATGTGCCCCACCCAAGTAGGCCACTACCTTGGTTCATATAGCACCAGCATCCTTAGCCAGGTTCTTAAATTGTATGCTAGGTACTTTCCAACCCAACACCAAGGCACCGACTTACCTTTCCTCCTTCCTTTTTGACAGGGTAGCCCCGTGCATGAAACTGACACCTCCAACCAGGTCTCAGATTATAATTTTACCTCTCTCGTCTTCTAGGTTGAAATTCCTTACAGTCATGGAGAAGCAGGTTTGTTCATCCCAAAGAAGATAGTGCATATTTGTGCTAAAAGAAACCTGGTGGCCAGAGCTCTCTGAAGAGAATCTCATTGACTCAACGGCTCTATTCATCAGATTCCTGGAGTGAAGGAGGAAGAGTCATGTGAGCTCAGGTTCCTTTCAGTGATGTTGGAGATCTTGGTAAGAATACCCAGATTTGAGGTGACCATGTCTAGCATCTTCTTCTTGGCCATGCTGCCAACCTGGCCCCTGCAGGATCCAACATGGAAAATGAAGAACCAGGGCAAGAGGGCAGCATTTCTCAGGATACACCAAGGTCTGAGACCTTCTACCCTCACACTGTCACCTGCTCTGGGTATGTCCAAAATCAAGTATCTGATTAGATTATTTGCCACCCACCTCTCTGGAGGATCCTCGTTGAGTGCAATTTTGTCTACAGTGTGCCAGGGACTGTTCTAGGCACAGAGATATGTCAGTAAAAAACAAAACAAAATAAAAAACCCCCAAAGTCCCTGCATTCGTGAACTAGCACTGAATTGGGGGAGGGTAAGACAAAAGCAAAGGAATCAATTCATAATGTTTAGATAAGGGGGAAAAACGAGGAAAGGAAATGGATTCTGGGAGGGAAAGGTATTATTTTAGAAAAGATGATTAGGACAAAAACTTTTTGATGTGGTGATCTTTGTGCAGGGACTTGAATGAGGAATGAACCATACACATAGCTGAAGGAACAGCATTGTGGGAACAGGGAACAACAGGTGCAAAAGCCTTGACATGGGAACATATCAGGCAATTTGGAGACAGCAAGAGGCCAGTGGAGACCAGCGCCTAGAGCAGAGTGAGAGAGGGGCAGAGACGTACAACATGAGGTCAGAAAGGGAGCAAAGGACCAAAACACCAAGGATTCACAGCATAGATCTTAGAAGGGATTTGGAATTTATTCCAGCTGAGATGAGCATCAATAGTCTGCCTGGCCTGGCGGCACATTGGTCTGGCTGCCTGTACTTTGCAACTCTTGCTTCTGTCCCAGGGCATTTGGGTACCTGTGGAAGCCTGAGAGATCCAGGAAGTTCACACGGCAGGGCCATCTTTTGGCAATTGGGGATTTGGAATAGTCAGATAACATCAACAGCTCTTCAGAGAGAGCCGGATGTAACTGAGCCCCCAGGAGCCCATGGCAGTCATCAGTTCAACCAAACTCCCTTGGATGGGAGTCCCCTCTTACCTTTTTGGTCTTTTCAGTCCCTCACTGGTGACCCCGAGTTTCCTTGCAGGAGGCTTTGCAACTCCAAGCTTACTTCCTTTACTGAAATGAGGAGGCTGTAGGAGGGGGAGGTGAGCGGGCAGGCAGACATGATGAGCTTAGCTCAGGACGACACAGAAAGGTTGAGTTACCTGCTAGAGTTCCACATGGAGATGGCACGGAGGCAGTTGGATGACTTGAATCTGGAATTTAGAACAGACTGTGCAGAAGAGATGAGGCCATTTGTCTTCCATGGTCCCTGTGTTGCGGGTGGCAGCGCCCCCACATTTACAGACTCCATTCACAGCACCTCCCCCCTACACACACACACACACACACACACACACACACACACACACACACACACATTCACATACAATGGGTCTCTGAATGCCACTGTTTCCTTGATGGTGACTCTTCCCAGAGCTGACGGGATGCAGGGAGCAGTGAAACGACAGATAGCGCTGTGGCCTGTGACCGCAAGGACAGTCACATTAGAATGAAAGCTTGTCATCGACAGTCAGCATGGCCACCTCTGCAGAGGTATATTGTCTGGCGGTACCCTTTTCCCTCCACTCAGATCCCCCCTGAGGTTTCAGGAAGGAGAAAAGGAAGTGAGAGGAGAAGTGGTTGGGGGGTGGGAGAAGATGAGCAGTTAAGTCCCTAGGAGCACCTCTGACAGTCCCCAGCCACACCCCCAGCCCCAGGCTCAGTTGCAGAGACACAGCAGAGGCAGGATGGGGTTTTTGTTTTCATTTTCATTTAATTTGCCCAAATGAAAATGGCAATTATGGAGGAGTTATACCTCCCCCTTGCTTCAGAGATGCCGTCCCTGGCACATTTACTATCCCCATTTGGAAAATCACCCATAAAAGCATCAGACTCGCCTGCATTGTACATGGAAATTGGCAGTGCCTTCCTTTGTGCAAGGGAGAAAAATTCACCCTAGGGTACCAATGTTAATACGGTTTAATTAGGCCAATTTGTAGTAAGCTGAGGTTTCCACTCTGCAATTTGACAAGCAGCTGGAACTGGTTTGTTTCGTTTTTACAATTGAGAATGTCTGTATCACAAACAAAAGGTCAAATGAAACATAAAATTCTACCCAAAAGACTCCTAAAGGTGCCGTGAATTTCTGTTGTCATTAGCGTGTGTGTGTGCGTGCACGCTGTGTTTTTTATAATGTGCTTGATAAGCTACTCTCTGGTAGCCATGGAATCCATCCCATCAGTAAAGCTCAGGAGGGCTGATCAAACCGGTCCCCTCTTACAAAGACCTTGCCAGTAGCTCATAACCCTCTTTCCCACAGAGTCTGGGAAAGGATTCACAGCCACCAACCCCGCACATAAACAATAACTAACATTCACTGCATTTGGCTCGAGAGATAAGCCATGTCGCATAGGGATGACAAATACATTTTATATATTATCATACGATCAGAAAACTATCTCATTTGAACTTCATTATCTTTGAATATGTGCAACAAAGTTGATTTTACTGAGCTGCACTCTGATGCCTTATTTCTGGAATTTCATCCAGGTCCCTTAGAAGGAATAGTCTTGTGACTTTCACTTATATTGCTACTAGTGGCCCGGTGCATGAAATTTGTGCACATTAAAAGGGTATTAATTAGAGGCAATATTTTAATATTGCTATTTGCCCTTTCTCTATAATAGAAGTATCAGAGAGGAAAGAAAATTCGTAAAATGTATATGAAAATCTTCCTCTCGTCAGAGTCTGGAGCATACCACGGGACCCAGAGTCAAGTTCCCGCCCACCCATGTGTACCTTAAAATCACGCGAGACCCAGACCTGGCCGACCCCCCATTGAGCTAGACCCAGACCCAACCAGTCTCACCCTTGTCAAGCCCTGCCAGGCAAGGGGAGTGCCTTGAGGTCCCCTGTCAAGCCCCTCCAGGTGGGGGACACAGCCTGAGGTCCCCTGTCAAGCCCCACTGGCAGGGGGCATGGCCTGAGGTCCCCTGTCAAGTCCCGCCAGATGGGGGGCATGGCCTCAGGTCCTCTGGCCTGGTGCCGGGGCCCACTGGCCTGGTGCTGGGGCGGGGAGTGCGGCCTGAGGTCCCTGTCAAGCCCCGCCAAGCGGGGGACACATCCTGAGGTCCCCTGGCCTGGCACCGGGGCGGGGGGAGCAGCCTGAGGTCCTCTGGCCCAGCACTGGGGTGTGGGGTGCACCTTGATGTCCCTCGAAAGCCCTGCCGGGCAGGGGGTGTGGCCTCAGGTCCCCTGTCAAGCTCCATGGGGGTGGGGGTAGGCACAGCTTCAGGTCCCTGCTGATTGCTCGTTAAGGCTTATTACGGGAACTTGGCCTCCGCTGTGGGTGCAGCCATCTTGTGTTACAGAAACCCCCCACACCCCTGCCTCTGCTGTGGGCACCACCATCTTTGTGATGGAGTGATGGTCAATTTGCATATTCCCTCTTTATTATATAGGACTAGAGGCCTGGTGCACGAAATTCGTGCATGGGGTAGGAGGGTGTCCCTCAGCCCAGCCTGCACCCTCTCCAATCTGGGACCCCCTCAAGGGATGTCCAACTGCCCGTTTAAGCCCGATCCCAGTGAGATCGGGCCTAAATGGGCAGTCGGACAACCCTCTCACAATCCAGGACTGCTGGCTCCCAACTGCTCACCTGCCTGCCTTCCTGATTGCCCCTAACTGCTTCTGCCTGCCAGCCTGATCACCCCTAACCACTCCCCTACCAGCCTGATTGATGCCTAACTGTTCCCCTGCCAGCCTGTTTGCCCCTAACTGCCCTCCCCTGCTGGCCTGATCGCCCACAACTGCCCTCCCTTGCAGGCCTGGTCCCTCCCAACTGCCCTCCCTTGCTGGCCATCTTGTGGTGGCCATCTTGTGTCCACATGGGGGCAGGATCTTTGACCACATGGGGGCAGCCATCTTGTGTGTTGGAGTGATGATCAATCTGCATATTACTCTTTTATTAGATAGGATAGAGGCCTGATGCATGGGTGGGGGCTGGCTGGTTTGCCCTGAAGGATGTCCCGGATCAGGGTGGGGGTTCCCTTGGGGCGTGGGGCGGCCTGGGCGAGGGGCCTGTGGTGGTTTGCAGGCCAGCCACGCCCCCTGGAGACCCAAGCGGAGGCCCTGCTATCTGGGGTTTATTTATCTTCTACAATTGAAACTTTGTAGCCTGGAGCAGAGCCAAGCCTTCTGCTTGCTCCGTGGCAGTAGCCATTTTTTGGAGGATTTATGTATCTTCTATAATTGAAACTTTGTAGCCTTAAGCGGAGGCCTGGGCTGGCCAGGGTGTGTGGAAAGCTTGGCTTCCTCCATCACCGGGGGCAACCCTAACGTCCTGCTCTTTCCAGCTCCGTGGCTGCCGCCATTTCTGTTTGGTTTTATGTATCTTCTATCATTGAAACTTTGTAGCCTTGAGTGGAGGCCTAGGCCGGCAAGGGCAGGCGGAAAGCTTGGCTTCCTCCATCGCCGGGGAAAGCCAAGCCTCCCTCCTGCTCTCTGTGGCCGTAGCCATCTTGGTTGGGTTTATTTGCATATTTGCTCCTGATTGGCTGGTGGGCGTGGCTGGTGGGATAGCGGAGTGATGGTTAATTTGCATATTACTCTTTTATTAGATAGGATAAGGGAGTAGCTGAGGCCACTCTTCATGAGAAGGGGGACATGGGTCAGGACACACAAGAGAGGACAAATTAAATAATACCTTCCTTCTTTGATGGATTTTTGACATCAGAAATTACAGACATTCCACCTAAAAATAGAAGAAATGTTTTACAAACAAAAATAGTTACAAGAAAAGTTTCAAAGGGCATGTAACAGAACCAGTCCCCTACGTAGGTAGAGTCTACATTGCATCTCCATTGCTGGGGCAAAAGACTGTCCACCTGCCCTCTCATCTCATGTGGTGCCTTAAATGCCCACATGAGAGCCAGTCTGCTAGTCAAAGATATTACATTCCAGAAGACTCAAGATAAGGAAAGAAACATAGGGTACCTGCAACTGATCCTGCATGGATCTCAGAGCATCTCAAAGAGATTTTCAATAAATTAATTCTTGAGGGAGTATACACCTGGTCAGCTACATTTTAAAAAATATATATTTTATTGATTTTTTACAGAGAAGAAGGGAGAGGGATAAAGAATTAGAAACATCGATCAGCTGCCTCTTGCATGCCCCCCACTGGGGATGTGCCCGCAACCAAGCTACCTGCCCTTGACGGGAATCGAACCTGGGACCCTTCAGTCCGCAGGCTGATGCTCTATCCACTGAGCCAAACCGGTTAGGTCTCAGCTACATTTTTTGAAAGTGCCAGGAAAGGACTGGAACATAAGATGCTGCCAGGAGGGCAGGCCAGTTTGGAATGCAGATCGGAAGGATGGTAGAGAGAAGCATGGGACATCTGATTTAGGGAGAGGAGAATTATAAAGGGGCAGGACTGAGAGGTGAAGGCAGGGAGCACATATGGAAGGGAGAGTGGCTCACATTAATAGATGACATGCCAATTTGTTTTGATTCTTGGTGAAAAATCTCAAAAAGCTACATTGTGGTCTGTTTCTCCTAGTGGAAGATTGTCATTGGCCCTGTATGCTCCAATCCAGCTGCTAGGATCTTTGGCTAGAAATACTGAGAACCTCTGGTCTTGTGAGGGAGGCCTTTCCACTCCCTGCCAGAGAAGCACAAAGGGCGAGGCCATTCCTACAGGCTCGCTAGACCTCTGGCAGGAACCCTTCCCCCGCCATGTACATACTCATGCCCATGACCTGTGGTGGCCTGCCTAGAGCACCTGCTCACATCCGGGGTCTCAGCACCAAGTCAGGCCAGGTCCACACAACTCCCAGCATCCAGCCAGCTCATCCATAAGAAGGCCAGTCCATCTGGAAGTTGGCCCTTACCCCCAACAGCCTAGACATCTGGATGGCAGATCACAGCTTTGATGGTGCTCAGTGGATGCCTTGAGACATGGGGACCCTGCTCCCATGTGTCATAAAAGGCACATTTTTGAAGACAATGTGGGTCATGCCATGCTGTTCAGAGGGTGAGAGTCTCAGAACTGGATTTTATTTGCTTGCATTTGTTTGAAGGCAGCATAGATAAATCACATCTGCATGACTCTTGCGTGAGACAGCCCTTGGGGTTGTGCTGCAAAAAGACACACGTGGTTGTGTCTGCTGGGTCTCTGCTGTTGGCCTCGCAGCTGCTCCCTGGCTCCTCTCCCTGGTTGTATCTACTGGGCCTCTTCTTTCATAGTAAGAGGGACAGTGTGCTTGTGCTTGGAGGGACGGAAACAAATGAAGCTTGGTGCATTACTGATTTAAAAATAATCAATGTTATGTGAGGAAAATAATGTGCATATGCATTATTTAGGCAGGAATAGCCATGCACTTGCTGTCACAAAACAGATAGCCCAAATGAGCTAGCCATATGAACAATAAATCATGGAACCTATTTCAAGGAAAACCAGTATTGCTTTGGAAAATTGCATTCAAATATGTGCACTGGAAATCAACTAAATATGAAAATCTTAACATTCAATAAATGTTAAGAATAGATTAGGTAACACTCGAGTCCAAAGAAATATAAAATTCCCTAAATTTGAAAACTGTTTTTATTGTACCCAAGTTTTGTAAGATAATAGATTAAAATGTGTACAGCATATTGTTGTTTTTTTTTTTTACATTCTCCCACCCCCCAAAGTAAAACCAAAGGAGATACAGAGCAAATTCAGAGAGAACAGGCCTTTCTGCCCACTCTCCACCCCCAAACAAAAGGATGAAGCTGATGCATGCACTCCGACCCCCAGGAACAGCAGGTACTGTAAACGTCCCCCAGCTCAGCTGGACATGCCAGCTCCTCTGGGATGCTCTCCTGGCTGCCACCTTTATCTCCTTTAACCAAAGCAACCCAACCATTCTATGGCCGAAGCCAATGACAAAGCAAAGAAATGGGCAAGACAACCGTGCCATGAATTCTATGGGGGGTCTCAACCCAGTAAACCCAAACTAGTTTAGGGTCTACATTAATCTGCCAGGGCCTTTGAGTGGGGTGACCCAGCTATTAACAGACCATTGGAAGGATTCTCCACAATGCCCTTCAGAGAATCACAGGATCCAAAGTGCTGAGTGGATCCGTCATGGGAATGAAACTGCTCAGGCTGAGCTGTTTTGACCATGAAAATAGATATTCCCCAAATGTCATCTCATTGAACAGCGTAGGGAATGTTCCACCAGTCTGCCCTACGTCCCCCTTACGTTTTAGGGTTACACAGGAGGGATTCATAATGTTGATGAACCTGTCTATCCGTCCTCTCTCCTCCATCTGGCTTTAATTTTATATCATAGCCAGTTAGCTCTGAGAGCAAGTGAAGTGAGCAAGCAAGTTTCCTAAGACAGAGACCGCCCCCCGCCCCCCCCCCGCCCCGCCCTGGTCCAACTGTTTTCAAGAGAGTCAAGGGAATCCATACTTCATGGGGGGTTAGAGTTGGGAATCCATATTGTGTGGTTATGGTTAGAGTTAGAGGGAAGATTTAGGATTAGGGTTAGAGTTTGGGTTAGGGTTAGGGTTAGGGTTAGGATTAAAGGTTAGAGTTAGGGTTAATAGTTAGGGTTAGGGTTAGGGTTAGAGCAGTGGTCGGCAAACTCATTAATTAACAGAGCGGCAAACCGCGGCTTGTGAGCCGCAGTTTGCTGACCACTGGGTTAGAGGTTAGGGTTAGGGTTAGGGTTAGGGTTAGGGTTAGGGTTAGGGTTAGAGGTTAGAGTTAGGGTTTGGATTAGGGATAGGGTTAGGTGTTAGGGTTAGAATTAGGCTTAGGGTTAGGGTTAGACATCAGGGTTAGGCTTAGGGTTAAGGTTAGGGTTAGAGGTTAGGGTTAGGGTTAGGTATTAGAATTAGAGGTTAGAGTTAGGGTTTGGGGGTAGAGTTAGGGTTAGGGTTAGAGGTTAGGGTTAGGGATTAGAATTAGAGGTTAGAGTTAGGGTTTGGGGGTAGAGTTAGGATTAGGGTTAGGGTTAGAGGTTAGATTTGGGGTTAGGATTAGGGTTAGGGATAAGTTTAGGAGTTATGGTTAGAGGTTAGGGTTAGGGATTAGGGTTAGAGGTTAGAGTTGTTAGGGTTAGGGTTAGAGGTTAGAGTTAAGGTTTGGATTAGGGATAGGGTTAGGTGTTATGGTTTGAGGTTAGAGTTAGGCTTAGGGTTAGGATTAGGGTTAGGGATTGGGTTAGTTGTTAGGGTTAGAGGTTAGAGTTAGGCTTAGGGGTTAGGGTTAGGGTTAGGGTTAGGGTTAGGGTTCGGGTTCGGGTTAGGGTTAGGGTTAGGTATTAGGGTTAGAGGTTAGGAATCCATATTGTGTGGTTAGGGTTAGGCTTAGAGGTTAGAGTTAGGGTTTGGGGTAGGGTTAGGATTATGGTTAGGGTTAGGCTTAGAGGTTAGAGTTAGGGTTTGGGGTAGGGTTAGGATTATGGGTAGGGTTAGGTTTAAAGGTTAGAGTTAGGTTTAGGGTTAGGGTTTGGAATCCATACTGTGTGGTGGGTTATGGTTAGGGTTAGGATTTGGGGTAGATTTAGCGTTAGGGTTAGAAGTTATAGTCAGCATTAAGGTTTAGGGTTAGTGGCTAGGCTTAGGGTTCAGGGTTTGCAGTAGGTTTATGATTAGGGTTAGGGTGGTGAATCTATACTGCATTGAATTTTAAGGTTAGGGTTAGGGTTACAGTTTGGAATGGGTTTAGGGGTATAGTTAGAAGTTAGACTTAGGGTTAGGGAATTAGGGTTAGGTTTAGGGGTTATATATAGGGTATGAGATTGGCATTAGGGGTTAGAGTTAGGGTTGGGAATCCATACTGTGTGGAGAGTTAGGGTTAAGGTCAGGGCTGGGAATACATACTGCATGGAGGTTTAAGGTTAGGATTATAGTTAGGGTTAGGGTTGGGAATCCATACTGCATGGAGGGTTAGGCTAAGGTTTAGGATTAGAGTTGGGAATCCATGTTGTGTGTCAAGGATCCATTGACTCACTGTCTTCACAAATGTTTTCAGAGACCTAACAGGAACCCATCATAACACAAATTTCCGGGTTAGACTTAGGGTTGGGAATCCATAGTGTGTGGCAAGGATACATTGACTCGCAGTCTTCACAGATGTTTGCAGGGACCTTACAGTAACTCATCACAATCCGGGTTCCTGGGCAGCCTGCTCTGTGTGGTGGGATCAGCCAGGCCTTCTGCTGCCTTCTACACCCCTTCGTGCCTGTCTAAGCAGCTGAGCCAGGAGGAGTTGTTCAGGGCCTGACTCTTTAAATTATGTGCATGAATATGGTGAAAATGACAACATAACTAATGGTATTTACATTTTTGGAGCCAAAGTGAAACTTTTTCTCCTCCACAAACATTTCCCAAAGCCCCAAATTTTGCCGCTGAAAGCACCCCTTGGAGGAATTTCTTAGGCAGCCAAGTTCCAGTTGGAGGAAGCGGAGAAGGTGTTGATGTCAGTTTTTAAAGCATAAGCTGGATTATGACACCAAATGGCTACAACATAACAGAACTGCTCCACCCAGAACTCTGGGTGAGGTGTTTTCTCAGGTCTTTTGTCTGTAGGTGTGACAAGAGCTGCTGACATTGGCAGGTTCAATTGTTTGGACCCTAAGCATCCCCAGCCCTGCCTTCGGGCCACAGCCAAGTCCATAAAGGTGGTGATTAAATGTATTTACCCTGGACCAGTTCTGCTAAAGAAACCAATGTCTGGAGGGTCTGAAAGATGCCTCCTCACTGAAGGGCCATTAAAAGTCTCTTACCCTCTCCTTCCCTCTCTAGATTCTCAGAAGCACACCAGAGACGCTCGAACACACCCAGATGCAAGAAGGAAAGAGAGCTTATCGCAAAATGCCAGCGTTTCCTGAAACCCACTGAAAACCAAGGGAGGCTTGCAAAGACCTCTCAGCATATGCAAACTCCATTGCCACAGCTCAAAGAAGTTCTGTGAGTTCGTTGTACCCTAGCAATGCCCCCAAACACGTGGTTCTCCACATTCCCAGGCAGTTGGCTTGTCATTTGTCTTCTTCTGATCCACACAGTGACTCACGCCTTACACTCACACCTTACAGACTGCACCATCCCTGTGCATGAGTGTGCGCGCGCGTATACACACACACACACACACACACACACACACACACACACACACACACACTGGTCTTTGCAAAGGCAGAACCTATTCAGCCTCATAAGGCTCTTCTCAGGAGTCCCCTTCCCTGACCAGCTACTGTGACATGCCCCCAAGCAGAAATTGGACTTCCTGAGACTCCACGGTCAGCTGTGTGATCCTCTGGTTTACAAGTCATTCATCCTGGACTGTGATTGTCTTAAGAAGGACCATTTCTTAGACCTAAAGCTCAGGATGTCTGTTGAACTGAACCGAATACAACCTAAGAAGAAATCTGATTTATAATAGAAATTCCAGTAAAGCTGTTCCCCGACCAGTGTTCCTCGGGTGACAGACTGGCACCATTACCACCTGTCACTCCAGCCAAAAACCTTCCTATCTATCATCCAATCTGTCACAAACTCCTCCCCTTTTTATCTCCTAGTTTGGGGGCTCATTGTATCTCTTCTGGACTGTCTCAGTGGCCTCCCATCTGCTCTTTTGATCAAAAATGTCACTTCTACTCCACTTGCTGAGACGATGCTCTGGCCACGTCACTCCATTGCTTGCTTAACACCGTCTCGTAGCTGGATCTGCCCTGAAGCGGCTCTCCTCAGCCAGTGCTACAGCCCGCTGGGAGCTGTGGGGAAGGGGTGACAGGGGTTGGCATCCATTCCACTCTTGGAGCAGTTGGATGGGACCTAAGATGTCCCCAGAGGTGCTAGTTACAGGCAGCCCTATTTACCCCAGGACCCAGACGAACATTATTTTTGGAATGCACTATGGCATACAGCACTTTGGTAAGTATTTCCCTAAGGAACAAAACTCTACCTGGAACACCCTTCCCACTTTGCTTAGCCAGGCTCACTTGGAATTATCCCTGAGGCTCACTCTGCGCCACCTTAATCTTTTCAAAGCTCCTCCAAATTAAGCTGAAAGGGAACTTAGGTGAAGATGGATCCCAAGCGGGTGTCATTCAATCAGGCTCATGAAGTCCAATGGAGCAGCATGGCTCTAAGGCCCAAAAGGCCCCCTTAGAGGACCCGGTGTCTGGGTCTGCATTTAGGGTGGCCATAATCATCAACATTCAATTTTTTCTCTCTGTGTACTCATTCTTGGCCACCTGAACCCTGTCTTTTTTCAGAATGAAAATCCTGGATTCTGAAAAGGCTTGTACATCAGGATTTAGAATCAGAGACAATTTTTGCGTGTTCCTGAGGGTGATGTTTGGAGGAGATAACTGATTAAAATATCTTGGCGCCTGTCCCCTCAGGCATTCCTTCTCCTACACCAAGAGCTTTCTGGCACACTTAGCCTGCACTTGTCAGATCCAGAGAATGTGAGTGACGAAAAGCAGCAAAGTGCACAGAAGCTCAACAAGCAAACACTCCACACAGAGCGGTTGCAGCCATGGCTCTTGGCTTGATTTTATTTACGCAACAAAAATGTACGGACTTCCCATCAGGTTATTTTTCTTAATTAGGTAATGTATTCATGGGTGTTTGCAGCACTAGTCTCTGTACCTTTCTGTATGTCTGAAATCCTATCTAATAAAAGAGAAATATGCAGATTGACCATCACTCCAACACACAAGATGGCTGCCCCCATGTGGTCAAAGATGGCTGCCCCCATGTAAACACAAGATGGCCACCACAAGATGGCCAGCAGGGGAGGGGAGTTGGGAGGGACCAGGCCTGCAAGGGAGGGCAGTTGTGGGCAATCAGGCCAGCAGGGAAGGGCAGTTGGGAGGGACCAGACCAGGCCTGCAAGGGAGGGCAGTTGGGGGCGATCAAGCCTGCAGAGGAGGGCAGTTAAGGGTGACCAGGCTGGCAGAGGAGGGAAGTTGGGGGCGACTGGGCCTGCAAGGAAGGGCAGTTGAGGGGGACCCAGGCCTGTAGGGGAGGGCAGTTAGGGGCAAACAGGCTGGCAGGGGAGCAGTTAGGCATCAATCAGGCTGGCAGGGGAGTGGTTAGGGGGTGATCAGGCTGGCAGGCTGAAGTGCTTAGGGGCAATTAGGAAGGCAGGCAGGCAAGCAGTTGGGAGCCAGCAGTCCTGGATTGTGAGAGGGATGTCAGACTGCCCATTTAGGCCTGATCCCGGTAGTCGGACATCCCTTGAGGGGTCCCAGATTGGAGAGGGTGCAGGCTGGGCTGAGGGACACAACCCCCGTGCACGAATTTCGTGCACCGTGCCTCTAGTATTTCATAATAAGATAGAGTTTTCCAGTTAAATGGCTTATCCGTGTTCAACAAAAGCTGAGGCACGAGTTCTTTGGGTCCTTCTTGTTTTGTTGGGAGGTGGCTTTTCATAGGCTGGTGGTCAGATGCTCAGGACACATGCAATTAGTTCAGAGGGAGAGACCTTTGACTGGAAGAGTTGGTGATTCTCATAAAATTTCATAGGTATCATGGAACCCACACGGAGCCACCACTTTAATATATAACTACTGCTATCAATGTCAAGGATGCACTTTCCTTCCTACTTCAAAACTTTTCTTTTGGGCCCTGGCTGCTATGGATCAGTTGGTTGGAGCATCATCCCGTGTACTGAAGGGTTGGGGGTTTGGATTCCTGGTCAGGGCACAAACCCAGGTGGTAGGTTTGATTCCCGGTCAGCACACAAACGGGAGGTAACTGATCAATGTTTCTCCCTCACATCAATATTTTTCTCTCTCCCTCTCCTTTCCTCTCTCTCTCTCTCTCTTTCTCAAATCAATGAAAACAAAACCCCAAAACTTTCAAACATTCCTATTTTTCATAGGAAGAAAGGAAAGAACTTACTTTTCCTTAGCACCATGTGTAATGAGAATCATAATAGTGCTGGTTTCCTCATCAAATTCAATATTCATAGCTAACAGCATGACCCACATAGGGATTCTATACATGTAGACAGAGCAATATCAACCTCTCTATTAGTTTCATAGGTATCACGGAACCCACACTAACTGCTAGCCTGGGCTATGTATATTAATGAGAGAAATGGAACATTTTCACTTCAAGTCATCTAACTCTGCAGGAGCTTGCCTTTGAGAACCCACGAAAACATCCCATGTGAATAAAGTGGGCCCACTATCACTGAAGCACTTGGTTAATCTGCATTATAATCAGTCATGAGCCAAAAATCATTGCTCGACTATAGCCATGGCCAATAACAATAAAGGGAAACCAACTGTTGATATGATGTCCCCGCCCTCCCTCATCAGACAGCTGTTTGACTTAGTAGGCCCAAACTCCCCTGTCTTCTCTCTTTCCTTCTTCTAAGAATAGGCATGAAAAAAAAAAAATCTCAGGTTAAACTAAACCCCGGAGAAGGTATGTCACTCAAACCTGTAATCAAGCCACCCAAATTCATGAAATTGATCCATGAAAAAGGGCCTTTGTCATTCATCCCCCAGGGTTGGCCGTGATTGACAATGTTGAAAAAGAGGCTATTGCATCTCGCTGGGTACAGTTACTCAGCCCTTGGATGAGTCATGAGCAGTAAATAACCACCCACAATTTCCCTTCTGCATCATCGTCCTTCTGCATCCCTCTTTCAATAAAGAGTGAACTGGGAAGGACTTGGAAGAGGATCTAAAGGAATAAAAAAAGAAACAGGGCAGATCAACTGATTTCCCTCTGTCCCCTTTTAGCACAGTGTGGGGAGTAAATGAAATTACAAGTAAGTGATTGCAAATTGTGTCTGAATAACTATGCAAGTCATCTCAGTAGTGGCAGGAGGTCGAAACCCCCTGGTTCTTAACCTTGCCTGGACACTACCTCTTTGCATAACAGATAAGCAAAAGAGGGGCTCCAAATCCTCAAACAATAGGGGTGAGGTCACAAACTACACCTGGAAGGGGTCTCCTAAATCCAAGCTCTCCTTCCACATGCAGCAATAATGTGGTGGCCTGCTACCATGGGTCCCAGATAGTGGGGTGTTTAGGACCCAAGCACAACAATAACAACCACACTCCCTGGTTCCTCAGTCACTATTACACTGTGCGCTTTATTCTGTTCACTCCAACAACCATTCATGTCCCAGTAAGAAATCCAGTTCATCCGTTAGCTGTTAGGAACATCTGCTAAACACAAATGTCTTCACAAGTGATGGCAACATGCTGACTTTCAACAATTTGGAATTTTGCTGTTACCTGTTAATAATACTCTTTATAATGCATTATCCTAATACAGTGGTCGGCAAACTGCAGCTCACGAGCCACATGCGGCTTGCGAGCCTCAGTTTGCCGCTCTGTTGACTAATGAGTTTGCCGACCACTGTCCTAATATATAAAAAGCCAGGGTCCGTAACATCCAAAACGACCGAAGGCTCGACCGACCAGAAGTTGGTGACCCAGCACTGACAGCCCCCCACTGCGGGTGCTGCGACCCAGCACTGACTGCCGAGGGGGCTGTGGATCAGACCCAAAGAGAGGCCTGGAGAGAAAAGCAGGGTCTGATACGTAGCCTCCGTGACAGCTGTTGATCAGCACTTGCCTCTCTCTTTCTCTTAGGGCCTGGCCAGCAGCCACACCTCTTTCTCTCAGGCCTCTGCTGGGGCTGCTAATCAACCCTGCCTCTCAGGCCCGTTGATAGGCCCAGAGACACTGATTGGCATAGAAACCAACCAATCAGAACCAAATCTGGGTGAAGTGTCAGGAGCCAATGGCTCCCTAGGACGCGGAGCTTTTGACATGGACTGGCATAGAAACTGACCAATCAGAACCTAATCTGGGTGAACTGCGAAGGCAGAACCTAAGGTGGGGCTGAGGAGGGGTTTTAAGGGCAACAGCTGTTTGGTATAAGGTGTAAGAAAGCGGTTCGATTTTTTAATGAACGGTTTGGCAGTATAGTGCATATGGCTGGCTATCAGTCCAGATATAGGGATTATGTATTTTTGTCTGCCAAGAGCATCTCCTCCTGATGAAAAAGGCTCCCCACCCCCCCCCACCCCCCGCAATTAAGCAATCCTATCCTATATAACCTATCTATACTACTAAAAGGGTAATATGCTAATTAGACCAGGTAAACTGTCCATCTTCTGGATGTCTGACTTCCTTCCAGACAACGCCATGGTGGTGGGGGCCAAGGCAGAGGCTGTTAGGGGCGATCAGGCCAGGAGGGGAGGGCAGTTGGGGTGAGATCAGGCTGGCAAGGGAGGGCAGTTAGGGGTGGTCAGGCAGGCAGAGGCAGTTGAAGGTGAGATCAGGCTGGCAGGGGAGGGCCGTTAGGGGTGATCAGGCAGACAGGCAGAGGGATTAGGGGCAATCAGGCAGGCAGGCAGGCAGGTGAGCGGTTAGGAGCCAGCAGTCCCAGATTGCAAGAGGGATGTCCAACTGCCGGTTCAGGGATTGGGCCTAAACTGGCAGTCAGACATCCCCCAAGGGATCCCCAATTGGAGAGGGTGCAGGCTGGGCTGAGGGACCCCCCCCATGCATGAATTTCATGCACTGGGCCACTAGTAGGGTATATAAAATGTATATAAATAGAGCTGTTAAAGATCAAGGAACCTGAAGTTGGTATAGCTTATTTATAAAGTACAGCACAGCACATCTTGAGATGGAAAATATGTAGTTTTAAATCTTAAGCCCTTTATTTACTACAAGGCAAAACATGTTATTTTTAGATATCCGTGGGTTTTGTTTTGTTGACATTTCCACTTATGCAACTGAAAACAAGTCAGGAAAATCACATGGTGACTAACAGTAACCTCTCAGGATAGTAGAGCAAGTATATAGACAATTCTTCATTTGGGCTAATGTTAAATCGACAGATCCATCGAGGCTTTCTTCCTGTCTAATAATCACGATGTGTTAACAGTAACCAAACAGCACTGAACTGGGAATCCTCTATAAATAATTAAAGGCTTTCACTTTATAAATGGAACAGTCACAACATGGAGATGGCTAACATCAATTCATCGGATTTGCCCATCCTAAATTGTTCTGAGATTCAGAGAAATGTATAGTTTTTCTTATGCTGTGCAAGTGTCTCCAAATATTTGCTCATGCCCAATAAAACGAACATGTCACCCAGACACTCCTTAATCTCTATGTGTGACACACAAGTGGATGCATCCATCACACACACACTTATACAATTAGGAGACTCCGAGAATATATAAAGATGGTAAGAAACCATTTGATGCTCCAGTAACAAATATATATATTTTTGGCGACCCGCCAGTCAGTTTGGGAAACCATACCAGATCATGACCCAATAACGTCTAAGAACCTAGGCCTTGCTTTCCACGCACCATTAGGGCCTGTCACCAATCAGCAGCCGTCTCTTTCCGGCAAACATTCCTTTCTCTGCAATCATGAAACACCCCTGGAAAGAGCTGCCCTTCTCCAGAGAAACACACTTCTCACTCAGCTGCAAATCCTGATTCAAAGCTAAAATTAATGCAGGCAGGCAATTGAGGATTTTTTTTTTTTTTTAGAAAAACTTCCTTCTAAATGACAACGTATGTGATGTTAAAGCCATCCAAGATGTCCGCATGCTGCCTTATTAAATTAAAAACACCTGGTTTATTTATACAATGTGTCCAATGGCTTACAGATTAGGATTCTAGAAATAATACATGTCTTATAGCAAAAAATATACATATAATAATCCACCTGTAGTTTATATAAATGACGAAATGTTTCTGAATATATCTCTATATCTATATATGTACACGTATATACTCTGTGTGTGTGTGCAGGAGGGCACACGAACACGGTAGTCCCTCACTGGCTCTTCCACGCCAGTGTCAAGGACACCAGGTTTCAAAGTCTTTAGCTGCTGAACAGAGGTCACCGCTGAGGACAAAGGACTGGCTTGATGCACCTTCCCCGGTGAAGGACCAGGTTGGCGGGACAGTGGCAGCCCGCAACGCACGGCTTATTGCACGGACCAATCTCATTCCAGTTGTCACAGGTCTTGACACATCCTGGGCCGCAGGTGTCATACACAGCCCCGTGCTTACACTGGGTGGCTGGAAGAAAGGAGGAGACCAAGGTGAGATGTGGAGAAATGGCCTCATTAGCTCACCCACAGTCTGATGCCATCCTGCAGGCTCATGTCACTCACAGCCAGGCCTTTCCACAACACTGGGTCACTTTTGCATTTTAAAAATCTTTATTGTTGAAAGTAATGCAGGTGTCTCCTTTTATCCCGTTCACCCCTTCTAACCCGCCACTCCCCCCCCCCACCCGCCCGCCAGGCCTTCACCGCACTACTGTCTGTGTCCATGGGTTATGCATATATGCATATAAATTATTTGGTTAATCTCTTTCACCCACCCCCCCACCCCAGCTCCCCCACTGAGATTCCTACTTTTGCATTTTAACAAAGGAATAATGAACACCTATCATTCCACAAACACCCTGGGATCACCTGCACCTAAAAAAATAACATCAAAGATCCAGCTGCTGGGCCAGTGAACTTCAAAATAAAATAAAATGAAAGCTTTTTATTCCAAGATAAGACAAACTATACATTAGTAAAGCTATAAGGAAATCTATAAGGTCATTTAGTTATTGATAATACTGTAAAACATGAACTCCAGAGAGTCCTCCAAGCAACTGAGCTGTGATGAATACAAACATTTTGTGCAAACACACCAATATTCAAATAAACACAATTACACAACAGGAAAAAACTACCAAAGATATTGGAAATGTGTTAACATATTTTAATCATATTTTAATAATGTGTTGAATTAATCAATTTGAGGCAAATTAGAGCAAGAGTAAATATATCTGGTAATGGGATTACTATCCAGACTTTATAAAAAACTCATGCAACTCAACACCAAGAAAACAAACAATCCAATTAAAAAATGGGCAGAAGACCTGAATAGACACTTCTCCAAATAGGACACATAGATGGCCAATAGACATTAAAAGATGTTCAACATCACTAATCAGGGAAATGCAAATCAAAACCACAATGAAATATCACCTCACAAATGTCAGAAAGGCTACCATCAGTAAATCAACAAACAAGTGTTGGCGAGGATGTGGAGAAAAGGGAACCCTCATGCACTGTTGGTGGGAATGCAGATTGGTGCATCCATGATGGAAAACAGTATGGTGGTTACTAAAAAAAATTGAAAATGGAACGGTCTTATGACCTGTGATTCTGCTTCTGGGTACTCATCACGAATTCAAAACACGAATTCAAAGGGATATATGCACTCCTATGTTCATTGCAACATTATTTACAATAGCTAAGATGTGAAAACAACCCAAGTACCCATCAGTAGATGAGTGGATTAAAAAGCCGTGGTTCAATGGATTACTCGGCCATAAAAAAGAATGAAATCTTTCTATTTGTGACAGCATGGAAGGACCTAGAGGGTATTATGCTAAGTGAAATAAGTCAGACAGAGAAAGCTAGATGCCATATGATTCCACTTACAGGTGGCATCTAAAGAGCAAAATAAATAAGCAAACAAAATAGAAACAGACTCATAGTTACAGAGAAGAGACTGATGGTTGCCAGAGTAGAATGGGGTTAAGGGGCTGGATGAGAAAGGTGAAGGAATTAAGAACTACAAATTGGTAGTTACAAAATAGTCCCGGGGTTGTAAATTACAGCATAGGGAATATCGTTAATAATATTGTAGTAACTATACTGCAAGGTGGGTACCTGAAGTATTGGGGAGGGAATTTTGTAAAGTATGATTGTCTAATGGCTATCCTGTACACCTGAAACTAACAAAAAATAATATCGAATGTAAACTGTAATTGAAAATAAAATTTATCAAGAGAATAAAGCCAGATAGGGGAAAATCAGATGTGCCAACATGTATGAAAGTAGTACCAGCGTAGTCCTGGGGGCTAGAGGTACTTAGACTTTGGTAACTCGCATATTGCATTGTATTTGGTAATTCACATGCTACACTGGAGTCCCATTAGTCCTTCCTCCCACAGCTAGTGGCCATGTGCTTTGGGTTGGTTGTCACGATACTGTCAAAATCCAGGCTACACTTGGAAAGTCCCTCATTCATTCAGAGTTTCAAGCCTGGCTGGCTTCTTATTTGTTCAACTTCCAAGCTTTTTACTCTGGGAAATTTCCCTTCTCTGGGACCTAAAAACAAGGAAAGAGTGTTCTTCTAGTCTTCAGAATTCCAGATGAGTCTACTGAGGGATGCTGCATGTCTCTGTAAATTTCTCACGTACCGGCTGTCCATCTGCAGAAGTTCATAGTGTGTGTGTGTGTGTGTGTGTGTGTGTGTGTGTGTGTCAATCTGCGGAAGCATATAGTGTGTGTGTGTGTGTGTGTGTGTATGTGTGTGTGTGAATCTGCAGAAGCATATAGTGTGTGTGTGTGTGTGTGTGTGTGTCAATCTGCGGAAGCATATAGTGTGTGTGTGTGTGTGTGTGTCAATCTGCGGAAGCATATAGTGTGTGTGTGTGTGTGTGTGTGTGTCAATCTGCAGAAGCATATAGTGTGTGTGTGTGTCAATCTGCAGAAGCATATAGTGTGTGTGTGTGTGTGTGTGTGTGTGTGTGTCAATCTGCGGAAGCATATAGTGTGTGTGTGTGTGTGTGTCAATCTGCGGAAGCATATAGTGTGTGTGTGTGTGTGTGTGTGTGTGTGTCAATCTGCAGAAGCATATAGTGTGTGTGTGTGTGTGTGTGTGTGTGTGTCAATCTGCAGAAGCATATAGTGTGTGTGTGTGTGTGTGTGTGTGTCAATCTGCGGAAGCATATAGTGTGTGTGTGTGTGTGTGTGTGTGTGTGTGAATCTGCGGAAGCATATAGTGTGTGTGTGTGTGTGTGTGTGTGTGTGTGAGTGTGTGTGTGAAAGGCTCCCCGGCAGCAGCACATTGATGGAGCTATACTTCACTCAGATGGCTCCATAATTGTAAGGGGGAAATGAAACCTTTCAGGATCCATATTCCTTTTCCATTAGAAAAGTAAATTTAGCTTCTGAGATTCAGCCCCTGAAATCAGGATGCTGACACGAAATGGGTAGCCTTCAAAAGCAATGAGTGTGCTGAAGTGGTGCTAACTATAGCTCTGGGCCTGGAAGGGTTCATAGATTCTGTATCTAATATGATCCTCACCACAGCTAGCAAATCCGCCAAGTTCTGCTGAGCCCAGCATTTCACCAGGCTGGGTGGAGGGGGCTTGACTCCATATCTGTTATTCATCCTCTGGTTGATTCGAGGGCAGGAGGACTCAACATAGAGAAGGAGCATTCAGTAGGTGTGTTCAAGATGTACCTAAGGGACCCAGTCCCTCAAAAACATTGCCCTTACGATGCTAACCCTCACTGATGTTTCAGGGAAGAGGTGAGCCCGTGAGTGTCACCTCCAGGAGCCTCTGCCACACCTCAGTGCGAGCTATTTTTCATCAAATCCACATTCCCCCGAGATGCAGGCAGCACTGAGAGAGGCGCTCAGGCTGCGGGAAGTGAACTGAGACATAAAGACTCGACTTGGGTTTGCAGAGGAGGGAGCACATCCATAGGGGACGTCAGAGGAGATGAAAGGGCCTTGGTGCTTTGCAAGGTCACAGACTCGTGACTGCCTCAGGGGCGGCTGGAGGAGGCTTTGTAACCTCCAATTACCCTCCAGCTACTCCCCCAAAGCCACCCACCTAAGCATACGCGGTCACATTAACTCAGTGGTTTCAGCTCTGGCTGCAGGTCAGAGCCACCTGAAAGGTTTTAAAAGACACGCAAGGCCAATTAAAGCAGGCGGTCTGGGCCTGGGGCCCAGGCATAGGTTTCTGGGTTTGTGTTGTTTTTGAGCTCCCAAAGTAACTCCAAGGTGAGCCAAACCAAGACCCCCGGGCCTAAGTGAACCAGAGGTCCACACACTGAAAACACAGCTTCCAGACGATTCTCTCCTTCATCACGCCGACCCTTCTCAGCAAGCACTTAGTGTAGGTTACCACTGTTGTCCGGTTCTCCCATGGGACTGCCGGCACCTCAATGACAGGGCGTCATCGTCACCAAAGTGCCCACAGTGCTTAGCACGATGCCCAGTGCGCAGTCACGTGGTGGCAAGTATTTCTTGGATGAACAAAGATGTCCATTGCACACATAGCAAAGAAGCTAATGACCTTGCCTGAGATCAAAGAGCTGAAACAACTGTTATAGAAATCTATCTCGGCAAAGGAACGTTCTGCTAGGGCCGTGGTCGGCAAACTGCGGCTCGCGAGCCACATGCGGCTCTTTGGCCCCTTCAGTGTGGCTCTTCCACAAAATACTATGGCCTGGGCGAGTCTATTTTGAAGAAGTGGCGTTAGAAGAAGTTTAAGTTTAAAAAATTTGGCTCTCAAAAGAAATTTCAATCGTTGTACTGTTGATATTTGGCTCTGTTGACTAAGGAGTTTGCCGACCACCATGCTAGGGATTGCTGCACAATCTCTCTCTCTCAAAAAAAAAATAAAAATAAATAAATAAAATCACAGCTACACTAAAGACCTTAAGTGACTGCAGTTGTCCTGAATCTGCTTTGCCCCACACAGACCCCAAGCACAGCTGTGCCTGTCCATGTGCTGAGCGCATCCAGCTGGCAGCGTGAGGCTGGGAGGTTGTGAAACAGGAAATCCTTCAATTGCTCAAATGTGCTCCTCACAGAGCTTCTCTCTTGAGTGCTTTCTGTCCTGCCCCTCGTGGGAAGCCCCTGTGTTTTGTCAAGGTGCCATCCAGCTGGGCCATTGCCGGGATTTCCCTTTGCCCAGGCGGGATGTGTCCATTCACGCCCCCAAGTCTCCCCCACAGCTGGCCTGGGCAGGGAGGTGAGCTTCTGATGGGTGGGCCCCGGAACCGCTCACCTGCACAGCTCTGCTGGGGCTCCCAGTGGACGCCGACGCCCTCGCGCTGGCAGGCCCGGGTATATGCCAGGAATGACTCGCAGTAACAGTTTTTATGGACTGGACACTCACACATGTCTGTCACACAGGACCTGCGGGGACCAAGAGAAAGAGAAACATTCAAGAATATCAAACACCCTAAACGTGACTTGCAGCAAGGGGTGAGGGGTGAGTGGGGAAGCCTGACTGGCCACTCCAGGCTGCTGTTTTAGGTTGGACACCTACAACTGGTAGGACAATTCTGCACGGAACCTAGGCTGCCTCTCTCCCAAAGCACGGCTGGAGAGTCCCTTTCTCCCGGAGCAGGACGTTCGCAGGGAAAGCCATGCTCTGGGTTCTCCTCCGTCCAGAGCAGCAGCTTCTGTCTCCACCTGATTGCCGAGCACTGAGAATGCATCAGGGATGACTGAGGAACCGAACTGTTTCAGGTGTCCTCAAACTACGGCCCGCGGGCCACATATGGCCCGCCTAGGACTTTTATTCGGCCCGCCAGGTGCCGTTGCCTGTCCTGCTTAGCAGCCGACTTGTCCCGGGCCCACAGTGTGCATAGGAATTTGTTCATAGTTCTTTTTTTTTTAAACTATAGTCCGGCCCTCCAACCGTCTGAGGGACAGTGAACTGGCCCCCTGTTTAAAAAGTTTGAGGACCCCTGGAAGTTGTTTAAACTTACATTTTTTAGTGTTTTTATTGCTGTCAGAGAGAGGAAGGGAGAGGGAGAGAGAGAGAGAGAGAGAGAGAGAGAGAGAGAGAGAGAGAGAGAAACATCAATGATGAAAGAGAATCATCTATCAGCTGCCTCCTGCACACCCCCTCCTGGGGATGGAACCTGCAACCTGGGCATGTGCTCTGACCGGGAATCCAACTGTGACCTCCTGGTTCATGGGTCAATGCTCAACCCCGGAGCCACACTGGCTAGGCTACTTGATTTAATTTTAATTAACTTAGATGTGAATTGCCACGAGTGCCTAGGGGTTATGTTGGAAAGGCATCTCTTCAAATATAGCCGCCATTCAGAGTGTTGTCCTTTTGTGACTAGCTCTGACACAGGAATGGTAGACACTACTACTGCAATAGAACCGACAAGGTGACCAGGGACGAAAGCACAAAATCCCACGGCAGTATCTTGACTCTTAGTCTCTTAAGAAACACTGAACTCCATTTTTAAGAAGGTGGTGTGACAAATTCCAGAGAAAGCAAAACTTCTGGCCCCTCATGAGACGGAAAGGGAAAGAGGACCGAACCAAGGTCTCCTTAACTTAACTTGAAATATGGAATGATGTGCCAGGACATAAAGAGAACAGAAATATGTTTAACACGTTCAGCGCCCAGTCAGTCACCGGTCACTGACACTATACTTTCCATCCGGAAGACAAAACAGGCTGGGCGCTTAACGTGTTAAATGCAAAAGTAACAAGTGTTAAGACATGTTAACCTCAAAGACACAATAATGACCTGCCTTCGGCCTGTGATAGTACAGTTCATGAGGTGCAGCCTGTCACTGCGAGGCAATAGGACACAGGACAGTCACTGTTGGTGAAACGAAGAGGACCTTTTACCGGTGAGTAGATGCGCCCACAGTCACATGAATAAGTGGCAGAAGAGTGAGTTAAATTGCACTTCCTAACTCTAGCCTAGTGCTCCCTTTTTTATCAGACTATACCACCGTCCTCAACCTTCGCCTTCCAGCAAGTTCCCTGCCTCGTAACTCTGACTCAGCATTTATGCAAGAGGCCTCCGAGATTAATAAAATCCAACTACCCTTATTTTGTCAGACGCTTTTTCAGCAAAACCTCTTCCTTACAGGACCGAATTCAAGATGACAAATAGCACAGACAATCTTGAAAAGTGATCAGGATTGACTCTTAGTCTCCTCAGTGATCAGGATGCACACGGTCACCTAGTGTTAACATGGCACCATTTTCCCCTGGTGGGACATGTCTGCACACGTGATCAGAGAGTGACCAGCCAGCTCTACCGCCTGCTCTGCACAAGAATGGCAGAAACCCTGTGAAAGGACCATAGACTCACCAGGCACCCCCAAAGTTACTGCAGCCCAACACTCAAGGGCAGAGCCCTGGGAAACATGAACTGACAGGGGCAAGAGAGGGGCAAACCTGAAACCCACAGAGCCTCTTCCACGTCACCAGGCGAGAGATGATGTGATGTATAGTGGGGGGGGGGGGAGGGGGGCAGCCAGGAAGAAGGGACTTGGCCTGAGAGCGCACAGTGTCATCTGACAATATTGAATGTACTTTTCTGAAAATGTGATTGGATGACACACTAATCCGCACAGAAGCACTGATCTCTCGCCTTTCTGTAATCATCAAGGCTGCATTTCTTAATAGCGTCTTTCACTTGCATTACAGAGATCCTGAGAAACCATGTTCACTGGCAAACCCTTTCTGGGACAAGACACACAGTGCTGTGTCTTTAAATCTATGTGGAGCCTCCAGGCTTCCAGGAAAAGCCAAAGGAAGCCGGCCCTTAAAACGGCCTGATGTCTGGGAATGAACCCTCCTCACCACCATGCCCTGTGCTATTTCCATTTTCATTTCCTTCCGACTAACCCTCACCCATCACATGCAAGCTCAGACTCCACGGTGACGCTTGCAGCCGCCCTGCCCTGGGATCTCCTGTCTAACCCATTTCTACTTCCCTTCCCCAGAAGGCACTTGTCACCCACCCTCCTTCCTGACCCTTAGGGTGGGGGTCCCTTTCCCTTGTCCACAAACCCTTGAGGTGACATTGATGGTGGGGCACCTCGTGGGCCTGGAAAAAGGACAGTATTTGTATGGAAAAGAGCTGTTCTCCAAGGAGCAGATGCATCCTCTGATTTGGAAAACCATCCGTGGTGGTTCTGTCGAGGTGTGTGGACAGGAGATGAATTCAGTTTCATTTTTCTGGGTGGAAGGACTGCTGGTGAATGCTTTCCTTCTTTCCTCTTCGTTCCTATTGGTTGTCTTAGGAAGCTATTTATTCAGGTTACAATCAAGTGTGGGCAGCTAAAATCCCATTCCTGGAGACTGTTGAGAGAACATGGCTTAGGCACACATTTAATAACCACCCCGTACAGACACCCCAGCCCAGACCCACCGCGTCCTCACACACAATCGCTGACCTGCCTGCCCTTGACAGTGAGGAAGACCAGAAGACGGGAGCTGCCTGGATTACTTGGCGCTCTTGGGGGACGACGTTTGAGGCCAAAACCGTTTGTCAAAGCCAGCCCTTCACTCGAAACATTTCACACATTTTGGAGGGTTTAAAAGATGTATTTTATTTTATCACAGAAGTTAAACCACAAGATGTCTTTTTCACTTGTCGACTTGACAGTTTTTACACAAACTTGTGCCCAGGGTCTGGGAGAGAATGTGGACATCGACAGTCAAAACCCTGCTGGCAGCAGGGCAACGAACGCTGTGCGCTCTCAGGCCAAGTCCCTTCTTCCTGGCTGCCCCCCCCCCCCCCCACACACACACGCCTTTATTCTCGCACAGACCCTCTGAGTCCCAGTTGCCCCTTTCCCTGTTTGTGGGAGGACGAGGATGTATCCGGCTCATCCAGCCACACATGGCTCAGTAAACACGCGGCGCATCATCCGAAGACCGGGCGGGAACGGCCTAGTGACCGGTCCTCGCGTCCTCAGGCCGGAACGCTGGGCACGGATGTCCTTGCCCCGATGCCCTGGCGGCCACCCAACACGGCCATGGCCCTGGTGCTGCCGGCCGCAGCCACCTCCGAACTAAGCCGCTTCTCCCAGGGCCTTCTGCTGCCAGGTTCACTGAACGTCTTGTCCTGCTCTCCTGAGTCCAAGCGGATGTGCGGGTTTTCATTTCATGGATGGAGGAAAAAAGGTATGGATGCGAGAATTCTGCTCTCATGACACATTTTCAGAAAAGTACATTCAATATTGTCCGGACAACCTATAGATCTCCCTGTTATTAAAAAGGCAAACCTCCCGTGCTGCTAAAATCAAAACATCCAACATCTCCCGGCTGCCTAGCAACAGCATACCGGGTGGTTCTGTCTCTGCTTTTTCTGGCACAAGGGCCACCCTGGCGGGGAGAGGCAAGCACTCAGGCCTTGGATACCCAGACACAGTCTGAGCCGCTGGGAACTCTCCACGCTGCTTCTGGGAGAACAGAAAGGCAAGCAGGAGTGAGGGCAGCAGCCAGAGGCCACTGCCCAGGAAGAGCCTGTGGCTGGAAGGCGACACTCGGTGACCGGCTCTCCTTAGGGCGTGTTCCAGCGAAGGTCACAGACCCGTGTGAAGGCGCCTCAGGCCTGTTAGCACCTGGCATAGATGCGGGGAAGGGGCAGGACCAGGGAGGCAGAGCCCCCTGGGTGGACACAGCGTGTTTGACCTCCAAGAGCCTATCACAAAATTCACTTATACTTTAACCTTGACATTCTGCCCTGACCTCCCTCGCCGGAGTTGCAGGAAAGTAACTAGAGGGAGGAAGCACAGGAAGAAGGCAGATCCACGTCACATGACCCCTCGGAAGGTCACTTCATCCCTAACTCAGCAGTGGCTACCTCTGCCTCCCCCTCAGTCCTCTGTGGAAGCACCAGAAACAGTGCTCCCGCCCTAACAGCAGGGCCAAAGATGCAATGCTGGGGAACAGGGGGGCGCTTCATTGGGTTGTTCATGAAGGGGGAGCAAGCCCACGGAGTCCCAGCAGGGAGTCCCTGCTGCTCATTCCAGACCCTTCCTGGCCGGCCAGCTTGGCACCTCTGGGGCTTACATGTTGGTGAGAATATCCAACAGCAAGTATGGGCTGCAGTCTTGGTTCTGTGGCTGCCGGGGCTGCTGGGACAGCACAGCAAGGCCAGGCTGCTGGATGGGCTTGTCCAGGGGTCCTCAAACTACGGCCCGCGGGCCACATGCGGCCCGCCGAGGACATGTATCCGGCCCGCCGGGTGCCACTGCCTGTCCTGCTTAGCAGCCGACTCGTCCCGGGCCCGCAGTGCGCATAGGAATTTGTTCATAGTTTTTTTTTTTTAAACTATAGTCCGGCCCTCCAATGGTCTGAGGGACAGTGAACTGGCCTCTGTTTAAAAAGTCTGAGGACCCCTGGGCCGCTGGTCCCTTTCCTACACTCAACCCGAGGCCGCCGTGTCTTCGGCTGTGAACACGGATCCTACCTGCGGTCCACCCTCACCGAATGCCCTGCACAGACACGCGCCAGGCCTCCCACGGGCCACGAATGAAGTCACTGAGCTCTGTTCATCCCCGGTTCTAAGCGAGGCTCCGAGATGAACAGAACTGGACCCACCGAGAAAGGGAGATTGTGCGGACCCGAAAAGCCAGAGCCCAAATGACCGAAGGGCTGTTACGGGCAGGAAGCCAGTGCGATAGATCCTGAGGACTAATTCCATGCAGGCGGGCACGGGGATCTGTCCAGAAGGAATCGCAGGGCGGGAGACATGGGAGCTGGGTCTCCACGTGTGGGAGGCGGTCAGTTAGACAGGCATGGGCCGAGCAAGGGTGAAGGTCACCAGGGCGGAAAGCCCCAGGTGCCTAGCAACCAAGCAATGTTCAGTGAGTCTCTCTCACATGGATGTCTCTCTCTCTGTCCCTCTCCCTCTCTCTCTCTCCCTCTCTCCTCCCTGTCTCCCTCCATCCCTTCCTTCCATTCTCTTAAAAAAAAAAAAAAAAGAAATCAATGGAAAAGATATCCTCGGGTGAGGATGACCAACAACAAAAAAAAACACAAAAATTCCCTAATTGAGACACTCTCTCGATACTGAAAAAAACTGACTGCTTTCATCCTGTTCGCACTCCCCAGGAGGCAGCGCCATTCCTGTGCAGCAGAAGCGAGTGTGGCACAGAAGTTCCAGCCTGGGCATCAGCCTCAGGCGCCCTCCTACAGCTGGAGACCGGTTTTGTGGAATAACGGAGGCATCTGAGGACACAGAGGCCGCCTTTCAAGAGCAGCAGCGCCGACAGCTTCCCACAGATGCCAATTTTCAAAGAAGTCCCTCGGACTTGCCGAGAGAGGAGACCAGGCAGCTATCATGCATTTTCTGGACCTACAGTCGTTCCCCCTCGATAAGGCCACGTATCAGACCCTCTGTGGGGAATATGATCTCGAGCCCCGAGTTGTCTTGTGTCTCAGGGCTGGGGGAGGGGTGCGCACCATCCTATTTACCTGATGCTCAGGGGTGATGACTTTTAAGGGGCCAGAGCCAGAGACTAGAACCACCAACCGTCAGAAATACTGCTCGTGGGAAAGGTGAGCTCTCTCTGCTGGGGTAGGAAACACTGCCTCCACGGAGTGGGGTGCTGGTGAGGGGCGGGCCATGATTCACAGACATTTGCTGAGATGTCCCTCTTCCAGGGAAACTCATTTTTCAGTTTGGGCAAAGATGTGGCACAAGCCAGCCAGGGAGAGGGGAAGCCTGGTCACTACCCCCCTCTAGTGGCCAAGAGTTAGAGCGTCAAGTAACCCTCATTCTTATTTCAGCATTTGCTTCTTACTCTTCACATGTTGGCGGATGCTGGCTGATAAAAGAGAACAACAACAACAACAACAACAACAACGGCTGCTTGTCAGAAAGTCGATCACTTTTCTTTTAAAGACATCCAACTCACCATTGTCACGCCCTCTGTGAAACAACTAGGAGGCTGGTGGGTGCACCAAATCCCTGCATAAGCCTAAGGGCCTGCCCAGGTGCAGGCACGAGGGGAGCCTATGGGAGCTGCACCTGCAGAGCAGGCCAGGTGCAGCATCAGCGGGGAAAAGCCTGCACTTTTCCACTTTCTGTAAATCTCATTTCACCTGGCATTGCACCTAACGCTGCACACTGCACCTAACGCTGAGCACTGCACATAACGCTGCACACTGCACCTAAACCTCCACACGGCACCTAAACCTACTCACTGCACCTAAACCTCTGCACTGCATCGAAACCTACACACTGCACCTAACCCTACACACTGCACCAAACCTACACACTGCACCTAACCCTCTGCACTGCACCTAACCCTACACACTGCACCTAAACCTACACACTGCACCTAAACCTCTGCACTGCACCTAAACCTACACACTGCACCTAAACCTCTGCACTGCACCTAACCCTACACACTGCACCTAAACCTACACACTGCACCTAAACCTCTGCACTGCACCTAAACCTACACACTGCACCTAACCCTGTTCACTGCACCTAAACCTCTGCATGCGCACCTAAACCTACACACTGCACCTAACCCTACACACTGCACCTAAACCTACACACTGCACCTAACCCTACACACTGCACCTAAACCTACACACTGCACCTAGCCCTCTGTACTGCACCTAAACCTCTGCACTGCACCTAAACCTACACACTGCACCTAAACCTACACACTGCACCTAAACCTACACATTGCACCTAAACCTACACACTGTACCTAAACCTCTGCACTGCACCTAAACCTACACACTGCACCTAAACCTACACACTGCACCTAAACCTACACACTGCACCTAAACCTACACACTGTACCTAAACCTCTGCACTGCACCTAAACCTACACACTGCACCTAACCCTACACACTGCACCTAAACCTATGCACTACACCTAGCGCTCAGCTAGCCCCCAACCTAAGTGATAGTCACACTTGGAAAGACCTTCCTGAAATGAGAGGGGGCTCTCTACTCAGAACATCTCAAACAATCCCTCTTCTCCATGGCGAGCTGTCTCATTAGCTCTCTACCCCCCACATCTCTACACCATCATTGGGACTGTCCCATTCAACTCATCCAACACTCATTGAGTGTCTGCTTTGTGCAAGGCTCTATGGGGAAGGCAGAAGGAAAGAGGACCCTACCTTCAACTTGGGGCCGTGAGTGAGGGGGCAGGGCAAGACCCGTCAAGGCAGTAGGTAACACTCAGCACCCTTAGGGAGGCTCCGGGAAGGGCAGGCTGCCCTGGAGGGGGTGACTCCTTGAGTCGTGCTCCAGGGCCCTACTCATCTCTGCACACTGTGCCCACATAGGTGTCCCCATAGAACGAGCTATGTGGGAGCCGGAAGAGGCAAAGAGCACTGTGGAGCTACCGCACCTGTGAACGCCCAGCTCTCACCTGGGGCCCATTCTTCCCTGAGCATCACTCACAGGGCTCCAGTGAAAAGTACATGAGGAAGCAGCCCGTCCCCACTCCCGCCACCGCCAATCCCTATGCGGAGAGAGATCCAGCCACCCATGGACAGGGCATCGTGGTCTCCTGGCTTTGTCCAGCTCAAGTTCAGAGAGAAGGCCGTTCGTCTTTCCTTTTCTCCCATGCTAGGGTGGCAGCCCCTGGGCGCCATTCTCGGGGGCGTCTTGCCCAGCGGTGCCTGTCACGTCCAGCCATCTGTGGCCCAGCAGAGTCAGGACGGGTCTGCCTGTCTGGTGGCCGGCTGCCTGCTGAAGGGCAGTGGTTGGGGGTGTGTAGACACAAGTGGCCATGGGGAAAAACCACGAGTGAGGACCCAGCATCTGGAGGCCACACCCCAGCCACACGCGGCAGCCGCCACCCGCCCAACTGCTTCAAAGGGCCGAGCCCTCAGAGGCCTTTTTCACATTAGGCCCTGGATGGCTGCCAAGGCCCCAAACCCTCCGCTTTGTGCAGGAATAAAGGGCGGCAGGGCGGCCGCCTCTGAAGGATGTGGTGCGCGGGTGAGCTTTGTCAGATGCTGGGTGCCTTTCATCAAGCATCAGCCCAGCCCTTTGGCTCTACAATAAACCAGAATCCACATCCAATCGCTGCACAAGGACGGGTTTTTGCACCCCATCTTCTGTAAAGCTTGGATGTACAGGGACAACTCAGTCCGCTGGACCTCCAAGGAGAGGTATACTTCCCCAGGGTCACCCCACCACCTGCCATGGGGGATGGTACGTGGCCATTCTCACATTGCCGAAAAGAGGTTCATGGAGCAGACAGTCCCCAAATCCAAACCATAAACACTGCGGGCCAACCACCTCCTTGGCAGCCTCTTTCAAAGTGGGTGCGCCTCCTGTGAGGCCCCGAAAGATAGGATGCAAGGCCTGTTTCCCAGAAACTACCGAGGGGACTGCTCACAGCCCAAGAGAGGAAGAGGTGGGGATGAGGCAACACTTCCTGAGGACCTACTATGTGTTGGGTGCATTGCATCTATGAGAACCTATCATCTTGACTGCATAATGTCTAACAGAATAGAACTAAGAGCCAAGAAGTCAAGCAGTTTTCTTTCCTTTTTTTTTTAACATCACATTGTTAGTAAGTGGCAAAGCTAGATCCATGCTCTTTCCCCTGCAACATGTTACCTGCTATAGCACATGCTATTTGCTGTTCCTTCCACTGGCATATTCTTCCACCCCTTCTCCTGTGATTGGCCCCTCACTCCATCTACCCCACTACACTCCAGGGTGGGCAGATTTTGCTCACCACCTTTCACCAGCCAAGTGCAATGCTTGGTCAAGAGTAGATACTCAAAACCTATTTTTCTGAATGAATTGTTTATAGATGCTTATGTAGTCAAGTCTTGATGAGGTGATTACTAAGAAGACAATGAGAATCAGATGGTTAAATGGCCCAAGAGAGTGTGAAGGAGTGAGCGTGCCATGGACTTAAGTATTTTCAATGGCCAAGAAAAATAAGAGCTGAAAACTGGCCACTACACTGGGCACCCAGGAAGTCATTGGTGGCCTTAACCAGACTGGATTCACAGGAATCGGGGGGAAAGAAATCACCTGGACATGTATTGAAGGTGAAAAATATGTGAATCATTGAACAAACACCATCTCTCAGTCGGTTGGCAGTGAAGAGAAGGAGAAATGGGCAATAGGTTGGAAGGAAGGCATGTGTGTATGTGTGTGCATTTGCGTGTGCGTGTGTGTGCGTGTGTATGTGTTAGGATCAAGAAGACTTAAACATATTTTGCTCCAAGAATAAAGAAACCCAAGAGAAGATGTTGAAGCTAAAGAGAAGGAGGGGGTAGATGAACCAATTAAAGCCTAGAGCAATGGTTGGCAAACTGCAGCTCGTGAGCCACATGCAGCTCTTTGACCCCTTCAGTGTGGCTCTTCCACAAAATACCACGCCTGGGCAAGTCTATTTTGAAGAAGTGGCATTAGAAGACGTTTAAGTTTAAAAAATGTGGCTCTCAAAAGAAATTTCAATCGTTGTACTGTTGATATTTGGCTCTGTTGACTAATGAGTTTGCAAACCACTGGCCTAGAGTAATATCATGAAGAAAGTAAGTGAGGATGGGTCATGAATTAAGTAAAAAGATTGCCATTCTCTTCACTTAGAGTTGCTAGTAAATCCCTAATAACTAAATAAATGAATGAAAAAAAGGGGGGGGGAACAACATAAAATTTCCTATGCTTACATAAGACACAGTAGGGGAAGGGGTGAAAATCAAGGCTACCTTCTAGATCAAGCATGTCAAACTCAAAGGCTAACACAGGCCAAATAAATGAGGCATGTGGCCTGCGGGCCATGAGTTTGACATGCTTGTTCTAGATACACAGTTGGGTGAAGGAAGTCCAAGGCCCCAGTGTAAATATCTAGCAAAGGAAGTGGAATTGAATGAAATTTTCAGATGGTTTTGCCAGGTGAGGAAAGACTCCATACAAGGACAAAATTACCACCTCTAGAGAAGGAGAGTTCTACTGGTCTCCGTCTATGACCATGGGGACCAAGGGTGAATGAACTGAAATAAAACTGAGCTCCGGTTTTAATCAGACAGAAATTTAGTGCTGGAGACATTGACCCTTGGCTCCTATGGAAAGAAAGATACGATGGCAGGCTTTCTAGACCTTATTTTTATGATCTGAGGTTAGTGATGGAACATTTCCTCCCCCCAAATCGAACAACCTGAAATTTAGAAATTTAGAAACCACTTTCCTTGTGGTGGGGGTGGGCTTCTCTAGATGTTTTCTTCCTGAAGATTTTAATGCTCTCAACTATACAACACAGGTCGTAATGGGAACCATTGTGGAAACCCATCTTGGTTTAGAACGGAGGGTGGGGGGCTCAAAAATCCAACCAAGAGGCTGGGTGAGTCATAAACAGTCACAGAATCATACAATCAAGAGTCTTAAAAAGACATTGGTGAACATCTACTCCCTGCAGGAATTCCTTTTATAACATCCTGGACAGATGGTCATACATCTGCATCGTCTGTACTAAGGGCTCAGGAGCTTTTTAGGAATCTCATTCCTGTAATAGACAATTAAAGAAGCTTCCTTGTAGATTAAATGGAAGTGTGTTCTGTAGCTTCCGCCCATTTGTTCAGGTTCTGCCTTCTGTCACACTGTGGACTTGTTCTGTGCTATCCCAGCTTCCCTGTGATATCCTCTTCAAACACATTACAAACAGGAACAATGTTCCACTTAGATGTTAACTTCGGGGGGACTTCCAGAAATATTCGCGTTACACCATTTGTATTAATTCCTGTGCTTCTACTTCCTTTACACCTACCAGCTAAAGGACATCTAAACCTTCTTTCCTTTGTATTTATTCTTTCTACAGAACAGGGACATTGTGCATGCCTCCAAGTTAGGGGCAAAGATGTAGAAGATGGGGTTCCAACTCCAAACTACACAACGTGCTACAACGTGCTTTTTATTGTAATAAAAAGAGGAAAATGATGAGTGCTGTACAAAACAGTGCAGTATTACAAAAGAACTTCAAGATGGTGGAGGAGGGGAGAGAGAGTATTTTGACGTGGAGGGTAGGGAGTGAGAAGTTAGAAAAGATTTCAAGGAGGAGGCTTCATTTGACTTATATCTTAAAAGAAAGAATAAGTTTTACCCATGCAAAAAGGAAGGAAGGTCTTTCAGAAAACTCATGTTTTAGAAATACTTTTGTTTGAAATATCTCAGGTGCCAGTGGGGGACTCATGAGCATTAAGAACAGAAAGAGAAGTCATAGGAATCCACTGGGAAGGTAGGTTGTGCTCATGTAACAAAGTGCCTTGTAGGCCAACCTACAAAGAAGCTAAACCTTTCGTGAAGATCAGAGGAGTCACTGACAGATTTGAGCACAAAGTGATAACATACAAAATACACCTCCGGAAAGTAAGCTGATAACAGTGTGTTAGGTGGGCTGAGGGAAGTGGAGAAGGAGGATTAAATGAGAAATTAAGGAGCTATTGCCGATAACCCTAGGTGGGGTTATGAGAGAAAAAAAGATACAACCAGAGTCTTATCTGGTGAAGTGTCAACAGAAATTGAGAAATGTAAAGCCCATGGAATAGGAGAGGCATAAACTATAGAGTCTGAAAAAAGGGTTTTATGTTGGGGCAAGAGGGAAAAGTGGGGTCGAAGATGCCTCTGGAGATTTGAGACTAGGTTTGAAGTCTGTCAACGAACAAGAGGAATGCAGGAGGAGGAGCTGATAGTGAAAAGAGGGAGTGGAAGGACAGACAAGGGGTTCATAGTTAAACATGCTGAGATTCCAGTGAAATACCCAGGCAGTGATGTGATGGTAAATATTTAGCAACTGGCTCTTGGGGGTGTTGGGGAGAAGAGAGAACCCCTGATGTGCAGTCTCTGCCAATGTCTGTGGTGTCAATTCTCCTACTCTAGCACTTTCAAGCTACCAACATCAGATCACTGGTCACTGAACATGACGTTGGAAGAAATGCTAACAATTGGTGCTGGAGAGCCTCATAAGCCTGCTCTAGCACACCACTGCACCCAGCTGAAATGTTTAACAGACGGTGGAGAGGGAAGACAGAAGTTGAGCCAAGAGCATTCCTTATTGTCCAGTAAACAAAATGTGATTCTTTGTGAGACAAAGTTAACACCGTGACTACTGACAGACTAGAGCGCCCCTACTGATGTGTTCCAACGCCAGCCGAAAGCCATAAATAAATTTTCTCATTCTGTTACCAACATTCATTTCAACATCATGAAAATAAGTACTGACAGCTACCAATGAGTTTACTCTCATTTTATTTTTCATAATGTCTCAGGAAGATTCCTCTCTTAAGATTTATTATTGTTTTGCCTGTCATGAAATAGTATATTGCTGAAGCAATTTGGCTTAAAAAACATCAACTATATGCTACTCTTGATTTCTTTCCAGGAGTATAACAATCTAGCAACATGCCTGATTAATACTGGGGCAATCCATGATGCCATGAAATTGGTAAGGGGTATTATGTGAAACAAGGAATTTAAAAGGTGAGAAAAGTGAATAGGCCCTATAAAGATGATGGCTGAAAGTCATGCACTGGGAAAGAAGAGAGGAAAAGGAATGGTTGCAAACTATTCTACCAGGACTCAGCAGTAAAATGCTATCATCCCCACCCACACCTTTCCAGTGATGCCACAGAGATCACCACGTGCCTTCTTCCAGACACAGCAGCCAGGCAAGCATGTCTGTGCAGCCATGCTTGATAGTAATACTTAGGGGAGCATACATTCTTCATTCTTCATTCTCTATGTAGAAGCCAAATGTTCTTTTAAAAGTACAAATCATATCACTCCTCTAATTAAAAGTTTCCAAAGATGTCTCATCACATTAAAACTACAATCTCCCTGCCCAGCTGGCGTGGCTCAGTGGTTGAGCATTGATCAACCTATGAATCAAGAGGTCAGGGTTCGATTCCTGATCAGGGCACATGCCCGGGTTGCGGGCTTGATCCCCAGTGTGGGGCATGCAGGAGGCAGCCGATCAATGATTCTCTCTCATCATTGATATTCCTATCTTTCCCTCTCCCTTCCTCTCTGAAATCAATAAAAATATATTTAAAGAAATAAAAATAAAACTACAATCTCCCTGACCCCTAACCCTGGCTCATGCGCCCCTAGTGCTCTAACCCCTTCCTGATCTACCTCTTTATCTCTGTTTACCAGCCCTAGCTCATGACCTTCCACCAGGCTGGGCTTCCTGCTTCTCCTTCAATGTGCCAAGCTCATGGCCACCTCTGGCTGAAACACTCTCATTGGAGGGGTGGCTCGCACCTTCTCAACTTCCAGGCCAATATTGCCTCCTCAGACATTCCTTCTCAGACCACCAGTATATAAAGTAACCCCCTACCCCCACTCTACCCACCTCTGTCGAATCAGGAATTTCTCTAATTACAGGCATACCTCAGAGATAGTATGGGCTCAGTTCCAGACCACCACAATAAAGCTAATAACACAATGAAGAGAGCCACAAGAATTTTTTTGTTTCCCAGTACATAGAAAAGTGATATTTATACTGTACTGTCGTCTATTAAGTGTGAAATAGCATTCTCTTAAAAATGAACATACTTTCATTTAAAAAGATTGCTAAAGCATGTTGCCATCATCTGAGCCTTCAGCAAGTTGTAATCATTTTGCTGGTGGAGGGTCCTGCCTCGATATTGATGGTGCTGACTGACTAGGGAGGTGGTGGCTACAGGCTGGGGCAGTTTCTTAAAATTGTACAACAATAAAGTTTGCCACATCGATTGACTCTTCCTTTCACGAGCGACTTCTCTGCAGCACGGGATGTTGTTTTACCTACAGCAGGACTTCTTTCAAGATTGGAGTCAATCCTCTCAAACCCTGCCACTGCTTTATCAACTAAATGTACATAATATTCTAATCCTTTGTTGTCATTTCAACAATCCTCACAGCATCTCCCCCAGGAGTGGATTCCACCTCTAGAAACCATGTTCTCTGCTCAACCATGAAGCAACTCCTCATCCGCTGAAGTGTCGTCATGAAATTGCAATGATTCAGTCCATCTTCAGGCTCTACTTCTAATCCTGGTTCTCCTGCTGCTTCCACCACATCTGCGGGTACTTCCTCCACTGAAGTCCTGACCTCTCAAAGTCATCTTCTAGGATGGGTGGAATCAACTTACTCCAAACGCCTATTAGTGTTGATATTTTGACCTCTTCCCATGAATTACAAATGTTCCTCATGGTATCAAGAATAGTGATTCCTTCCCAGAAGGTTTTCAACTTACTGTGCACAGATCCATCATAGAAATCACTCTCTATGGCAACTATACCCTTAATAAATGCATTTCCTAAGTAATAAGACTTGAAAGTCAAAATTAGTCCTTGATCCATGGGCTGCAGAATGATGCTGTGTTAACAGGCATGAAAATAGCAATCATCTCATTGTACATCTCCATTAAAAGTCTTGGGTGACCGGGTGCATTGTCAATGAGCAGTAATATTTTGAAAGGAATCTCTTTTCCTGAGCAGTACGTCTCAACAGAGGGCATAAAATATTCAGTAACCATGTGGTAAACAGACGTGCTCTCTTCCAGGTTTTGTTTTTCTGTTTACGTAGAGTACAGGCAGAGTATATTTAGCATAATTCTTAAGGGCCGCGGGATTTTCAGGATGGTAATGAGCATTGGCTTCAACTTAAAGTCACCAGCTGCATTAGCCCCTCACAAGAGAGTCAGCCTGTCATTTGAAGCTTCACTGCCAGGCACTGACTTCTCCTCTCTGGCTATGGAAGTCCTAGGTGGCATCTTCTTCCAACACAAGGCTGTTTTGTCTACATTGCAAGTCTTTTGTTCATGTAGTCGCCTTCAGTAAGCATGTTGGCTAGACCTTCTGGATAACTTGCTGCAGCTTCTACATCAGCACTTGCTGCTTCACCTTGCACTTTTATGTTATGGAGACGGCTTCTTTCCTTAAACCTCATGAACCAACCTCTGCCAGCTTGACACTTTTCCTCTGCCTCCTCACCTCTCTCAGGCTTCACGGAATTAAAGAGAGTTAGGCCCTTGCTCTGCATAAGAGAATGTTGTGGCCGATTTTCACGTCCCTCTAGGCCAATAGAACTTTCTCCACATCAGCAAGAAGGCTGTTTCACTGTCTTATTCCTGTGTTCACTGGAGCAGCACTTTTAATTTCCTTCAAGGACTTTTCCTTTGCATTCACAGCTTGACTGTCTGGCATAACAGGCCTATTTGGCCTGTCTCAGCTTTTGGCATGCCTTTCTCACTAAACTTAATCACTTCTAACCTTTGATCTAAAGTGATGTGAGACTCTTCCTTTCACTTGATCACTTAGAAGTCACTGTAGGGTTAAAAAAAATTGGCCTAATTTCAATACTGTTGTGTCTCAGGGAGGCCTGAGGAGAAGGAGAAAGATGGGAATGGGCAGCTGGTAGAGCAGTCAGAACACATGCAACATCTATCAATGATATGGAACTTCCTAGGAAGCACACTGCACAAAAAGATACAAGTCATGCTGTCAACAAATCAATGTAACAGAAGTAAGACTTAAAAATGCAGAAGCTGCCCAGCCAGCGTGGCTCAGTGGTTGAGCATGGACCTATGAACCAGAAGGTCACGGTTAGATTCCCAGTCAGAGCACATGCCCAGATTGTGGGCTCGATCCCTAGTGTGGGGCATGCAGGAGGCAAATTCTCTCTCATCATTGATGTTTCTCTCTCTCTCTCTCTCTCTCTCTCCCTTTCTTCTCTGAAATAAAAAAATATATATATATTTAGAAAAAAATTGCAGAAGCTATATGAAGCAAACAATAACAAGGACATGTGGAAACTAAGAGAATTTTCCAGGGGTAACATAGCAGACTTTATTTTTATATTTAAAAATTTGACATTAGGTAAGTTTTAATAATGTGATAAGAATCAAAGTAATAAATGTGAAAAAAAATCATTTTTAAAAATCTCTGTGGCTGCACAGTGGAAGCTGGGGTGTAGAGGCAGAGTTAGTGACCAATATGGGAGGAGAAGGCACCTGGGGCAAGAGGGGGAGGACCTTGACCCACGAAGAAATACTGATGGCCATCACCAAGGCAACAGTGGTTGCTAATGCAACCAAGGAAATGGAGTTTAGGTATTTTAAGAACTTACATCAAGATGATTCAGAAACTGTCAGGATATGTAAGCATCAGAGTTAAAGGAGAGAGAAGAATCCATGGCTTGTACATTCAACAAATACTTGCTGAGTACTTTCCATGTGCCAAGCACTAAATTAGGCACCAGGAGAGAGAAACAAAGAAACAAACCAAACCAGTTTCAACACACAAGAAACCTACATGTATTTCATTAACTACAAACAAAAATCTAATGGAATCCAATTCATAATTAGCAGGAAATTAGGAATCAAGTATGCTTTCACATTGCAGAATGACCAGGGGAGAACCTAAGTTTTGACCAAAGGAGAAGAACCTAGAACTACTGGGATGGATGGGCATAAAACTGATTGGTAAATTTGGCTCAAACTGAGCAAATGCAGAGGAACCAGACCATAACCTGAGAGGGTTATAATGCAGAGTGAAATGTAGAAGTGAAAGAGGACCCAGACTTCTGGACCACTGGTTCTCAGCCCTGATTGCATCTTGGAATCAGTAGGGAGCTTGAAACAACAGTGATGCCAGGGGCCACAGCCTGCAGAGATTCTGACTTAATTGGTCTAGGTGTGGCCAAGGTATAAAAAAAACCCTCCAGTGACTCTCTGCTGCAGCTCTGAAGAACCCCAGAAATTGGTCATCACTAGCAGAACAGGTTCATGGTCTAGATATTACCTGCATTCAAACACAGCCAGGAAGGTCCTATTCATATGGTTCACAGATTGCACTTGCCCCCAATTCTCCACAGGAATCCTCAGAGTCCGTAAACTCACATTTTTAGGACAGAGCAACTAAGATGCAATATTTTAGAATCTTCTACAAGCTAAATAGCTTTTCCATGTGTCTCTCTCACATCCACGTTACTCTCTCTCTCCTTCTCGTCTCACCCTCCCTGGGGTGAAGATTTTTTTAAAAGGGCCGAAGTAGACTATTACCTTTTTTAGGTGCAGAAAAAGTTCTCCCTCTCTATTTTTTGGGTCCTCCACAATGTTTTAGATTTGACATACTGCATTGAGTGTGTCAAAGATACAGTAACTTGATTAAAAAGGAAAAGGGAACTTTTCTTCAGAAGTCCTGGGTGACGCTCACTGAAACGCAATCAAGCTTGATTCAGAGCTGACAAAGGTAGATTTGTATTTCATATGTACTCTAAGGTCCTCCCAAGAAAGACTGACTCTATAATTCTCTCTTGTTGAATATTTATGACCAAAATCCTCGGGGGTCAAAGAGAAAAGTGAGTAGGAATGCAAACAAAGACTATACTTCAAGAGTGAAAGACTAAAAATCAAGTCACTTTTAAAAGTATAAATAAATTTAGGAAAAAATGGAAGGAATTCAGTTTGAAAATATAAACATTAAGAATTTTTGTACAATAAAAAATAAAGAAACCAAAATATTGAAACTAAAATACCAAGCACTAACTGTGTACCCCTGGGCAAGTAACTCAAACTTTTGTTCCTAATGAGATATTTCAAACAGAAAGGAACAGCAAGTAATATAGCAAGTAGCTATGTTTCCAGTACTCAGAATGAACAAATGTTAACAGTTTGCTGTATTTGTTTTAGGTTTCTAAAAGAAAGAAAACTTTAGAGATATATTAGAAATTCTCTTTCATCCCCTTTATCCCTAATTTCATTCCTCAAAGGCAAGGGACAATTCTTTCTTCACAATAATTTCATGTTTTTACTACATATAATTATATCCATGAACAATATGTGGTATTCCTTTATATTTTTAATTTTACACAAATGATATCACACTGTATATTCTTCTTGATTTTTCCACACAATACTATGTTTTCAAAATTTATGAGTGTTGATAACAGAACATCTAGTTCATTCACTTTAACCAATTTCTAATGTTTTTTTTGTAAGCCATTCACCTAATCATGTACAATTAGGTATCTCCAATTTGTGTCTACTATTAAAAGTACTCCCAATAAAAATCCTTGTATATATATTTTTGATATCTTTTTGCAAATTTTAAAAGTTTAATTGTATCATATGTTATATCAATTTTTGGAAGATGTTGAGACTTTTTGGAATCTAATGGTCAATTTCTCACAAATTCCACTTATAAGTAGATACTCCAATTCTTGAATGCAGAGTTCTATATGTCTATTAAATAACACTTAATTCTAATTGTTTACATTTTCTATATTTTTTAACCATTTTTTCAGCTAACCTAAGAGTAGTGCCTTAAAATCTTTCCTTATGACTCAAGAGTTGCCAAATTCTAGTTGTAAATAGGAAAATTTTTTATGTATATGGGAAGGCAATGTGACAGAAATCACATGTGACATCTTCTTAGCATATTGTTTCTAGTATCTTATTTTCACCTTTAATTTGATTTTACCTGCTATAGCACTTTCATTGGTTGGTATTAAGATATATTTTCTCACCCCTTTATTTTCAATCTTTCTGTGCGTTCTATTAGGTATTGCTCTTACAAACCACATGTAACCATATATAAGTACTATTTTAGAAATCTAAAATCCTATAATTTTTAATAGGCTACTTCAATCAATTCATAATTTCCAATTATTGATCTATTTGGATTTTTGTCTTCTATCTTTTTATATTTTCTATTTGCAATGGTTTTTCTTCTTTATTTCTCCATTTTCTAGTTTCTATTTCCTTTAAGACCACCAATATTGTTACTGTCCTACCTAGCAATCCCATTACTGACTATCCACCCTATAGAACAATTAAGGGGTCAGAAAGAACATGTATATGAAGATATCCCATGAAGCATTATCTATAATGTTGGCCTAGAAACATATGTGCAACAACAGAGAACATCATGAAATATTTTATAACCACTGCTACTTTTGAAGCCTATATAGCATAATGAGAAAATGTTGAATGATGTTCTAGTATTAGGAGGAGAAGCAGAATCCAAAGTTCCATGTGGACCACTATTTCAACCATGTTGAGGTATTTCGGTGTTTGGTTGAAAGATGTGCATCCCATCTGGTTTCCTTGAGCATCATTGCCCTTCTTTGCTGTGGCTCCATGTAAATGCCCTGGCACATGCAATTGGAGCATTTGACTCAGCCTGTGTCACACATCTCTGCTGTTTTTCACTCTCACAAGTCCTAGCCAGTGATGTACATACTCAACCAGAAAGTTCTCCTGAACTCACTGAATTAGTCAGGGTTCTCCAGAGAATCAGAACTAATAGGCTGGCTGGCTGGACCGATGGATGGATAGATGGATAGGTTAAGAGAGATTTATGATATTTATTTTTAAAGAGTTATTTCAAGTATGAAGGCGGTTAAGTTCAAAATGTGTAGCGTAGGCTGGAGATGCAGGGACACGGTGATTCTGTGGTTTACGAAGGCATTCTGCTGGCAGAATTCCCTCTTCTTTGAGGAAGGTGAGTCTTTTTCTATTAGGACCATTGACTGATCAGATGAGGCCCACCCACATTATAGAGGGTAATCTGCTTTCCTCAAAGTCTGCTGATGTAAAAGTTGACCTAATCTGGGCACTCTTGTCTAGACAAATTGACACAGAAAATTAACCATCACACTCCCCTTGTTTGTGTTATCCATTCATCTATCCATCTATACTGAATATGCACCGGGCATTGTTGTCTTCTGCTTTCCCAAGACAGTGCACCCCCTGGTGGCAATAAATCCCAGGTGAACAGGCTGCCCTTCCACCACAGGGACTTGGCTCTGGAAGGAACCCTTCGTCCCTGAGCTGGGAAGGCCCCGTTTAAAAAAAAAAAAAAAAAAAAAAGACAAGATGCAAATAGAAATAGTATTGTGCAGAGATGGTAGAATAATTTCTTTTAAATTACCTCCTGTGACTCTAAGTTTTATTTTGCTTTGTTTTTATAAAGTGGGATAAGTGAATTCAAGGCTTTCTTAGGAAGAGAGAAAAGTGGAAAAACCGTAACAAAGAAATGCATTGAAGGCAGAAATTTCGTTCTCAGGAATTTTCACACAAGGAATAGGAGTTCTGGAAAATGCTTTCTCATCCCCTTAGGATGGCCTGCATTTATTACATTAGCAGAGTGTCCTTTTCACTGGCCTTCCAGCAACCATTCTGGGGCCAAATTGGCAGAACGTCTCCTATCTCAACCTTCTGTTTTTGGGTGAAAAATGATTTTTGAAGCAAGTTTGGCTTGTGCTATGCAGCCTTTTCAGAGACCTACAGCTTCCAAGGTATTAAATAGCAACTGACCAAAAAGAAAAGAAAAGATAATAGTAAATAGGGAAATAATAACAACACTTCAGAAATACCTTTCTCCTTGTTATCATAAAGGCCCTGGGGTTAACAAGATAGTGATTTTATTGTTTCTCTCTAGAGAAACTGAATATCAAGAGTGATTGTCAACAGCTTACTCGCCTGGTAGGAAAATTACTTAGGACTTTTTGACCCCAAAAGGATCTGGGACAGCACATGGCCTCTTGATAAATTCTTCTGAGGAGCTGAGTTCAGTGCTTCTGACTCAGGGACCCTTGAGGCATCCCGATCAGACTGCGAGCTGAGTACTTTGGACTCTGATGGCTATAAAATGGCTGTGACAAGTGGAAAGAGCACAGTTTTAAATTCAGAAATACCTATGTTTCTGAGGTGGCCTCCCATTGATGAATGAGGCAATCGGACCTGAAGCTCTGGCATTTTACTGTATCATAAATCATTTCCAAAAACTCAAGAATAGATGAGATTCTGCTTGGGAAGGTCTTTGTTCCCCAATAATAGTACCCATTAAGGAAAAATAATGACTTAAGAATCCCAATTTGCTTTTGGAAGTTTATTCATGCCCGATTGCTGGACTGGGATAATCTTTTTGCTATTATTGTTGTTTGATTTTGTTTAAAACCCTGAAAACAGCTAAACAGATTACAACATTTATTTGGAAAGGTAAAAAAAAAAAAAACACAATAAAATATTATGAAAAACTTGGGCTTCTAAAGATTTCAAAAGTCTCTCCTAACTTCCACAATTCTGTAATTCTGGAAAGTGAATAATTCAGAGAAACAAAGAAAATGAGTTGTAGAGTTCTAAAACCTGACAAGTTTTCTTTCCTTGTAAATATAGGAATGAGTCAAACTGAATACATCAAGGGAAAATATAGGAATGAGTCAATAAACTGAATTTAAGGGAAAGGCGGATGGAAAAAACTACATTCCATCTTGGAAATCTTTAACTTCATCATAAATAATAAGGCATCCAATCCATCCATCCATTCACCTTCTCATCTATTCTTCCACCCACCCGCCTATCCATGCAATATTTTGTTTATGTACTACTGCTGCCTAGTACTAGGTATTGGGCCTGCAGATATGAACAAGACAAAAGGGTCCCTATCCTCACAGAATTTATATTCTACCTCATTTTTAACTTCATTCTTTCACTGCAAAAAGACAGGAGTTACCCATTATTTTTGAACGTAAGGACAAATACCATCACATTAAAAGATGTTGGGCATCAAATAGTCATCAAGGAAATGCAAACTAAAACCACAATGAGAGACACTTCACACCTGCTGGGTTGGCCATCATCGAAGAGTGAGATAATGGTAAGTGTTGGCAAGGATGTGAAGAAACCGGACCCTAAATACGCTGCTGATGGAAGTAAAAAAATGGCAGCCACTTCAGAAAACAGTCTGGCAGATCCCTGTAATGATTAAACACGGAGTGACCGCACGATCCAGCAATTTCACTCTAAGAGAATTGAAAGCAGGTGTTTAAATAAATACACGCATATGACTGTTCATTAGCAGTCCCACTCACAACAGCCAACAGGTGGAGATAACCCAAATGTCCATCCACCAACCAATGGATAAACAAAATGTGGAAAAGCCATGTAATAGAATACTATTTAACTATAAAAAAAAGACTGATATTCTAATACATGCTACAACATGGATGAACCTTATAATATGCTAAGCGAAAAAGCCAGTCACAAAAATCACTCGCTATGTGATTCCATTCATACAAATGTCAGAATCAGGAAATCGATTGAGATCAAAAGTATATTAGTGGTTTTGTAGGGCTGGGTGGAGGAGGAGCATAGGAAGGATGTAACTAAAACATAAGGGTTTTCTTTTTGTTTGGTTTTGTTTTTATTCCTTTTCCTAGAGACAGAGAGAGAGCAGGAGAGAGGGAGAGAGACAAACATCAATTTTTCTTGTGCCACTTATTTATGCATTCACTGGTTGAGTCTTGGATGAGTCCTTACCAGGGATCAAACCTGCAACCTTGGCATATCGGGACGACACTCTAACCAGCTGAGCTACCTGGTCTGCACAGATGGTTGCACATATCAGTGAAGATAAAGAAAGCCATTGAACTGCACATTTTAAATGGGTGAATGGTATGTGTGTGAATTATACCTACATAGAACTGTTAAAAAAGAAGTAATGTCATAGCCATTTTCTGAAGAGATTAGTCACCTTTCTGCTAAGACAATCGCCCCATTTGGGAATATCTGTGCTTGTGTATCTGCGCTGCTCTTACTTGTGTTAAAGCGACTTGTGTACGTTTGTTGTCCCTGTTAGAATGCAAGCATCTGGAGGGCAGGGCTTCTACCTGTGTCATATTTGTGACCCCGAAGCACCCAGTATAAAGCCATTTACATAGTAACCACTTAATCTCCTTTTGAGAGATTGGACCATTTATTGGTTCAAAATTAAGAATTATTTGATTAATGCTAATTTATAACTGGATACCTTTAAAAAAAACACATAGTAAATGACAATCTTTCCCACTTCACACTTTCTGGACTCCTTACTACTCTTCTTGGTGTGCCAGTGTGATGACCCGGGTCATTACTGTGACCTATGCAGCTGGGCCTGGACCCACCTCTCCAGCCTCATCTCAGCGACCCAGCCTCTGCCTCTTGTCTCCTTTCAGTTCCTCTCTGCCTCAGGGCCTTTGCACTGAGTTCTCCTGCACTGACCTCACCTGATTCATGCCCACATCTCCTTAGATGTCTGCTTCAGGCTCCCTTCCTCAGGACACCTTCCCCGGCTCCAAGACCCCGGCAGGTTACATTAGAGCTTCTTACAACGCCTCTCACTTCTCCAGATCACACTTTGCACTTATCACAATTCGCAATGACTTTCACCTGTGTGGTGACCCACTGTTTTTCTCCTCACTACATTTAAACTCAGTGAAAACAGACACCTTGCCTTTTTTTTTTTTTTTTTTTTTTTTGCAAAAGCATCCTCAGCCCAGCACAGTTCTTGGCACTTGGGAAATGCTTCCCAGTGAATTCATGAATTGAGATTTTTGTGTTTTTTTAAATATATTTTTTGATTGATTTCAGAGAGGAAGGGAGAGGGAGAGAGAGATAGAAACATCAATGATGAGAGAGAATCATTGATCGGCTGCCTCCTGCCTGCCCCACACTGGGGATTGAACCCCCAACTCGGGCATGTGCCCTGACCAGGAATTAAACCATGACCTCCAGGTCCAGAGGTCAATGCTCAACCACTGAGCATTGAGTTTCTAATAGTAAATAAAGAAAAACAAAGTGCAGAAAACCCTAAGTGCCCATATGAGCAAGGCTTCATAAATTAACAACTCCCGTGTCGAATCTGGTTTAAAAACCAAAAGCACAAAGGGACGATGAGAACGCTTAAGCGGTAACTGCTGGGCACGGGAGCAAACAGACAAGCCGGGTAGGCCCTCGGCTGGCCCCATGGGCAGCGGTGCGGCTGAGAGGTGACTCCCTGGGGTCTGGGGCCCACGCGGATGGAGGTGAACTCCAGAGATCCCGGAAAGCGTGTGCAGATGGGGCTGCTTGTGGAGTTTATTAGAGGAAGGGGATGAAACACATGGCCACATGAAACAGCTGCCTAAAAATGGAAACGCAGGCCTATTATGCAGGAGTCATCTCCCTGAAATTGAAAACAGAAAGGCAATAAAAATGCCAATTGTGTCAATAAGTGCTGTCAGTAAGGGAAGACGCACCAACACTCATCCACAGGAACAGCTGCATTAGAGGAAGAATCTAGCAGGAAAGGGAGGGACAGGGACACTGCCAGACTACATCCTAGTGGCCAGGGAGACGTGGACGGGAGAAGGGAACCCACAGGTGAACCCGGGATTGTGGGTGGGCAACGATGCCCCTTACCAGGCAATGTCCGGGGGCCACTTGGGGGAAGATGACCAGTTACCATGATAACTACAGGACACTTTAAATTGAGCTTCTTGCTGGAAGCTCATGAATGAATACATGCAAAGCTCTTAGCACATTACCTGACATGTGGTAAGAAGTTAGAAAATATTAATTTTTTAAAACTGTGATTATTAAGCCCAAGGTGTCATATTTCATTATGTAACTTGCTCCAAACCCGTATGGACGGCAGTTGCTCCTATGGACGGAAAGCATTCTGGATGGTTTTAAAAAATGTGTGCTGACCAAAATACATTCCAGATGGATTAGAGATTCAAAATGAAATAAATGAAACCATAAAAGCTCTTGAGTGAAATATATGTATATTTCTATATAATCAAGGAGCAAATAAAACGCTTATAAGCATAAATGCAAAGGGAAAATCCATAAACCACAAAATAAAAAGATGTATTGACTACCCAAAATCAGAGTCACAGAACAAATGACTCGGGGGAAAACCACAACAAACTACCAAAGGGTAATATCTTTAATAGCAAAAGAACTCCCCAAAATCAGTAAGAAAAAGATGAATGTCATTAAAAATAAGAAATTACTTTTTACCTACCATTTTGCTCTGCTTTTGAGTTCTCTAGATTTTAGAAAAAGATGAATGTCATTAAAAATAAGAAATTACTTTTTACCTACCATTTTGCTCTGCTTTTTGAGTTCTCTAGTTTATTTTAATGAAAATAATGTTAGCAAGAGTGTTGCTCTTCTATTATTGGTTAAAATATAAAATTGGCTTGGCCTTCCTGGTGACTATATATATATATATATATATATATATATATATATATATATATATATCAAAGGCCTTACAATTTGCATGCCATTTGACCTAGAAATTCCACTTCTGGACATTTAGCTCAAGGAAATGAAGATAATCACAACTATTGAAATATGTTCATTGCAAGGATACTTAAAATCATCATAAAAACACCTTACATGCCCAACATTGGTGGAATGGTGGTAAATGAACTATGTTACATCTATGTTTATATGAGATGAGTTAATCCCTATAAAAAAGTTTGCCTGGAACATTATATATTCTATATAGGTATTTATTAAATGAAAAGAAGAATAAATAAAACACTATACAAGCATTTACACTAACACTATAGAATAATATTTACTGATCTATGAGGATGTGAATGATATATTACTAGGTGGGGAAAAAACAGCTTATAGCACTATGTACAACATGATCAGGCTGTTATAAAATATGTGTGTATATATATATACATATATACATATATACACATGTCTGAAAATAATAAAAACCAGGCATACTGCTGGAGGTGTTTTTACTTTCTTCACTGTCTCTGTCTCCTAACTCTCCTGCAGTATCACGGTACGTGGGGAATACATTTTAGAAGCATACTGAGTTGGAATTTTAACTTGCTAAAAGAAAGAATTTTATAAATCTTGTAAACCTACCCAAGTGTTTAAATGTAAAAATTTATATGAATGTTCCTATAAATTCTGTTTAAAAATAGTCATACCCATTCTTTAGCAACCATGTAGATAACACACGATATTTTTCTTCTAGGTTCATTTCAGAATTAACAGCATTCCCCAGAGGCCATAATTTGGTCTTCAATTGTCTTCTCTTCAGAGGGCTGGAAGGGGGCTTAGCCTGGGAGCTACACACAGATTCCCAAGGAAATCTTTATAACATCACCCAGTGCCAGCTGAGATCCAAACCAAAGTCCTGAATGCAGATTGACCTCACCTCATTATCCCCAAATGAGATGAATTTTCAGCAGACCACCCAGCTGCCTCCAAACGATTGGAACATTCAGGCGCCAGCCAATCAACGAAGTCTTGACAACCCAGTTGGATCAACCAACAGCGAAGTCCATCTGATTGATTGAGCAGACAAACCATATCCAGGCAAAGGTAACTGGGGGACAAATTACATTTGAACAAAAGGAGTTGATGCAGGGCCATGGGTAACTAAAACCTGAGGTACCTGGAGCTCACCAGGACAAGACCTTCCCCTAATAACCTAGGGCCGAAAGAGGATGCTACCGAGTCTCTGGTTTCCCATTTGAAATTCTATGAAACGGCAGGAGATTCCATAAAAGATTAATAAAAAAATAATAATAAAAAGCTGTCTCTCCCTCAGTAATTTTTCCAAGGAGTTGTTAACAGGCCCATGTCACTGAAAACTAATTTAAGCATCAATCTTCCTTATGGAAATCCCAGCATCTAGCCTCCCTGCCTTGCTCTGAAAGCCTGGCTCAGCTATTAAAAGGAAACCACAGAACCAGAAGGACTTTGTCCCTTGAAAACATTTTAAGAACAGAAGCAATCTTCATCCTTCCAGAGGTTCCTGTGTCTACTACTCCTTAACCCGGAGTTTTACGATCATCTCACGATCCTAAGATTAACATTAGTTATGGTACTTCTAAATCTTCACTCTTGTCTGACTATTCAATCTGGATTCACTTCTCACTTCCAATTATAAATTTTAAAAATAAAATAAAAATCTGACCTGGATGAGAAAGAATGGCTTTAGAGTGGGAGGCCAGCACCTTTGGCTCCCATAGGCAACCCCTTTCCAGGGTCTCCATATGACAACACTAAACCTTTCCATCCTAGATCCGTTTGCACAGATTCTTCCAAATTTCACAGGAACACACGGTATATAAAGTCTGAAAGCACATACAACAGTGATGAGGAAAGTGACAAACATACTCCTTCTGTGATTCCCAGACCAGCAGGCCAGCTGTTGTTCTCATCACTACATCCTCTTCTGAACCGTCCAGAGGCTCTGCAATCTGGCATTTAACCCTCCACACTCTGCTCACCACCCCGAACAGGAAGCAGATGCTAACCTGCGCATCCACTTTTCTTCTCTCCCTGCTGCCCCACATCCTCACCTCGACAGACAGATGCTGAGGGGGTGGGGGCACAGTATAGGGATGGGGCAACTGCAGTGAAGTTTTGGGACATGCTGGCCAAGCACTAGCAATTGGAGGTAAAAAGACCTTGGTGCTTATAAAGTCAGGTGTTCTTGGCTCATGAAAAAAAACACAAAGATGATAAAAATGCAAACTACAGAGCAAAGCCAATGGATATCCGCCAGCAAAGTCCACTGCACAGGAGAGCCAGCGGAAACCTTGAGACCTGGGTCAAAATCGGATTGCTGCTTCCAAAGCTCATCAGAAGCATGATTTCTTTTGAAAGGCTTTGGAGGAGCACAGGGTTTTCCTTGGATGGCATTTCCCCTCTCACTGTATAGTGACTGTCAGCAAGATTCTACATAACGTTAAAAACCAGAAGGAGAAAAAGCAACTCATTCATGTTGCAAGGATGAAAAAAAGAACTAACTAGAGCAAGTGGAACCAACCCACTAATACTGGTTAAACTCAAGAAAGTCAATTTTGAAAGAAACCTTCCAAATGTTGACACACTCAAGGTCGATTAGCTTAAAAGAAATGAACTTCTAAAACTAGGTTGGCAGCAGATGTCTGGTATGGAGGAAGTCTTAACCTTCAGGCAGAAATCACACCTAGTCCATCTGTGTCCCCAGAGTCTAAGCAGTGACCACATTTAGTGGGAACTCGGTAACTGCTTCCTGAGCTGAAGGCTCTTTACCATTGTATGTACCATGCCAGTCAGGAAATCTGAGAAAGGATAGCAAATTAATAGAACAGCTGTTGGATGACTTGGAGAATTGAATCAAAGTGAAAATCCGTATTGGGATGCTTAATTTCATGTGTCAACTTGTCTGGACCACGGGGTACCCATGTATTTGGACTAACATTATTCTGGATGTTACTGTGATGGTGTTTTGGGGTGAGATTAACAGTTAAATCAGTAGACTGGGTAAAGCAGATGGTCCTTTCCAATGTGGGTGGGACCATCCAATCAGAACAAAGAGTCAGACCCTCCTTGTGTAAGAGAGAATTCTTCCCAACTGCCTTCCTAGGGGGACATTGGTTGTTTTCCTGCCTTTGGACTTGAACAGATACATCAGCCCTTCTAAGGTCTTGCAAGCCTCCTGCCTTTGGACTAGAATTACACCATTGGCTCTCCGGGGCCCTTCCTTACCTTGCCAACTCAACCTGTACATCTTGGGACTTGTCCATCTTCATAATCACAGGAGCCAATTCCCTATAATAAATCTTTTTATAGGTCCTATTGGTTCTGTTTCTCTGGAGAATCCTGATTAATATACCAATCGGTTGAAAATCATACTCCCCCTCTCTTGCAAGAAATAGTTTAGGGCCGATTCTATGAGTAAGACTCTCTGGTAGCCCATGTTGGGCTAAAAATTAGAACTATATAATACTCAAGGGAGTATCGAATGTTTAGGAACATGCAAAAATCCATGGGACTGTCAGGACCTTTTTCTGGTTCCAACCCAGGAATTTGGCATCAGGTAGAAATCGCTCTAAACCTTCATGTTTCCTGGGTAAATACTTCAAAAAATACAGACAGAAACAGTGTAGTCAGAAAACTCCGGTTCTTTTCTCCACTCTCATACTCAAGATCCTATAGGTTACAGAAATCTTCCAGGGAAACCTAAGAACAGGGAGTAGGTGAATCAGTAGCAAACGCACACTCTATGTGCCACCCAACTGATCATGATATCCTCTAGCATCCTGAAGATGGGCAACCAATAAAAGACAGTGAAAAAAACTAACGTAAAGGTATTACGCTAAGTGCAATAAGTCAGCCAAAGAAAGACAAATACCATATGATTTCTCTTATATGTGAAATCTAAAGAACAAAATGAACAAACACAACAGAAACAGACTCATAGATACAGAGAACAGACTGATGGTTGCCAGAGGGGAGGGGAGTTGGGGGGCTGGATGCAAAAGGTGAAGGGAATAAGAAGTAGTTACAAAATAGTCATGGGGAGGTAAAGTACAGCACAGGGAATATAGTCAATAGTATTCTAATAACCATGTATGGTGCCAGGTGGTTACTGGAACTACTGGGGATCACTTATAAAGTCAATGACTGTCTAACCACTCTGCTGTACACCTGAAACCAATACAAAGTAATACTGAATGTAAACTGTAATTGAAAAATAAATAATTTTTTAAAATGTAAAGTAAAAGAAAGAAAAAACCTAACATGAAAACCAGGAGTTCTGGTGTGACCTGCTTGGGCAGGTCAGAGGCTCTGCGAGTGAGTGACTTCACATTCAAGAGACATTGTCCATGACAGTGTCCTCCGCTGGGTTCATATGTGTCCTTGGCTTATCCAGGGGTATGAGGCAAGACCACTTCCAATAAGCCGGGCTCATTTCACAGCACTGGAAAAGCAAAAACGTACACCCTTCATAGAGGTCTAGTACTCCAGGGAGCAGTGTATGGAAAGATGAACTTTTTCCACCTCTGTGCCAAAATCACTGTTAATTAGATTTCTAGACTCAGCACAGACCTTTCATTGATATTTTTAAAATCTCTACAAAATCTTACAGATGTAGAATCACACACTGAAAAGGGGTTTTGTTTGTTTTGTTTTATGTGATTTTCTATCACTGCATTGGCAAGTGAATATACAGCTTTTTTTTTTTATTATTACAAACATCTGTTGAGTTTTGACTCTATCAGAGACTTTGTGCTAAGTTCTTTAAATGTATTATCTCATGTAACAGTTATAAGAATATTATGATGTAGATATTACTTTGCTATGCATTTTAGAGATGAGGAGTTTGAGGCCTGAAAAGCTTGTCATTTTCCTAATCGCACACAGTAACGGTGAAGCCAAGATTGGAACCCAAGTGACTAAACAATAAGCCCTCACTTTTAGCCATTGCACCAAAACTCAGCACACCAAAGAACCCAAAGTACACCTCATCCATGGAGCATCAAACCTCAGCTATCACACGGCTTCTACCAGAAAAGAGGCCTGATATCCTATGAAATGAAAAAGAGTCCCATTGGAAAAAACAATTCCAAAACATAGAAAGCTGCCCTTGATTTATTTTTTAAAGACCAGAACACAGAAAAGAGGGGGAAAACACCTGGGCCTGAGTCAGTATCATATTTCTACTTTACTTCCGGAAAAAAACTCAGTCTACAACCAAATTACATCACACTCCCAGCAGAGGAGGTGGTCAGTGGCCTCTGCTCCAGGTAGGTCTCTGGAGGATGTGAATCAGAGCCACGCTCGGAGGTTTGGCACAAGTTATCAAGTCTGAAAGAATCAGCATTAGGGTCCAAGGATTCAGTGACAAGTCGGTTTGAGAATGCTGCACAGTTAGTAAGGTAATTCCAATTGGCATGTCCCAACGACAGTGGGATGTTGCGTGTTGAGTTGCAACATCTACTGTTAAAAACAGAATTCTATAAAGAAAACATTTATTCTAATCATGATGAACCTCTCGTGCATTGAATCAATTCCTAGGAGCCTCCAACGCAAGGAAGGTCATGTCAGGAGACGTGAAATGTAACCGTGACATAGTCCTCCACTTTGTGACACTTAACTCCCTCTAGTTGAGAAGATGGCAAATGAGCTGAAAAAAGGATAAACAGTGACAGAGGACGTAAATCCCCATCAATGACCACAACAAGAAGCTAGGCAGGTTGGTTGACAACCAAATCAATGAAGTGGTCTATGGTGTAGTGCAAGCTTGTGGGGATGAGGATTCAGACTTCATCTGCGAGGGAGAAAGGCAGGAGAGGTGAGCAATGCTGGCTGAGCAGATCTACACATGCGCAATGTACCCAGGTGTTTTATACTCCTTGTCTCACTGGGTTCTAACAACCGCCCAGAACATAGTGCTCATTCACCCCATTTCACAAACAACAAAAGCTCAGGGAGTGACCCAATCATAGGGCCAGTAAATGGAAGAGAGATATGTGCATAAATTCTTAGACAGGATAAAGGAATAGAGGTGCAACTGGTTGAAGAGAGTGTGAAATACTGGACAATGTCAATCACGCCTAATTATGCCTAGAAGGTTTCAAGCAGAAAAGGCTCCAGATCTTTCCTAATAAAAATATGGACCAAGAAGAGCACAGGAAACATAGCATCCCCTTCCTAGGGTAGCAGTTTTTCCTGTAAATGTGTGGGGTTGTCCCCAGGAGAGCCACACCAAGGACTGCATTATTTAGTTCCACCTAGGCCTGAGATGAGCGCCCTAAATGGCATAAGCTTTGGGTACATGGTCTTGTGGCACCTGGTACCGGGTCTACATAGGTTATTATATTGATCAGAGTCAATAATACCACCTGGAAGGTAGGGTTTGGGAGCTGGGACACTGCAGGCCTGAGCATCAACTCAATGCTTCCTTATCTCTCATACTGAGTCACCTGGAGAAAATGGGTGATGTGAACTGTTCATTCCACTTCCTTAATCCACTAAAAGGCAGCAGCGAAAGTTGTTTCAATGCTCCCTCAGCTCAAGGGCACTGTTAGCTCAAATGAAACAGTGTCCCCAACTTAAATAAAAGATAGTTAATATACTCACTTCCAAGCAGATAGATGCTCTGGAAGGAACACAACCACCTTTCTTAACTAGGACTGTCAAGTACATGTGCACTTTGTATACGAAATTGTCTCATGGTCCATAAGTCAAAAAAGGATGAATTTCATGTTCACCGAGGAATCCAGATGTTGAAAATATTTCATGTTCCCCTCAAAATACAACTGGGCTCACAAGTCAGAGATCAAACTGTTCTCATGATGGGTGAGTCCACACACAACCGATCGGCCCTCTATGGCGGACTTGGTTTATAAGCATAAATATGATTGACTTGGACAGGTCTCAGGTTTTAGTTTCCTTCCACTGCTGTCTAAAGCAGTGGTTCTCAACCTTTCTAACGCCGTGACCCTGTAATACAGTTCCTCATGTTGTGGTGACCCCCAACCATAAAATTATTTTCGCTGCTACTTCATAACTGTAATTTTGCTACTGTTATGAATCATCATGTTAATATCTGTGTTTTCTGATGGTCTTAGGCGACCCTGCTAGTGGTTCTCAACCTGTGGGTCGTGACCCACAGGTTGAGAACCGCTGCTGTAGAGCCTAAGACCATCGGAAAACACAGATATTTACATGACGATTCATAACAGTAGCAAAATTACAGTTATGAAGTAGCAACGAAAATAATTTTATGGTTGGGGGTCACCACAATATGAGGAACTGTATTAAAGGGTCACGGCATTAGAAAGGTTGAGAACCACTGGTCTAGAGGGAAGAAGAACAAAGCCCAGATTGATCCTGTCTCTGCAGACCTCTCTTAGGCAAGTCCGAATGAGGACAAGGAGGTGTGTTCCCTCTCTGCCTGGAGAAGGAACGGGAAAATGGCTAGCTTCACATGTATATGATGTTGGGGAGGGGGGGGGGGGGAGAGGGATTGCTCAGAATTTAAATTCAGAAGAAAACAATCTTATATTAGACTCAAAGGAACACACACTGGGGATCAACAGGCACAGACTGGAAGACTGAGGGGTAGAACACCGAGTTTCAAAACATGTGGTTATGGGAAACATGTAGGGTAAGGAACAAAAATGCCAGGTCCACTTAGGGCCCAAGGCCGATGTTCAGTAGCTGGACATTAACCAAACAGAAGGGCACAGTTCATTCTCTCGACATCCATGCTTATTTTCTTGATTTCAGAGAAGAAGGGAGAAGGAGAGAGAGAGAGAAACATCAATGATGAGAGAATCATTGACTGGCTGAGCCCTGCATGCCCCCTACTGGGGGTTAAGCCACAACCTGGCATGTGCCCTGACCAGGAATTGAACCATGACCTCCTGGTTCATAGGTCAATGCTCAACCACTGAGCAATGCCAGCCAGACTGTATTTACTAAAAAAAAAAAAAATCTGCACTTCAAACACATTATCCAAGGGTCAACTGTACATGGAACATTTGCAAAATCTGAGTGTTTTAGCTCATTTTAGGAAACGGAGAAAATTTAGGGTTAGAGATGGCTTAGTAAGGGGAGCTGTTACCAGATGATGGTGGTCATGGTAAAAAGCACAAGCTCTGGATCAAACAGATCTAATGGTTTCAAATCCTGGCTTTGCCTCTTTCTTGCCTGGTGACCTTGGGTGATATGCTTCACTCCTTCAGGCTCGGGTTCCTCAACCACATAAATGAAACAATATATGCAGGTAAAGCCCTTAGCTGTCACCTAGCACATAGCGAGCACTCAAATGCATAAGCCATGACCCATTATTATGAACACTGTAACATAAAATTAGGCTTCCCGGTTTCAGGGGCGTAATGCATGTCAATCAATCAACGCTGGCTAAGGGTGCTCATTACTCTCTATTACTCATTATCTGCAGTCATGTAGCCCGCTGCTTTCAGTCAGCCTCTGAAGCTGAATTTTTCCACTCCTCAAGTACTAAATACCACCCTGGGCCTTCCTGCAGGCCTTGCTTGCTTTCCAGGTCAATAAATCCTAAGGGTGGCCACAGAAGGACGGGTCAGTATCTGCTTAATATCTCTCCTCCCTGGCTTTGATGGCAAAGACAAAGCGAAGACTCCAATTTCCTGGTTTCCTTTGCATATGGAAAAGCTTTCAGGGGTTCTGAAAGGTCTCCTGGCCCATATTCTTTGAGCAGCTCCAATGATCCTACCTTCGCGCTCACACATGGGCCATTGGCTTGGGATACAATGAAGAAACCAGCTTGCCCTCTCTCCCTTTTTTCAAACTCCAAACTCTAGGTAAGACAGTAAATAAAGATCATAGAGAACAGCTCTTTCATGTGAAAAGAATTATTAATTCCAGTATCGTCACCACATTTCCCCGTTTCCTTGCAAAGCATTTATTTCTCTACTCTCTGTGCTCAGTGGCCAGGCTCTTTGAAAGCCTGAAGCCAGTGGAAGGAAGCAGATTTTTACAGATACATCCTGTCCGCTCTGGGCGCACTGTCCTGGCCCCGGGTTCTGGTCCTGTTTGTGGCCGGGAGAGGATTTGGGCAACTCTGCCTCTGCCAATACAGGAATCCCAAGCTCCCTTTGGTCCAGCAACTTAGCTGCCTTGTATCCAATGCTCTCTCCTCCCACACTTGGTGGGTCCCAGTCACTCATCTAAAAGTGACCAGGGGGGGCCCTGCCAGCATAGCTCAGCGGTTGAGCGTCGATCTGTGAACCAGGAGGTCATGGTTCGACTCCTGGTCAGGGCATATGCCCAGGTTGTGGGTTCGATCCCCAGTGTGGGGAGTGCAGGAGGCAGCTAATCAATGATTCTCTCTCATCATTGATGTTTTTATCTCTCTCTCCCTCTCCTTCCCTGTGAAATCAATAAAAATATATTCATTCATTCAATCAATCAATCAATCAATCAATCAATCGATGTGACCAGGGTGGCTCCCTGTGAGAAGGATTTCAGTGACCAGGAGAACTGGGACTCTGGATTCTATCTCTGGCCCACAAATGACCCAGTCAAATGAGACCATACTTCTGCTGGTCTGGCCTTATGAAGAAGCAGTAAGGCCCATACCTCTGGCTTACAAAAAAGACATAAAACGGCTTGCTTTGGTGCCTATACTTTACACACCAAGAAAATGCCACTGAGCGCCAATGACCATGTGGGTCTAGGTGGGCATATGCTTAGCTCCTGATCCCTGCACCCACGGACCCAGTCTGCATTGTAGTCGCTGTTTTGAGGTTGACTGTACAGGACTCAAAAAATAAAAGCCCTGTCAGCAAAGAGAAAGTCTTTGAGGGGACAAAGTCTCCAAGGAGTGAGTCCCTGGGGACCACCAACAGTTCTTCTTAGAACTCCTTCACCTGCTGCAGAGGTTCTCCAGGGGCGGATCCTGACCCAGCATCACCTTGAACTTGTCAGAGATGCCCATTTCAGGCCCCACCACAGACCCACTGGATCAGCCTCTCCATGATTCTGATTCCTGCTGAAGTTTCAGTACCAGGACCTCACGCGTAGAGCATATGACGAGTGTATAAAAACGAGACCGAAACGAATGATGAATGAATGAAAAGTCTCAGCATTACTCAAGCACTGCCCAGTATACCCAGCTCCCAGGTAATGGTTGAAAGACACTACAGTGTCCCCCCTTCCTGTCCGATGGGTGTTGGGGCATAAACTGTCATGATGTGGGTGTGGCCTCTGCCTCCTGACTCACACCCCTCCATGGGATATTTTTCTGTGAACTATACCAGGCTCTCGCTGGCCTCCATAGCTTTGAACGTGCAATCTTCTATGGCTGGAATTTTTCCCTTATCTCTTCCCCAACACCCTACTCTTCTGTTTGTGCCACTAAACCCTACATCTGGCTTGGGCTTCAGCGTAGGAAGTCACCCTCTCCAGGAAGCCTCCTCCCTAGCAGTTTCTCTGTCTACACTCTGTCTCACCCACTGGCCGGCACTCACGCTCTGGAGCCAGGGGACTCAGTTAATGACTCACAGCCATGGCTCCAACACCTGCAACAGTGCCTACTGAATTGTTTAATCAAGCAATCAACTGTGACTATAAAATAATCTGTTTTTTTTTTTGTAATAGGTAATATATACCTATTTTAATTTATTATTATTTTTATTGACTTTTAGAGGGAGGAACATTGATTTTGTTGTTCCACTTATTTGTTGGTTGATTCTTGAATGTGTCCTGACTGGGGATTGAACCTGCTGCAATCTTGGCATATTGGGACAATGCTCTCACCAACTGACCTATCTGATCAGGGCCTTCATTTATTATTTATTGATTTCATTGACTTAGACAAGGGTAATTGACTGTTAGCCTAGAAATGAGGCCTGTGGATATAAAAAATAATTCAGCATTTTCTTTCTTAATAGAAAGTTCCCCCTGCTCAATTTTTTTTTCTTTTCTTTCTTTCTTTCTTTTCTTTTTTCTTTCTTTCTTTTTTTTAACACATACACACTCCTAAATATTTGGTCCCTGGCTGACACTGCCTCCTCCAAAAGCCAGTGTGTGAAGGCCTACGCCCCTGAAACTTGCCCGGGCAGAAGAAAAATGAGATGGAATATTAGATTTCCAGTAAATAGAGAACAGTGCGTAGGAAGATCCAAGAACACAAGGGCTCCCCCTCCTTCGGATTTGCACTCTCCAACAACTGTAATTTGTGCCAGCTTGATTGGAATCAGTCAAGGAGTTCTGGATGGCCACCAAACAGCACAGCCCCAAGCTCTGGACCGAAGCCCCATCGGTGCCCCAGAGCAGCAAGGGCCAGAGTGTCACCTTGGAGAAGCCCGTGATGCTGCCAGGACCCCAGCGAGTTTCACGAGCTGCTGTGTTCACTGAGTCATAGCACTATACTCATGACCCAGCCAGGTTCCAACAGGTCTATCTGTGGCCTGATGGGAGCCAGCCCACACGGGGCCATCTCTGTGGACATTCCGCCCCGGGTTTCTTTGACACTGGGGAGCTCTGGCACCCTAATGTGTTCCTGGACTGTCCAAAGGACAACCTGAAACCACAGGGCTCAGGCCTGTCCTCATGAGTGCCCCTAGACTCGCTGGCGATGTGGCCGGAGGAAGTGGGCTCCTTGATCATTCCATGTGGGTTTCACAAGACAAATCTCCTCCAGCAACATGAGCTACATATTGGGGACACTATTCTCTATTTCACAATGAAAACCATGGAAGTTTTGAGGTGTTAGATCCCTTTCCCGTGGCCACTGCCACTTATTCCCCAACTTAATAATTAGACATTTATAATTTATGAAGTGATTCCCCCCCTGACCCCATGTCTAGTACCCACCCACATGACACCATAGATAGTTATTACAATATTATGGACTATATTCCCTATGCTGTATTTTACATTCCCATGACTATTTTGTAACTACTAATTTGTACTTATTAATTCCTTCACCTTTCTCACCCAGCCCCCCTCCCATCTGGCAACAAAATAATCTATATATATAAAAGCCTAAGTGACCATCCAACCATTCAACCAGTAGCTATGATGCGCAATGACCACCAGGGGGCAGACGCTCAATGCACAGGCATGGAAACATGAACAGACTGATGAATCTCAGAGGGAAGGGAGGAGGGGGAGGGTGGGAAGAGATTAACCAAAGATCTTATATGCATACTAGAGGCCTGGTGCATGGATTCATGCACCCTTAGGTCCCTTGCCTTGGCCTGTGGTGATTGGGCCAAAACTGGCTCTCTGACATCCCCCCAGGGGTCCTGGATTGCAAGAGGGCGCAAGCCAGGCTGAGGGGCCTCTAGTATTAATAATAAAACTGCCTTTGACTGAGTAGCTACCATGTGCCAGGCCTGGAGTCCATACCACATGGAGTGCCTCCTGTAATCCTCACCACAAATCTCAGGGCACTTGGTCCTCTCATCACTCCCTTTGACCCATGGGGCATCCCCAGGTGAACCAGCCTGCCCCACAGCACTCTCAACTTGGATGTGGAAGAGCTCAAAAGTTATCTCAGTTTCCCAAGTCTGCTCGACAACTATGTCACACTCATTTTGTACCACTCTACCCATAGCTTTGTTAAAAAGTATTTTTACTTCATTAATTCATATTTTTTCCTGTTTAGTCATTCAACGTATATCTTTTGAGAACCAGAAAACATGTCCTGCACCACCTTAGGTGCTGGGTATATAAAATGAATGAAACACATGAGCTTCAAGGAGGCTATAGCTTTGTGGTGATAGAGATTTTAAAAGGCAGACATTTACAACACATTTTTAATGCCTAGGACGATAAGGGAAGTACAGAGTGCCATGGGACCTCATAGTAGGGACAGGTAATGCAGACTTGGAGTTACATCAAATGATACAAAATGATAAATTAAAAATGGTTGGGGGTAAGGGAAAGCAAAGTGCTCACATTTCGCTTTCTGTCAATATTTAATGGACAATAAAACTAAAGATAAGCCAAAATTGATTTCTATGTAAAGCAGTTATCTATTGCTGTGTAACAGGTTTAGTGGCCTTAATAATAAATTTAGTGGCGTAAAACAACATACTCTTATGTTAGTTTCTGTGGATCAGGAGTCCAAGCATGGCCTCTCCTCTGGGACTCAGAGGCTACAATGAAGGTGTAGGCTGGGGCTGTGATCTCATATGAACCCCAACTGGGGAAGATCTGCTTCCCAGCTCATATGGTTGCTGGCAGAACACCCATCAATTTCTGAAAGTGTCAGTCACTTCAGCCTCCTTTCTGGTCTTCACACAGGCCACACCCTTTCCAGCATCAGGCCTGCCCTTCTGCCTGCCGCAGACAGGCCTCCTCACCAGTCCTTCCCATGCACAGTGGGTTGCACTCAAAGTTGAGCTCCTCATGAAGGCTTTTGCTGTCCACCTAATTCAAGTTGGCTGCCCCCAGCCCACCTATCACATCACCATATGACCCCTCTCACAGTTGGCAGTGACCTTGTTTCTTAATTAGAGTTGTCTGCCCACACAGACTGTGAGCTCCCAGAGGAAGCGCTTTTGTCTCTCTTGTTCAGTCCCAAATCGCCACACCTGCAATGGTACCTGTCACATAACAAGTGCTCAGTTGGAAGCTGTCAAAGGAGTGCATTAGATGGTTTTTAAAATCCTCCTCTGAACGCTCATGGCAGAAGCAGGGTATTTAAAAACCTGAGTGGACAGCGGTAGACTCCGCCGTCACCCTGGCGGCTCTTGCCAAGTTCTCTGACAGAGACCGGAGAGCAGGTGTCCTATCAGGCTGGTTGCTCGGGCTCCATGGGTGGCCTGGAATGAGTCTCCTCACCTCTTGGTGCCCCCATTAGCTGTGAACAGTGGAATGAAATGAGGAAAACATTACTGGTGTCAGCCTCGCTCTCATGGATGAAAAGGGTTTTACACTCATAAATAATGAAAATGTAATGAAGTTACACAGACCACCTCCAGCTTACTAAGAAGTAATCAACAAGTCCCTTAAGCGGCCAAGAGAGATGCTACAAAATAATTAGTGTTTTACCTATGACAATGACACTTATTCAAATCTGTGTTTAAAAGCCTCATCTAATTGCATCCAAGAATGCAATTTTCTGAGGGGAAACACTGCAGGATTCTAGAAAGTTTATGCTGGAAACAAACTCTAAGCTAAAATTAAAACCAAACTGAAATTACATTAACCTTGAGCCAGGCAGCTTGAGTAGTGAAGAATTAACCTTGCCCAGAGAGAGGCTGGCCTCGGCCTTTGGCTCCTGGCGGGTGATCTGTGTGCCCCTGGACTGTCTTAACAGGAGTGACGTTTTTGCCTGGAGGCTCTGGCCCATTCTAACAATATGATTTATTATGCGGGCTTTGGGCCACAGGCAATAGTGCTAACATCCAGAGAGGTTGGAAATTAAAGGCATTAACACAACCTCCAGGAGGGGCTGGGAACTAAATGTCAACCACACAGGCAGCCTGAGATCAAGTCCCAATAAAATCTCTGGACACCAAAGTCTCAGGTGAACGTCCCTGATTGGAAACACCCCATGAACAGTGTCACAGAGGGTTTAACACTGTCCCTGACTCCACAGGAGACAGCGGGAGCTCCAGGTGTGGGCCCCTCCTGGACTCGGCCCTATGCGTCTCTTTGGATGTTCACTTGGATGCTTTCCCTATAATAGAGCATCGCCATGAGTGGGGCAATGTTCTGTAAGTTCTGTGAGTCCTTCTAGAAAATCACTGACCCTGAGGCTGGCTTTGGGAGCACCTCCAAATGGATACTGTCAGAAGTGAGGGTGTACCGTGCTCCCTCTAACATTTGGGTTGGTTAATTGTACAGTTGAACTAAACTCTCCTCCAAGATTAAAATAAGTACAGTTTTCGTTGTTTCTTCTTTTTTAAAAGATGTTTAATTTTTTTTCTTTGTTGACACTATAATAGATGTCCCCCATTCCCTCCACTTCAGCCCCCGGCCCCTCTCCCCCCCGGCCATCACCACGCTGTTGTCTGTGCCTATGGACTATGCATATATGCTCTTTGGCTATCTCTTCACCTTCTTTCATCCTGCTTCTCCAATACCTTTCCCCTCTGACCTCTGTCAGTCTGTCCCATGCATACATGCCTCTTTTTGACATGAAAAAAATTAAACATGAGAGGATGTGGGTCTTGGAAAGATGAATCCTCAAGCATCCTCATATCCTTTCCAAGTATATGTATGTCTTTTTTTCCTGCTTTAGCCCCATGAAAATTAGATTAACTAGGTAGGGCCCTTTCTGAGCTGAAATCCAGGAATCTAGGAGGCAATTTAAGGCCTTCCTCTTGGGTTACTTTTGTGGATCAAACAGAGAGGAAACTACCTGTGACTGAGGTAAAGAAGAATGAATGAAAGGTTCAAGGGAAACCACAATAAGGCTTGGGTTGCCACTAGACAGAAGGCTCAGGGCAGAGACAAAGCAGAAGGACTGTGACCCCTCAGTGAGAGTGCTGAGTGATGCTAGGGCAGAGAGTCAGCTGGCCTTGGTAAGATCAGCCTGGCCTGGCTGGTGTGGCTCAGAGGTTGAGTATCAACCTATGAACCAGGAGGTCATGGTTCGATTCCCAGTCAGGGCACATGTCCAGGTTGCGGGCTTGATCCTCAGTGTAGGATGTGCAGGAGGCAGCTGATCAGTGATTCTCTCTCATCATTGATGTTTCTATCTCTCTCCCTTTCCCTTCCTCTCTGAAATCAATAAAATATATATTTTTTAAAAATCAGCCTGTTGGAGGTTAGTTTTTCCTCCATGAGAGGAGGCCAATTTGAGGTCCTAAGATCAACTGCAAGAGACCAATGTCGAAACATCTATGGATCAAACTACTGCACAAGAAGATGGCCAGGTCCAATATGAGCTGAGGAATAGAACCGAACCTGGGATGTCCCAGTGGGTCAGAAGTGAATTGTGAACAGGCAGAGGCAGATGCTGAGATGGGACTACCATTGGCAGTCACAGCAGAAGACACATGCAGTAAGGAGTAATGATAGTTCTTGGAGCATCGAAGGCGGACCAGAGGCTCTGCCTGCTCTGACTAGTCATTTCCCTGAAAGGACAGAGATGGCTGCACTTCTGACTGTAAGTGTGTAACCAAGTGTGGGAATGAAGACTTAGGAGGGACTTGGAATTGGGGGTAGCAAAAATCACCAGTGGATGAGAGAGGATGGAGAGGAGACAGGCTAGAAAGGGAGGTATGAAACATTTCCTGAGAGCCAACCTTCCAGGGTGATGCTGAGTGAAATACAAAAGGGTAGAAAAGGCATTCCCCATTTCCCAGTGAACTTAGGATCCAATCCTAGCGAGGCAGTGATAGTGCAAACTAGTATGCATGCTAAATAATAATAAACACAATCAGCATATTGAAGAAACTAAAGAAACGTCTACAGAGTCCTAGATGAAACTTGTGTTGTACCTTCAGCTTAAATCCATGTAGAAAACGAGGGCATCTCAGGCAGGGAAATAACATGGACCCAGAGACATACATGTGCATTATATATTTAGATGCAGTGACAGAAGTTTAAGTAGGCCAGAAGTTGAAGAGAGAGGGAGAGAGCGCGCTAATGGGTAAGGATATTTTGAAACTTAAGGTTGGACACGTAAGGGCTAAAGTCTAATAGGTGATACAACTGAGGTGTCTACTGCCACCTGGTGACAGCATACCTTAATTACAGATTCAGAGTGACTACTCTTCCTAAAACTCGAGTCAGCTAAAGGAAAAATAAAAAGGAATGTCACGCATTAAAACGAACATCTCATTTGATTTAGAACCCTAGCTCTCATGACAATCTGGAATAAGCACTACAAGGTGTAAACAGAAATGCTTCAAGTATGTTCTTTGAAGCAAGGGAAGATGGACTGGATTTTAATGAGAGAGCAGCAGTTATCATTATGTAATTTTCTCACACACACACGTCAAGTCTGGACTCCCGGCTGGGATCTCTCCTTTTGCTTCATAATAAATGACTAGTTTCCTCTAAAGGAAAACACAAAGTGGGTCATCCACGGAGTCTGTGATCTCCTGGAAGGAAGCCACTGGCCACCCGGAAACCAGTATATCCAGCCCTGTTATGCTCTCCGAGGTCCAATGTTCTCCTGCACCACCTCCCACCTCCCACCACCTACCTCCCACCTTCCACTTTCCACCACCCACCTTCCCTTCCACCTCCCAGCACCTCTGCAGGAAGAACACATTTGCGAATCCTCTGGCATTCCTTCAATTCCTTACAGCTGTAAAACCACTGCATGGAAAGAAAGGAACATTTCATAGACTGGGAGTCCCCAGACACTTTCCCAAACCCAACAAGTGAAGAGTGATTTTGCCCCAGTGAACTACGCTGCATTCAGGGGAGTGGAGATAGGAAAGCGTCCTCCATGAGTGTGAACTGTACAAGCGTGGGCTTCACAGCAGTTCACGTTCATTCTCTGGACTTCTGTGAACTCTGTGCCTGCCCTGACTTAAAGGTCCTGCTTGGCTGGCAGGATGCAATTACCTGCAATGATTTCATCTAAGAGTTGAGTCTGAGTTAAGGAAAAAGCCCCCCTTTTGGTGTTTCATTCAAGAGCCCCAAATATTTGAGGTCTGCTCTTTCCCTGGTGTGTTGCAGAGAGCCGAGCCCATCTCTTGGCCTCTCTCTGCCCGCAGCTGCCCAATGCTGGCCTGTTCAGTGTGGCCTCAGTCAGCAGGGGCAGTGGATTTGATAGCAACTGTTGGAATCTCAAGGGAGCCTTGGTGGTGGGGTCTGCCTATTCCTCGTGGAGTTCTCGGTGGGCATGGGAGACACAAGCAGAGAAGACAACCGAGGCTGGAAGAGGGGGCGCAAGTAAGGAATGAGAAAGGAGACATGATCACACACTCAACACGTTCCCCTTGGGAGAGCCTCCGCTTCAATCCAAACGTGATTCCAATGATTCCACATCAATGTTTCCACACTATCTGGTTTCTCTATCTACCGGAATTTGCTCCATCCATAACATACCAGTGAAGGATAACACAAACAATTATTAGAGGATTTAAGAACAAGGCAATTAGCAACTCTAGGACTTAACACATGTTATCAAAGTAACTAGTTAAAAATGTAATATGATTCATAATTAAATGATTTTGCGCCCAAACAGATTCAATTAGTTAATTATAGCAAATTTTGCTGATCACAAAGACTTTAGTTAAGTATTACATCTTCATGCCAAATGAGGCCAGGATGGCTGAACCACATTTGTGAAGAAACAGATCAGCAAAGCTTAAAAAGGTTCCCAAGAGAGGCTGTAAGTGGCTTTGTTCTCCACCTTTTTCTTTTGATTCTGCTAACGCTGCCCCGCTCTCATCAGCCTCCGGCCTGCTCTCTCCTTGAGACCCAGCACCATGCCTTCAATTAAGTTGCAGCATTCTGATAGAGAGAAATTTGAAGTTGATATTGACATTGCCAAATAATCTGTGACTATCAAGACCATGTTAGAATATTTGGGAATGGATGGTGAAGGTGATGATGACCCAGTTCCTCTACCCTATGGTAATGCAGCAATATTTAAAGAAAGGTCATTCAGTGGTGCGCCGACCACAAGGATGACTGTCCTCCTCCTGAGGATGATGAGAACAAAGAAAAGCGAACAGATGATATCCCACTTTGGGACCAAGAATTCCTCAAAGTTGACCAAGGAACACTTTTTGAACTTATTCTGACTGCAAACTATTTAGACATCAAAGGTTTGCTTGATGCTACATGCAGGACTGTTGCCAATATGATCAAGGGGCAAATCCCTGAAGAGATTCGCCAGCCCTTCAATATCAAAAATGACTTTACTGAAGAAGAGGAAGCCCAGGTACGCAAAGAGAACCAGTGGTGTGAAGGGAAGTGGGAAGTTGGGCCTGGCCCTGCAACACTGTAAGGACTGTTGCAAATACTAGTTGCACGGCTCTGCTTATAGTTGTGGATATTAGACAAACACTAGACAAATGCGGCAGCAAACCAATTGTATTCACAGAATACGATCCTCATTGCGTGTGTAGTGTGGGTACAGATTCCAAATCTATGGCTGAGTTTCTTCCAATGTGATCAAAAGTATCTTTTTTTCTTTGCTCGGAATAAAACTAAATTGTGGGTTCTCTATAGAAAAAAGAAAGGTTCCCAACAGAAAAAAAAAAGGGGGGGGGGTTGGCTAATATGTAGTCATTTCTTATTCATTTACAAAGCTTTTCAAGTTCTTAGACAATGGGTGGTGTATTAAAAATATTGAACTGGGTGAAAGAATAAAATAAGAGTTTTAAATCCTAGACATCTCACAAGTAAAGTTTAATTCATAGACAGCAGAATTATTTTGACCTTATAAGAAGAGCTATCTCATATTTATAATAGAACTGGCCCCAGGGCATTTGTCATACGATTCAGAAAATGCCAAAGAAGTAACATTTCCTCAGACAGATTACTTTGCTGCCTCCCTTCTTGATGTTACAAACACAGCCATGCTCATGCTCAGAAGGTTGACTCTGTATGTTGTGAGATTTTGTTCTTTGTCCTTAAAGGAAAGTACAGATATTTCTTTGGAGGATGAGGGGAAATGAAAGGAAAGAAGTTCGTATTCGGTTGATGTGCTTGCCCACCTGTGATATCAAGGCAAACCTGTTTGGTTCTGTGACAACCCATAACAAAGCTCATGGCCCTGGTCATGACTGTGCTTTCAGGCTGATTACAGAAAGCGCACTAGTGACATGAAACACACAGGCAAAAGCGTCCAGGTGTGGAAGATCATGGGGTTGCTATTTTCTTCTTTATTCTTTTCAACATGACTTCAGCGTTGTACAGTGAACACCTGTTATTCTTTTTATAAAACAAAAACAACAAAAATCTTTAAAGGACTGCAATGCAGCCTTCTCTTACACCATCGCATTCAGTGTCACGGAAGACATATGGTTCATTTTAAAACTGTTCCATGAACTCATCAGTGAGAATCCATCTAATCAGTTCTCCACGATGAGAGAGGAGAAACGATAAAAAATCAGAAAGATAAGTCCTAAGCCAGTGGCCAGATTCTCCATAGAGAAGAGGGGACACAAGACAACAAAATTATATTTCCATCTATCACGTGACAACGTGGCACTGCCCACTGACCCCAGTCCTCGGAGGAGCAATCTCACCCACTGGGTAGTTACTGTCACGCCTACTCTAAAGGTAAAGAATCTGAAACTCAGCCCCAGCTGGTTTAGTTCAGTGGATAGAGCATCGGCCTGTGAACTGAAGGGTCCTGAGTTCGATTCCAGTCAAGGGCACCTGTGGGTTGTGGGCTCGATCCCCAGTAGGGGGCATGCAGGAGAGAGCCTATCAATGATTCTCTCTCATCATTGATGTTTCTATCTCTCTCTCACTCTCCTTCCCTCTCTGAAATCAATAAAAATATATTTTTAAATAAAAATAATCTGAAACTCAGCTAGCTGCCAGGGCCACACAGCTAGACAGTGGCAGAGTTGAGAAGAGGTTCAGCTTGGCATCACCCAACGTGTTCTCTGTCCATGCCTCCCTAAGCTTTGGTCCTCCCCGGAGATCCCCTGAGAACAAAATTGCCTTCCCACATTGTCCCTGTTTATTTCCTTTCTTTTGCCACATGTGTGCTTGGCAGAAGAGAAGAAACTAAGGTTCTATTCTCACTTGAAAACACATGAAGACACATCTCTGGGTTGGGGAGTGAGATGCCCAGCAGGGCGAGTGACAGGCAGGGTTTCCACCTCTCTCCTCTTGAGAATGGTTTTCGACACATTCCTGCCTCTTCCAGGAAGGGGTGGCTGACTGTGGAAGGGTGCTCTGCCACCACACCATGCATGCAGAGCACGAGCACATCTCCCACACACCCTATCCTCCAACCTCCATGCACAATTATCCCAGGAGAGTTCTCATGAGCACCCAAACTTCATGCACCAGGCCCCTCACACAACCTAGTGGCCCCCACTGTACTGCTGTGGCCGCTATGGCAGTGTTTAGAGACAGAAGGCAAGCATCTGCCTAGCCACCTAGCATTCCAATTGTCTCTGTTCATGTCAAAGTTGTTTCTCACAGCTTCTGCCAAGGTGCTCATCATATTCCTGTTTGCAGTCCAGGGATCATAATACAAAATAAATCACCAAAGAGGAAAAAAAAATAGAATTGAAAAAAAAGAGAGAGAGAGAGAGAGAGAGAGAGCTAATCTCTGCAGGCCTGCTCTCCAATTTTTGTTTTCAACACAATCTTTGGACATGGGAAGAAGACCAAAAGTGTAGACTGCTGGGGCCCCAGAGAAGCATAGCCTTTCATTCTATTTTAGACAGACAAGGACCCAATCAAACCCTGTTCCTCAGGTAGGAAGCTTCCAAAAGAGGACTTACACTTGTCAATCATTTAATTAACAGGAGAAATGATAGCAGCCAACAACTGTAGAGCATGTACTATGTGTGGGCACTGGGCTGTGCATATGCATTTATGTTCATAATCTCACTGAACCTGAATGACAACTCTTCAAGGTAGCTTCTTTTATTATCCCCAGCTTACCGATAAGAAAAATTTGGTTTAAGAGCTTAGATGACTGCTCAAAGTTGTAGAGCTGGGCTAGACTGCGCCCTGGGAGACCACACAGTTCCTAATTGCTATGCTCTACTGCTTCCCATCAGACCTTCAAGTGATGGGCATTAGATTCCAAATAAAACCCGGGTTGCCTGTCTAGCTGCTTACCTCACTCCAAAGTCTAACATTAAGATCTTTCCATTTCATGAGGCAGGAGGTGGGCTCAATGCAGGAGAGGAGAAGGGGAACCCAGAGGATTCAAATTATAACAGGAAAATGGATTGAAAGAGCTAAACGTATGTGTTGGAGCCAAATGGTTTGGCAGATGCAGCCATGTTCAGGGATTTGTGATGACAGGGACAGTCCTTTTTCCACCCCTCTTTGAGCTGCCTTTATATAACTTTATCTTTTATGTCCAAAGATCAAATAAAAAAGATCACATTTAATGAGAACTAGGGGAAATAAACTGGTGGCAATTAAAGAGTAAAAATAACTTCTCTGTGGCTTCAGACCACAGGCGTTTGCTCATTTTAAGAGGCACAGGCAAATCACTTAAGGCCTTTTAGGCTGAGTTGGTCTCACGTTTCCTCCCACACCCATGGTGATTAAAGTTACAGGCAGTCATAGCTCTTGAACCCATGGAATTGTGTAGTAAGTAGAAGTACAATCAGGCCAAACTCATCAACTCACAAATGCAACTTGTAACACGGAAGTCAAATGCAAGTCTCCTGTGTAACTGGTTGCTTTGTGTGGAAGAGGATTAATGAGAGTTAGAAAAGGTCAATGAATAGTTATTTACAAGTCAAACCAGGAAATACACTCTTGAAGAGAGGTCTTCCTTCCTTCACCCTCAAGTTCTGATTCCACTCTCCCTGACTCTGGACACCTCGTTGGCCAAGATCCAAGGAGTCATCATTTCACCGCCCTGTTTTCCACATGCAAATCTGTTTTGGTCTAGTCCAGTGGTCGGCAAACTCATTAGTCAACAGACCAAATATCAACAGTATAACGATTGAAATTTCTTTTGAGAGCCAAATTTTTTAAACTTAAACTTCTTCTAACGCTACTTCTTCAAAATAGACTCGCCCAGGCCATGGTATTTTGTGGAAGAGCCACACTCAAGGGGCCAAAGAGCCGCATGTGGCTCGTGAGCCGCAGTTTGCCGACCATGGGTCTAGACCAGCTGTGGGCAAACTACGGCCCGCGGGCCTGATCCGGCTGTTCTATCTGGTTCTCTTGCTCTCCCTTCTGCAACTTTACTTTGAATTTATATTAGTTCACACAAACACTCCATCCGTGCTTTTGTTCCGGCCCTCCGGTCCAGTTTAAGAACCCATTGTGGCCCTCGAGTCAAAAAGTTTGCCCACCCCTGGTCTAGACGATGAGGCAGACCCGAACTCTTCCTCAGACTTAGAATATCCAAGTTCACTCAAACCTCCACAGGCAGCCAGAGGGATTTGAGATTCCCACCTCTGCTCTATACCACTGTGGCGTAGACCAGAACTTGGGAAGTACTCATTGATCTTTGAGTCAAGCAAACACCTGGTAAAATCTTGGGTGTTACCAGTTTTCTGATGACTCTGTAGACACTAAAAAACAGAATAACCTATAGGATATTACTCTGAAATACTCCCTGAAATTTCCTAATTTGGGATATAATGTGGGACTGACTCAAAATGAAATCAGCTGCTGAACAGAAAGATGTAGGAGTGTTTATCCTGTACTTTGGGAGCCCTTGTTCTGTACACCAAGAGATTTGACACACCCTGTGTCAAGGTCAAATCTATCCTAGGTCTGTAACTGAATCCCATCCCCCAAAGCTTTGCACTTACCGGTAGAAAGTAGCATAGTCCACTGTTGAGTGGCAGGTCTGAAACTCCCAGGACTTGAGTTTCTGGCATTCTCGATGGGCTCGGAGCTTTACCTTCACGGTCCCTTGACACAGTTCAGGCACTGGCTTTCTGCGGGGTCTGTTGCAGAACTCATTGGACTCCACCCTCCAGGACTCAGCAAAGTCATCCACATCAAACTTGAAGTTTCCATCTCCACCAATTAAGTCATCACGCTTATGTCCATTGTAGTTGCCACAGAGACCACAAAGTTTGCCCTTGAGATGAGGGGCAGCCATGACTTCTACAAAACTGTCTCCATCCCAGGATATTTCCAAACCTAGAGGGAAAGAAGAAAAGGGGATCAACCACTCTTGAATCCATCAATAATTCCCAAGTGTATACATCCTTATACAGCACATATGACCATCCCCTAACAAGGAACACTAAGGGTCTGTCACATTCTTGGTTACCTTTCATCCTTGCAATATTAAATGTCCTGTGATTTTATACAAATCAATTACTTGTTAGGACTTAGAATTTTTAAACTGTACAAAGTTTGCCCTTCTAATGATATCATATGTATCCTGACTTGTAAATAACTACTTATTGACCATGTTATTCTAGGGTATATATTTTTGCCCTTTTCCAGAGGAATTGTGTTGGCCCAAATCATGATTTCACTTATCCAATGATTACTCTAATGTAAAAATGCAAAGATGACAAAAAAATGATAGTTTTTAATGTATTTTTTCTTTATCTCCAAATCCCCCACATGATTACACCAAATACCAAATGAACACCAAATATCAAATGAAAAATTTCAAATTATTTGCTATAGTGACTGTGGTAAAGCAATAAATGTATAGCTTCTGAATACATTCTCTTCAAAGGACGGCTTCAGCATTGGAGGCTACCAGGCCATAGGCAAAAATTCCTACTGTCCTGCACAGAATCAATAGGACAGCACAGTCTTCTTTACCATGGAAAAAATCTTCACTCTAGAAAGTAGAGAATATAGGTCCCCCTTTTTTGAAAATATGTTTTTATTGATTTTAGAGAAAGAGGAAGGGAGAGAGATAGAGAGATAAAAACATCTATGAGAGAGAAATATCGATCGGCTGCCCCCTGTACGCCTTCTACTGGGGATTGAGCCAGCAACCTGGGCATGTTCCCTGTCCAGAAATCAAACAGGTAACCTCCTGGTTCATGGGTTGACACTCAACTACTGAAACACTGGCCAGACCATAGACCCTTCTTGGTTTGCTGAACTGACCATCTAAAACATTGAATGGTTTTTCTGAGAACATTCATGTTTCTCCAGAAGTGCTTGCCCAAGGCTTCCAGGAGCCACCCCAGCCAATGATCCCACTGAACGGTGGATTTTCTGTGTCACATGGAACATCCAGATTATGCCGTCACAGGTGGCACAGCCACATGTTGCCCTGTTACACACACAGATCAGTCTGACTAGAAGGTCAGGAAGGAATGTCCTCATTCCCATCCTGATCTTGTGTAAGGAGACACCATCCACAGAGGAGGGAAAGGCCTTAATGAAAAGCCTTTTGAGGCCCTGGCCAGTGTGGCTCAGTTGGTTGAGCATCATCCCATGTACAAAAGCCCATCAGTTTGATTTCTGGGCAGGGCACATGTCCAGGTTGTGGGCTCAATACCTGGTAGGGGTGCATGTGGGAGGCAACTAATTGATGTTTCTCTCTCATATTGATGTTTCTCTCTCTCCTTCTCCCTTCCTGTCTATCTAAACAACAATAATAATATTTTTTAAAAAAGCCTTTTGAGATTCAATGCAAAGTAAATATCAAGCTCTTCTAGTCAAAGAAGGTTTCTTTTGGTCACTAATATGTGTTAGATGTGTTTCCTACTATTCTCCTGGTAATAGCCTGGCAGTGCCTGAGTCCCCAGTAAATGGCTGGACTAGAAAAACAATGAATGCGAAAGAGCCACCTCGGGCATGACCACCCAGGGAACATCTACAACAGGTCAATGTGCACTTCTGCTCTGGGATTCCTCCTTTTTCACTGCCACTGTCTCCTAGGAGTGACAACCCACACACAAAAAAAGATGCTATTTTTAATAGAAAAAAAGTCTCCCCATGTGTTTTTTAATCTTACTCTCTTGGGTTTTTTTTTTTTTACAAAAACTAGTCTTTCCTTGAGCCAGTTCTGAGCATCTGGAAAGAGCAACATTACTCTCTTCCTGAAAGATTCTGCCTTTGCTCTTAGAGTATCAAGTGAGGCTGATGAGCAAATGTTCAGAAGATGCTCAGAAGTTGGGGAATAAGGTTTTGATGGGAAAGGAGGAGGAAGGGAAAGGATCTTGCTTGGGTATAAAGTTGGCATAAGGAAATCAAAGTGATGTGAGATCAGTAAGAAACACCCAGAAGTAAGGTTCTAAAGCCAATATTCCCTAAGTTTGGACACAGTCCATGAGGAGAGAAGGCTGGCCAAATAGCATTCCTGTGAGAAGGCCACATAACCGCCACAAGAAAGAGTTACAGATCTGCTTTCGGGAGAGTTATTGGTAGAATAAACCAGTGGTCTAAAACTGGATATCTCAAGAAATAAACAGAAAAGCCCATGTGTAAATCACTGTATGGTAAATTAAAGGAATGGATGCATTCCTAGTTCACAACAAATGGTAGAAAAGCTTTTTCGGTTGAGATAAAAGCTGAGTTCAGAAAAGCAGTGAAGTAGAGTTAGGTGAAGAAGCAAGAGAGATGATCATAAGAAAGTTTCTCTTGGGAGAAATCTGATGAGGAGAAGACAGTGATAGGACAAGGTGAGTAGAGAAGGGACACACTGCTAGAATGTCCACGTGCTGGGCTGACCTCCCATGTGGATCTCTGAGAAGATGGTGTCAACTCTGACAACCACAACTATCGGATACGCTAATTTATATGTGTACATACCCCATCATCTAGCACAGTATCTGGCACAGAGTGTACACTTACTAAATGAATGAATTACCCTGTAAATTGATATATCATGCAAAGCCAAGGAAATTGTGAATTTCATGCTGGTTAAGGCACTGAAATAACAATTTTGAGAAAGACAAGCAAACTATAATATGATTTGTAATACACTCTCTACGGTATAGAGGAAACTTGACCTTACAAGCCTGTAGCCAGGCAGCTGCCCAGCAAGAGAAATGAGGGGGAAATCAGTTTCATCCACACTCTAACTTTTACAGCACAATTCAAGACTTTTCCGTGCTGCAAAATTTTCCAAACTACAAATCTTTTTCCTAGACAGCAGGCAAACACGCTTCTTCCGAGTGCCACAATGATTGAGAATTTCTATCCAAAGAAGCTCCAACATCATTACTGACAATAACATAATAAATTTGAGACTTTGGCAACTGAATTCATGGGAATTCACTCACAGTGAACAAGGCGGTCATTGTGTTCTTTCTCTGCAATGGACTGGTGGTCCTTGCATGCCTGGGGAGGGAGACCCACTGTGTTTTTAGTAAACTCTTCTTAAAACTCTTACCATCTCACTCATAAAACATGGTCCCCGCCCTGACCCGTTTGGCTCAGTGGATAGAGCGTCGGCCTGCGGACTGAAGGGTCCCGGGTTCGATTCTGGTCAAGGGCATATACCTGGGTTGCAGGCACATCCCCAATGGGAGGTGTGCAGGAGGCGGCTGATTGATGTTTCTCTCTCATCGATGTTTCTAACTATCTATCCTCTCCCTTTCCTCTCTGTAAGAAATCAATAAAATATATTTAAAAAAAAAAAAAACAAAAAAAAAAAAACATGGTCCCCAAAGTAAGAGCATACTTTGTAAT